>NC_080469.1:18877978-19224853 GCF_030265055.1 Doryrhamphus excisus
GGTCTCCCTTGAAGGTCCACCATGGACGCTTCCACGTCTTCTTCACGTACGCACAACGAGGCAACTTGAGAAGTCATGTTGTCTTCCTCCTGTTCAATCCCTGCACCGCACGGAGGCGGCTTTGTTGACTGGCTGCCATGGGACGCCTCCCATCTTATCCACGTCCACCTGCACTATCGACCCTTGACCCCTCACCGCACACTCTGCTGCACGCAAAGATCCTCAACATAACAGGAGTGCTCTGCTTTTTTTTTTTTAAATAAAAAAATCTTACTTACAAAGATGGTCTATATGGCAGGAGTATTTCAGGACCTACGTAGACAAAGATCCTGCTTTGAACAGACTCTGTTAAGGACCTAATTAATCAAAGATCTTCTACTTGACAGGAGTGCTCATCAAAGATCCTCTGTGTGACTTATTGAAAAAACACTAGCCAAAGATCCTCTATGCTAGTAGTAGCACTGTGCTCTATTTAAGAAGAGTGCAAAAAATGAGTCAAAGATCCTTTCAATGACAGAGGGGTGTGCTGTTTTTTTAGAACCTATTTCGAGACACCAATGTGGTGTAGGGCAGGAGCGCTATGCTTTTTTTGGGAATCTGCTGCAAAAAAGGCGAGTCAAAGATCCTCTATATGAGAGGAGCAGTGTGCTGGTGTAGGAGTACATGTGAAGAAGAAAGAGAGGAAGGCGAGAGAGTATTTGGTAAATGTTGTGGTTTATTGGTCAAAGCCAAGTCCTTGCAGTGGACACATTCGATGTAGGAATGTCCTGGCAATGGAGGCCATCAAAGTCAACGGGATCACATGTGTTCTTTAGAGCAGCAGCCAAAAACGCAAAGACACTGAGGGCTCTAATTTTGTGGCGCAGCCCAGGCAGTGGTGACGTGGTCCAGGGCGCCACTGTGCGCAGCCAATTTGGTCATTCAGTAGACTGGACTGCGCTGAGATGGACGCAGCGCACCAGGGGAGGAGTCCACATTTTGACAGTTTTGTGACAAAACAGTACGCTAGACCTGGTCTGATTGGGGCGCAGGCGAAGCGCAGGCACAGCGAAGATTTTTCAGAGTGTCACACATTTCAGCGTAAAAACCAATGACAGCAACCACTACTGAATGTCAGCGGCTGAACCAGCATGGACATTTTTGCCTTTTTGTGGGAGGGATGGAGGCGTGGAGGCGTGGTTGCGCGGCACTGCGCCAGACTGCGCTGCTCACTAAATTTGCAAAGTGCGCTGGCCTCAACCCGTTGGCACGCCCTGTGCCTGGTCTACAAAATTAGAGCCCTAAAGAAAGAACGAAAGAAAGCAGAGAAGGCGGGAAGGACAGGAAGCCGCCCAAAAGCCCACCGGACAAAGAAAGTCACGACACAGACGGGCCGACACGGTGCTGGTCATACACAAGCACGAGAACATCACCATGCATTTGTCTTGATCTTCTTTTACCCTTTGACATATTCAAAATACATTCTGGGAAAAGACCCAAGTGGTTTATATTTCTATAGAGGCTATATACTGTACTGTGTACTCTATACTGTCTTATGAGTACAGGTACTGTATGTACGAGTCAGGCCGTTACACACTTTACACCGCCAACGTAACCACGCCCCTTCCCATACAAACAAACAAAGACGCAGAGGAGACCTTCATCCGTGGGAGTGTTCTCTTGAAGACCACGTTCCCCGCAGAGGAACGTCAGCCTGGGCTGAGGAGAACCGAGCCGAGGCCGCTTTCTTTCATCTACATCTCGCCGAATCCCACAACTTGAATTGTTTTCCCAGCGACGGCTCTGGATTTGGCCGACATTTCTGGGAGAAAATGACGTGGAAGCCAAACAACCATGAATCCAGAAGTTGACAACGCAAAACCGCAAAGCCGACTGAATACGGCTTTGTCTGTTACCGTCTTTGAAATATGACTTCAAATATCACATGAAATCTCCTCTGATGGGGCAAAAAGAAATCTCGGATTCAAAATCTGAACAAAGTCTGCTTGAAAGGACTTCAAACAAGTCAAAATGAGACTTTGGAAAATAAGGTTGACGTCATAAACCTTGGAAGTAAATGTTCTAAAATGGAGCAACATTTTAGGGAAATCCAAATGTATTCAAAATCTGAACAAAATCTCTTTGCTGAAAATGACACGTCAGTATAACTCGTTTTCATAAAATAGAACTTAAACCTATTCCAAAATAGTCATTTATTCCGAATCTGAACAAAGCCTGCATGAACGCCCAAAAATAGGTAAAAATAAGGCGCTGTAAAAACGACTTTATATGTAGATCTTTGAAAATAGCAAAAGATTTCAGGAAAACCAAACACTGATTCAAAATCTGAACAAAATCTGACAAATCTGTTTCTTGTTTTGTTTTGTTTTTTAAATGAAATACAGCTAAAAAGGATTTGGGGGAGAATATTCATTGATTCCAAATCTTTTAAAAGTCCAACATATGGAAGAGATGTATTCCATTTGGCTAATAATGATTGAAAATCTGAACAAGAAAATCCGTCCAGGGTCTCCTGTCCATCATTTTCTGAAACACAAAGCACCGCCCCCTGCTGACCATGGACAATGAATGAACTGCAAATGTAAGCGGGGCCATTTTCCGTTGAAGCAAAGGATTTCAGAACGCGAACGACGAGGCAAACAAATGTGCAAGGTGCAAATGCAAATAAAATGTGATTTAGAAGGTTCTAGAATGGCACTTCCATTTACAGCAAACAAGTGACTGATTCAAAGGTGGAACAAGATGGACGCTGTGGTCAGAGTTCCGACCGGAGAACATCGCCCCTGTGGGCCATCAATGGAAGTGCATTTTTGGCTGAAACATCGCCTCCTGCTGGCCACAGGGGAGAATGCTAGCGAATGCTAGAGGGAGTGGTGGCGTGGTGAGGATACCATACACGTTTTCCTGCGTTTTCATTTGACAGTGAAAGGAACAACCAGGTAGTGTAGTGGTATGATGTCCTTCACTGAACTATCACGCTTCCGTGGGCTGTGTGTTTGCTGGATTATAGCATGGCCTCTGTCTACGTCCCTGGACAACACACGCAAACAAGGGACACTCACACATACCATCATGCATTGCGGCACCCCCCCCCCCCCCCCCTTTTTTTTCTTTTTTGTGGCAGTTACACGCCCCACAAACGGAACAGGAAGCCTGCGGTGCAGCACGGACACACACAGACTTGGATTATATTCTTGAGTCTCAGGTCATGCATTCACAATGAAGGCAGGTGGTTACAAGTAAAGACGACCCATCAGCATAACGAGCCTCAGCGGAACAGACGGTATAAAAAAGAAACACATCAACATACAGTATATATATATATATATATATCTATATATATCTTCTTACTTCCTTTCTTTTTTTACAGTAGAAAAATTGGCACAGTATTGTCGAAATGGAGCTGCTGCATCCTGGCGCCCCTTCTGCCGCCGTCACCATCGCTGTCACGTGGCGGGCCTAGGAGCAGAAGACCCTGCGGGGATGCACACAGAAAGAGAGACGTAGCACACCACCAGCACACGGGCCCCAGCTTTGCCGCGTTACCCACGTGTTGCCATGGTTACACACTTGTTTGCATGTGTGTTGACGTGGTGACATGTTTACAGTCAGTGTGCGTTTCCAGCGCTTCGATGGAAGATGGAGACACTTGGAGGAGTGGAAATGCGTGGTACAAAAGCCCACGCATTCATGAGGGAAACACAAAGAAAGCTACAGTATCATCAATCTGGCAGCCTGCACACGTGTGTACCCGTGTGTACACGTGTGTACCCGTGTGTACACGTGTGTACCCGTGTGTACACGTGTGTACATGTGTGTACACCTGTGTACATGTGTGTACACCTGTGTACATGTGTGTACACCTGTGTACATGTGTGTACACCTGTGTACACACGTGCGTACACGTGTGTATATGTGTGTACATGTGTGTACATTTCCTGTCCATAACGGGATGTACGAGTCGTCATAAATCTGTGCCGCCAACGTTTATTATCATCATCATTCGTATTCCAGTGAAAGTCCACCCATGTATGTCAACATGTTGACTTCCTGTACATCTATATTTGTATTTACATTCTTGTGTTTGCATACAGTATTTTACACTAACAAGGCTGCTGGGGTCCTTTCATCGTTCGTCTACACAACAACAAATCTTTTTTCCGGTGGCAAGTAATCGAAAAAGAAATGGAATGGGAGTATTTCCTTTGTCGCTTCGGTAGAATCCAAACCAAGGCTGCAATGCTCTTACTTTGAAGCTTACTTTGTGCTGAACAGGAAGCTACATTTTAATGCTGCAGAACTAGACAGAAACAATTCCACAACAAGGGGCAACATGAAAAATAAACAAAAATGTTCCAATGAGGTGAGCGTACCCGTACTGTGCAGGTGAACAAATCAAGCGCTCCTTTAATTTTTAACTACCCCTGAGCTCGCTTGGAAAGAAACACTGGCTTTCTGAGGAAGACTCCACGTGAAGCGTTAGCCAGAGACCTCTGCGGCGTCACGCCAACTGCTCAGAGCGTGTGCCCGAATACAGTGCACCTTGCTGGCCTCTCATCCTCTGCTTCTTCTGGTAGTAGTCAAGTGCTCGTCGTCATGTCAGGATATTTGAGTATTCCCGTGTCTCTAATAGAAATAGCAAAGTTTATGTTGACAAAAATGCTCCACCTTGTTTATCAAGGTCGACTGAAGAACACATTGAACCAGTTTCAGCGGGTTCTACTGTTACTATTACAAAATGGTTGCAGGCTAAAGTATTGGCACACGAAAGCAAAACACCCCTGGGGTTCATCCTCATCTCGGGTGAGGACAGATTATTTCGCATTATTTAGCCCCCGCTTGTACGATAGCTAATAATGCAGATGTAGGATATACTAACTGGCACCTGTTATTCCACAGCCAGGGCCACCAAAACTAACATGTGGCTGTGGGCAACCTCCAACTCCACAAGATTCCACCGCCTTGATTTACCTCTGCATGCACTTTAAAACTAGCTGTGGGTGTGGTTACATGAGGTCGTCTAGGAATGACAACATTGGTTCTGTCGCTGCTGTGTTGTACTAGCTGTGTTCTTAAAGGAGAATGAGGTCACTTTGCCACTTTTCATGCCCCACAAGCATTCTCAGAGTGGAAAAGCTCCACTTACTCATCAGAATCTTTCTTGCTCTCCTCAATGTAGGCGATGGACTCGGACCGCAGTCGGTTGGTGACCTCGTAAGTGCGCAGGGTGACCCCGAAGATGTCCTCATGGTAGCGGTTCTCATCCTGTGAACGGCAGGCGGGGAAGACAGGTCGGAGGTGGACACGTACGTATTTGTTTTTGTCTTGAACGATTGCGCCTCGTACCCGCAGCCTGCTGATGAAGAAGCCGGCGTCCTCCAGGTTCATGTTGCCCTCCTGCTTGATGATTTGCTGCACCGTCTTGAGAACGTCGCCGGCCATGGTGACATCTCCGCACACGTAGATGTGTCCTCCCTCCTCCCTCAGGCACTGGTACACTCTCTCCGACAGCTGCTCACGTAGAACATCCTGCACGTATTTCTGCACGCAACATCAGGTGTACAATCTTTCCAATGCATACAGAAGCACCACAAACACTTCAGCTCTCTTCTATGAGCTCTGCTACCTTTGGTTTGCCGGGCTCTCTGGAATAGGCCGCATAGAGCTCCTTGAACACCTCCTTGTTCTTAGCCTGGATGGTCTCCTCCTTGTAGATGTGATCCATCCCTGACTGCCGACAGCCAAACACCAGGATCATGGGGCACGCCTCGATCCCTGGAGAGCACAGGCAAGCCATGTCTTGTTATCTATGATTATGTCTACTATAGTGGCTAATAGGACTGTAATAGGACTATAGGGGTGTTATTTCAATTTTAGAGGGCTAATGTTGTTAAAAATATTTAGAAGGTTGTTTATGCCTGATATGTCATATTTAGGCTACTATAGTGGGTAATAGGACTGTAAAGGTGACAAAAGGGATTTAATTTAAATTTTAGATGTCTCTAAAAATGTTGAAAAACATATTTAGAAGGTGGTAAACTGTTGTTTATGTCTAATATGTCATATTTACTCAACTATAGTGGGTAATAGGACAGTAAAGGTAACTATAGGGATGTTATTTTGATTTTAGAGGGCTCTAATAATGTTTAAAAACATATTTAGAAGGTGGTAAACTGTTATTTATGCCTGATATGGCTACTATAGTGGGTAATAGGACTGTAAAGGTGACAAAAGGGATTTGATTTAAATTTTAGATGGCTCTAATAATGTTGAAAAACATATTTAGAAGGTGGTAAACTGTTGTTTATGTCTAATATGTAATATTTACTCAACTATAGTGGGTAATAGGACAGTAAAGGTAACTATAGGGATGTTATTTCGATTTTAGAGGGCTCTAATAATGTCTAAAAACATATTTAGAAGGTGGTTAACTGTTGTTTATGCCTGATATGTCATATTTAGGCTACTATAGTGGGTAATAGGACTGTAAAGGGTGTTATTTCATGACTCTATGTTTCCACTTCTGCTGGGTTTATTTCTGCAATGCGCCACACTTTGGACACCCAAGTGCATTTTACCAGGAAGGCGTGATGCAGCAAGACGACAAGGGGTTGTGTCCAAACTCTACCTTCTAGGCTCTGGTGGTCAAGGCTGGTCTGCATTGTGGGGGGGGGTTACACCTTTCAGTCCTGCATTGCACTCTTACTGGCTAAAGATTGCAGCAATGTTGCTATGTATGAGGAGTGTTATGAAGTGGAAGCGGTGATCGCCGGTGCTTGAGAGCTGCAATGAGCGTCAATAGAAGCGGCTGTGATGAAGGGTGCAGACAAGTCCAAAGATCTGCCTGGGTTGATTTGACAAAAAGTAAAGTTGATGTAGAATTGTAAATGTAGAATTCCTACAGATTCCACTTGGACATCAACAAGTGGCAAGCAGCTGCTTAATTCCCAGGGGAAAAACATCCACATGTCACTCACCGACGCTGTGAACACCAAGGGAGGTTGGAGTGCAAGGTGTGTGTTCAGCACTTGATGTACGCTCCGATGAATGCCTTGCACATTCATCGGAGCCATGCCATGGCACTCCAAGGCTAGGAACTGAATAGAGTCCTTTCTGGTTCTGATTGGTCATTTTAAACGCCTATTGTGTCTATTGTGTATAAGTTATATGGAGTGACTGCACGCATGCAAAAAGTTGCGGCGGGCGCTTCTACAGCACGGCCACACACAGGGAGCGGCCTTTATGTGCTGATTGTGGTTTCGTCCTGACGTCCTACTGGAAGTGTGTGAATTGAGACATAGTATAAAGGGGGCCTAAGATGCTCTTCCCACCTTTCTGAGCTATCAATGTAGGTAGAATGTTGGATCCTGGTGTTGCCAACGTTTCCAATATGAGGTTTGAGCATTTGGAAGTGAGCCCTGATGTTTGGGATGGCTCTGAACGCTCGCTTTGAAAAGGCATGGTTAAACTGTTCCTTTGTAACATCACAGAGGGGTGACTTCCTTATATGTTTTTTATTTGGCAGGAAGCACAAATCCGAGGAAATCCAGCTGGAATAGGTTCAGATTCTGGAGGATCTAGAAGGTTTCCGGTTGGGGTTATTGTGTTTGCCGCTCTGTAGGAGACCACCACTCAATCCAAAGGGTGGAAACATGAGCATCATAGGTATAGGTCTCCTTGAAGGCCCACTTAGATGATTCCAGCAGACGTCTTTTTGCGTGAGAGGCAAAAAGAGGTGATGCATTAACATCTTGCTGCACTTTTAAAAGAAACATAAAAAGTCCAAACGATCCAAAAGGCAAACCCCAGCCTACTTATGCACCCAAAAGTAGAAAAGCACACACGGCGAGTTGTACTCGTGTAGTCACAGCCAAACGGCAGCAATGGGTTTCTCCTCTTTTGACATCAACCTTTGCTTCCATAAAGTGTGAATCCTCACCTTTGTGCTCAAGGTCAAACAGCCTCTGCTGCCAGAAGCTCCTGAAGGGGGCGATGCCCGTGCCCGGTCCCACCAGGATGCAAGGAGCGTGGTGGTCTTTGGGAAGCTGGAAGGAAGGCGCCCTAAAAGGTGGCAGAGGAGAGGGAGTGAGGAGTGCTCTTCATGCTTTGCAAATACTGGGCGGCATTTACCCTCGGACAAAACACGGCACCATGTCGCCCTTCTCGATCCTGTTGAGCCACGAGGAGCACACGCCGTGGTGGATGGGCCCCTCTCCATCTGAAAAGCATGATTAGCAAGCCGCCACTTTAGCATCCTCTCCGCCTCCTACTCGCTCTAAGTGGGGGAAAGACGAGTGGCCCCCGACATGTATTCGCTTTCCAGGCCCGAGACCCTCGCCTGGGAAAAGAGACACAATTCTACACGGCAGTGTCACGTGCGAGCGGCCGGGCGGGGGCACGACATCCGCCCTCGCTTGGCGGCCACTTGACGAGTGGGGAGAGCGCATGCTAATTGCGAAGGTCAGAAGAGGAGCGCGCCATCATCGGCGTCGTCAGCATCATCACGCTGTGACGGCCGCACACTGCGATTAACACCAAGACGGAAACCTGAATAGCTGAATGCCGTACGCCACTCGCAATCTGGGGGCCGCGGCGACCTGAAGGTGGAGGGGGGTGTTGTGTGTATGTGTGCGTGTGTGCGTGTGTGAAGGAGGCTAAAGATGGGGAACATTCCAAGCTATTTTCCTCGCAGCCAGTGGAGGCTTTTCACAGACGCTGACTCACTCACTTGACTTTGCGGCCTTGAAACAAGACAACAACAACAAAATGCCTTCTTCGCTGGTGGGGCCGACTTATCAGTTGATGTTACAGCAAGATATGACGGGTCTGAGAAAAGGCCGTGCAGCCCACACGCTTCAGCAAGCTTTTTTGACAGAATATCTTGTGGACAGACAACTATAGAGGGAAACATACTTTCTGGCACAAGTGGTCAGTGTGCAGCTCGGATGAGCGGTAGAGGTGAACGAGCATGGTAGTGGCAGTGTGCAAGACTGCGGTGCACCTCCAAGATGATCAAGGGCCTTGCTGAAGGTGAAGATGTAACAATGTTCACCACACCTACATTTGTTGGGCTGGCATGGGGTGGACAAGCTCCACCCGCGATGTCACCATAGAGGACGAAAATAGCATTCAGCTCTGGTCAATTCCACGCCCAAGAGGATTAAGGCTCAATGTGCACTGCTGTACGAGCTGCACAGTGACTACTCTAAAGCGCATCCCAGCGTACTTTGCCAAGACCTGAGACGTGCTTGGCAGCAATCGTATCTGGTCAATGACCTGCATGCTAACGTTTTCTCCTAAGGTGTTTGGTAGAGGGACATCATGAAGGAATCGGCACACTGACTTTTGGCCTGGAAGGAAACCACCGCCACGGTGAGGTGAATCTCGCCAGGGTGCACGTCCGGTGAGGAGCTGATGGAGTAGTAGCGAGGCTGCAGCAGGGGCAGCTGGGTGAGCAGCAGGGTGGAGGACACCTGGATGGACGGGAACTCCTCCAGCACCTCCACCAGCGTGGGGTTGTTGTACCACTTCCACTCCTCGTACTCTTGCAGGCCCTGGAACACGGAAAACAGCATGGACTAGTAAATCAAATCTAACTGAACTTCAAACACAGAGTTTGTAAATCAGCAGGCTTCACTACACATCTTAAAATGGAGCCCTATCCACTATCCCATCCATTCATAGCAGTCATCAGCGAAATGAAAACTGCAAAGAACAGAACTGGAGGTGGGCCTCCATCTCTCTCCTTCTCTGCACTTGATCATCCATTTTTGCCTTGAAGCTTCCTCTTTTGGAAAAGAAAACTAACTTACCGTATCGCTGGGATACTGTGAACATCCAGCAGCAATGCAACATATTGTCATGACCACCATTTGGATGGAAAATATACTGAATACTGAAGCAAGTCCAGCATCGACCTTTGTTTCCTCCGCTTCAGCTGAGAGGTGTCATCCCCCCCCCCCAAGCCTGGAAATGAGACTGAACATTTATAGAACTAGAAATGTCATTTTTGCAAAAGAAACGGAAGAATGTAGACAATAAATACAAAGAATATAGAAGATATTTGATGCAAAGTTGATAAATCATGTCAGGGATCCTTTCAGTATTTTCCAAAGTCCAACCAGGAACAAACTGGAAGTGGACCAAAATGGAAGACGCGGGTTCACCAGACTTCTTCAGACGTGTAAACACTTGTGACTCGGGAGCAGGACGCCAGCACACACGCAGCTTCTGCCAACAGTTTGCGTGTGTCATCAGTGACATTTGGACGCGCTTATTTTAGCCTGCCAAACTTTGTAGCCTTGCAAACATTTGCTTTGTTCACAATCTGCTTCCCAGTCATGGACTGATATAGTCTGATGTAAGCCGAGCGCTGATTCTCTAGCAATTCCTTTTCTCGGAAACAAACACGGCTTGACGGTCGCGCCTGCAGACGAAGGAGAATCTGTGTCACGCGCACAAAAGGATTCAAGAGGAAAGACAGCTTCAGTTCACATGTAGTTCACACAAAAATAAAAATGGATGCGGCGCAGCCGCTTTGCGTCCCGAATTGAGAAGCCTTCTTTCCTTCTTTACCTCTGGCTCTGGCGACACTCATCACGCTGGTGAGACTGACGGCTTGGCCTCAGCCGGGCTAAAGATACCCACAAGCTGCCGCTTCCGTACGCTCTGGGGAGAAAAGGAGGGGAGACGGTGCAAACCAAACGAGGACGCCAGACACCCGCATCCCAACGGAAGTTGGAAGTAGAGCTTGGTTTTAAGATGTGTAGCGAAGCCTGATACAAATTGGTAGGTGTTCATGATGTCAGGAAAGGTGTGTTTTCTCAAAAGTGAGCGAGATGGTCGTTTTCCACGTCCGGTGCTCATGAGGCTGCTGTGGAGGCACACTTGGCAACTTTCCTTGGAAGAGGTAGCGAAAGAGGTTACCTTACTGAGCACCTCCAGCCTCTTTTTGTGTTTGTCGTTGGTGGCCAGGGCGGCAAACTGCTGCAGAAGCACGGGGCTGGGGGGCGTGGTGATGTCCAGGAAGTACTGGAAGGCTTGAGAGATGGTGCAAGGGGGAATACGGGTCTCGTTGGTCCAGTTACTGATGACTCCTGAGGGGGAGAGGGACGGGGGGGTCAAGCCACGTTCCAGAGATCACTAATGTAACACCCACACCCGTAGATCCCTGTGTTTAAACGACGTAATGGGACACGACGCCACTCCCTGCCTTGAAAAGCCGTCTGGGGGCGCTTGGCTGTGCAGTAGCTGTTTCATTTGTGACAACACGTTTCAGTGATGCTATGGCACAACCACTAAATAAACATTTGCTAATGAGCTAAACATTCATTTGCTTGTTTCACCCGAGAAAATGCAAAAAGGCTCAAAGCAAAACATGCTATCCAATAGCTGGAGAAAACACGCTCACTTTTTCGCTCTGCTGTCAGCCCGTTGCCATGGCAACCCAGCCATGCCAGCCCAACAAAGTGTAGGTGTTACATTTGTTACATCTTAAGTCGTCTCTCTCCCCCATACTGCACACACACACACCGAGGGCCGTGTTCCTCTCCTCCAGGAACTCCACTTTGACTATCTGATTGACAGGTGGCGCGTCCTCCAGTTTGTCTATGAGTGCGGTCACCAGGTCCTCATGGTTGCCGGCAAAGATGCCCAGATGGTCGCCGGGGTGGTAGCTCAGCATTTCGTGGTTGTTTGTGTCGAGGCGCACAAATATGGTGGAGCGACTGGGAAAAGGACAGAAAAAGAGCACGAGAGAGAGACAGCGATAAATGAACGGTACATTATTGTTGAACACAAGCAAGTCCATCACTGTTGACATACGTTGACATACATACTTGCCTGGGCTCACGCTTTGGCACGTACCTGACGCTTAACCTCAGAAAACAGAAAACTGCTATTTACCCTCATTTCCGCTGGAAAAGCTGCTACTTCTTTCTTCAACTTTGAACCCTGCGGCTCGTCTAGAAACACAACTCAACCAGGACATGTACGGTGCGCTATCGCGCTACTTGTCAGCATGCTAGCAGTGAGCATTGCTAATGTAAAAAAATTAGCAGAGTCGTATTTTCTGTTATTTTTTATAAGTTGAACTCGCTAATGTGCTAACATTAGCACAGTAGCATTTTTTTGTCATTTTCATGAATATGAACATTGGCAGACACTTAGTGCTATCATGCTAGGTTTTGCATAATGTTAGTACTGCTAATGTGCCAATATTAGCATAGCTAATGTGCATATTAGCATTAGCATATTATTATTATTATTAATGTTGGCAGGCACTTAATGCTATCATGCTAGGTCTTGCATGATAATGTTAACATTGCTAATGTGCTAATTGTTAATATTAACATTTTTTGCTATTTTTATAAGTAGAACTCATAGAAACACTTTGTGCTAAAATGTTAATGTTAGCATTGCTAACGTGCTAACATTAGCATAGTACTATTTTTTTCCATTTTCTTTAATATGAACATTGGCAGGCACTTAATGCTATCATGTCAGGTCAAGTCTTGCATGATAATGTTAGCATTGCTAACGTGCTAAAACTAGCATTTCCTGCTATTTTCACAAGTAGAACTCATAGAAACACTTTGTGCTAACATTTTAATGTTAGCATTGCTAACATACTAACCTAAGCACAGTACCATTTTTTGTCATTTTCTGTAATGTTAACATTGAGAGACAGTGCTATCATGCTCGGTTTTGCATGTTAATGTTGGCATTGCTAAAATGTTAACATCAGCATAGTAACATTTTAGCTGTTTATATGAATAGAAGTACTGCAAAATTATTGCTAGCATGCTAAAATTGTAGCATTTTCTCAAGTATTAATATACACAGACACTTAGCACTACCATACTAGGTGCCGTATGTTAGCATTGTTAACATGCTAATGTGAACAGTAGCATTTGTAGCCATTTTAATGAGCAGAGTATCATGGAGATGAAAAAGGTATCGATCTATCTTTCAATGTTTTTTTTTACTAACTACAAAAGCATCCATCATTTATGAATTGATGATTATTTTGGAACACGGCGATTCCTGGCAGCAAGGGTGGCAGCGAGGCACCAGCCTACTCCTCATAACTTACTTGGATTTGGAACTTTGGAGGTTTTGAGATTCCAGCATTTTGGCCCCATAAACTCTCTTCTTGTGGATGCTGTGCAGAGCTGTGGAGCAGAAAACAACGCCTCAGTGACGGCGGTGGAGGATGTGGAATGTTTTCAGTCCTGATGATGGACGGCCCAGCCTCGTAGAATCCCAACTTTTGTCTTAAGCGTATTCGGACGGCATATTGCACCTTGAACCATGAACCTTTTCAATTCTAAAGCTTGAATTTATGTGTGTAATTAGTCCGGTGTGGAGCGGGACCAGCAGAGGACATGGGGTGGGACCAGCAGAGGACAGGGGCCCCGTGCATGAAGAGGGACCCCCGTGGGTTACCGTCAGTGAGAGCAGGTGCCTCGGCGTGGTACGTCAGGCGGAACTTGCTTCTCTTCCAGCTGCGGTCGTTGCTGATCAAAGAGTTGTTGGCCTTCTCGATGTTGACGTCGTCGCCCACACAGAACACGTCGCAGGCGGCCTGGGCGTGTAAAGAAAGAGGGAGAGGAGGCAGAGGCCATTACTCAAGCAGCGACCTCCCAAACATTTGGAGTCTGAATAGGAATGAAGTCTTTCCTTGGCTTTGGACTTTGTTAAGCAATCACGGGACAATCAACCAACCTTAAAGACCTTCTTGGCCCAGGTTCTGAAGGACTCCTCCTGGCCGCACAGCTCATCTCCCTCCCCCATGCGGAGGATGCGCTCCCCCCCGAGCTCCTCAAAGAGCGTGTCTATGGCGTGGGCAAAGGCGCAGAAGTGCGGGTAGGCTCTGGACCCCAGGCCGAACACCGAGAACCTGGACCACAGATCGGGTGGCGACAGTGTTAAGGCAGTACAAAAGCCCCCTCCCGGCCCACAAAGAAGTATAGGTAACCGTCCCCCAACATGTTGGCCAATACTTTAGCCGTTTTCGTTCCCGCTGCTTTCCCTGCTGGGAGTCTGAGCCCGTCGTCTTCCCGTTTGAGCAATTTCCTTCTGGACCGCTGATCTTGGAGACATCGGCGCCACTGTCACTGCTTTCACAAGGACATGTTGACTCTTGTCACATCCACAGCAAATCACTTCTTCCCAAGGCTTAGCGCACCGAGACCCTCCAACCATAGAGTCCATGGTACCGAAAAGAGAATCCTCCACCACCATCATCTTCATCATCATTCCTTTTTCAACCCATCCATACCCAAAGGCCCCCGACATGATTCATCAACTGTGCTTAAATATCTTATTCCTTATTCCTTGTCAACATCCCCTACTTCCATCTGTAAATGTGCCAATGATGACATTCTAGTTCCATAAATCCCACAGCTCAGTCTCAATTCCAGACGCAACGTCATGGGGGTGTCACCTCTTAGCTAAAGCAGAGGAAACAAAGTCTTCTGCTGGACTTGCTACAGTATGTTTTCCATCCAAGTAGACCATCGTATTGCTGCTGGATGTTCAGAGTACCCAGCGACACTCTAAGTTTGTTTTCTTCTCCAAAAGAGGAAGCTTTAAGACAACCAGAGACAGATGGACGCCCACCTCCGGTTCTGTTCTTTAAAAGAAGCGTTTGGCTTCTGCGATGGCGTCAGTACACAGGAGAAAATACATAGTTGTGTCTGCCTTACATAATGTCTTCTAAGCACTATTCCACGATACCTACAAGGCAGTACACCATGATACATCCCATAAAAACAATAGTTTCCTGTGGGGGTGTAAATGTATAATAAATCAGGATATAAAGAGCCTTGACGCTCACCAAGAAGCCGATTTCTACGAATCATTGAAGGATCAGCAACTCCACACTTTGCATTCTGTGTTTTGAAGGCCCCCGTGTCTTAAGGCTTGCGTCTATGTTCTGCTATCATCTCCAAATGTTTCTCCCTTCTTTTCTCCCCCCCAAACTATTGACATCGTGGCTACAATGCCAATAAACATCCTCTGCCTCCTACACCGCCATCTTTGTTTACCTGAGTGACAACACCCCCATGGCGTCACTTTGAACCAGCCCGTCATGGCTGGGGCCATCAACGATAGATGTCATTTTTGTGAATTGATTCTTTACTTTCAAAAACTGAACAACGTTAAAGATAATCACAAACAATCTGTAACATATTTCAACAACGTTGATAAATCATGTCAGGGACCTTTAAGAACTATCACCAGTCATCCTTCTTGGTTACCGTCCTTCCTGCCATCCATCACAATCATCTTTCCTAGCCTACCTGCAGGCGTTTAGGCATTCAGCTTTCCCTCCTCTCCATGCATTGCTTCCATTCATCCATCCTTCCTTCCATGCAACCATCCATCGTTCCATCCAACCATCCATCCACCCTTGCATGCATCCATCCATGCATCATCCATCAATCACCCATCCATTCATCCAGGCATCATCCCACTCATCCATCTATCATCACCATCCATCAATGCATCATCCCACTCATCCATCATTCATCCATCATTCATCCATCCATCCAGGCATCATCCCACTCATTCATCATCCATCCATAAGTCCATCCATCCATCCATCCATCCATCATCATCCCACCAACTCTTTCCCACTTTTTAAAGCAGTGGTTTCCCAAACTTTTTTGCAGCTCCAGACGCAAATTGGGAAGATGACTCCTCTCCTGGGACCCAAACCCACATCGTCTTACAGGACAACCCAAGGCTGCATCCAGACCCACTGAAGGGTGCCCATGTGACGTGATGTTAAGGGAGGTTACTCCTTAAGACAGGGGTGTCAAACTCCCCATGGGGGCCCGAGACACTACAGGTTTTCTTTCCAGCAGGACACTAAAGCAGCTGGTTTAACCCTCTTTTGATTTGGGGGAAGGAGCTCGACTACTTGGAAAGAAAAGCTGCAGTGCTTCGGTCCTCAGTCGACACACGTGCCGGAAGAGGATCAAATGGGAATGATTCACTTTGGTTGAAAACATGGAAGACCAATGATGTATTTTTATAAGGCAATGAATAATAACATCCTAATTTACAAGACAAAAAGTCATACATCCATTTCCTACGCCGCTTATCCTCACTCGGGTCACAGAGATATGCTGGAGCCGATCCCAGATGGCAAGAAGCTGGACTGGCTGCCAGTCAAACGAATGAGGAATGAAGAAAAGTCGTACATGTATGACAATAAAGTGGAAAACTAGCAGTAATATTAGGAGAATAAAGTCATACATTTACAATAACATAAAAAAGGATGAGAAAAAAAAGCTGTTGATTTTTGTATACATTTCTGGGGAAAAAAGTCAGAATATTACGATAACGGAGTGGTAAACTGCCAAGATAAAAAGTGTACTGTACATTTATGCGAGAAAAAGTTGTATGTTGTCGGATGAATATTCAGTCAGTGCTAAAATGTGAACGAGTGGAGGAAAGAGTCAGCTGATGTTAGACAAACCACAAGAGGCGGACGCATCAACAAAGACGTGATGACATCTTCACTGCAACGTTGGCATGCGATTGGATGAGTTTGGGAAAGGCTGCCTTCTTCTTCAAGTAGAGGAAGAAGGAGAAGAAGAAGAAGGAGAAAAAGAAGAAGACTCTTTCCATGTCGCCATACCTGACGTTGGCGAGCGGTCCGGTGCTCTCGAAGTTGACCTTTGCTTCGGACTCGTCGCTGGAGGACTTCCTTGTGTCCGAGTGGGAGGAGACGCTGTTGAAACGAATCTTGTAACTCCTGGAAAACACAGAGATGATCTGCGGGACGCCGGGCAAAGATTGGGGAACGCCACAGACAAAAAGCCAAACCCACTTTCTGTCTTCGGTGTTTGATGTCGGGTGCCGCATCTCCATCAATGCCGCTCCAAATTTCTACAACAAAGCGGGGGCGGGATTTCAGCCAGCCGACTCCTTCTCCGAGCCGGCAAAAATGAAAGGAGGATCTCTACCTCTCCGTTTTCAGGTGGGTCCCCGTTGCCGAAGGTGCTGCTCACCACCAACACCAGCGTCTCATGCTCCAGGTCCACCACGTCGTACTCGTCCATGGACATGACCTGCCAACACCCACACAGAACAGCAGCGTGGTCTCACTCTTCCACCGCAAATGAAAAATGAATACTACATCTTTATTGTAGTGGAAGTAAGTAGTACTGCTTCTAGAATGACGACCACGGAAAATGTTCCAGAATATTTATATAATATAAGTATAATTAATTAATTATTATTAATTAATCATTATTAATAATTAATAACATATATATTAAGTATTTTTCCTAAAATTATTGTTTTTTTCTCACAGAAGTAGACTTTCTTTTCTCATATCATGATACGTATGTCCTATATCTCATATCATGATACGTATGTCCTATATCTCATATCATGACGATCATGCTTTGTGGTAGCAGTACACCCTTTTGGGGGATATTACTACGACATCATATTACCACATTTGTCTTTATTAGAAGCAACTTTTCCCCATGTTACCATTGTCTTATAAAAATGCCCTAATTTCCTGTATTCATATTATGAGGTCTTTTTTCAAGTACAACTGCAGTATTTTCTCATACAATGACTGCACTCTCTCAGATTGTGGTATTATCTGATGAAAATATTGCTCTTTCTGGTAGCAGTACACCCTTCTTTGTCCTACTATTAGTACTTTATTACTCCCGTGTGGCCAACATGCTAACCAACAGGACACCGTGCCACCGAGTCACCTGGCTTCACGCAAGCCGAGGCGTGAAGAGGAAGCGTCAGCAGCCGCTGCGGGGCCGTGCACACCCACACGCCCGCTCCCGCCGGCGCGCTAGCATGCGTGCATGATTGTCTTCCTGTATGATTGATCACACGGGCAAAACAAGACAACATGGCCCGCAGGGGAAAAGCACACAATGTGTGATTGAGCGCCGCACGTTTTTTTTCCCATGTATTTATTTTTGTTGTGCAGATTTACACAGCCGGCGGTGCTTTGCCATCTTAAACAAGCTCGGCTGCTTAAATCTCGCCGTTGACCCTAGGCGCTTTGCCTGCCGCATGACAGGAGACAAGGATGTGAGAAAAGGCGCACACTTTTGGTCTCGGGCGCTCAGACGGCACTTCGACTCGCCTTTTGTCCACCCCGCCGAGAAGGGAGGGGAGAGGGAGGGCACGCGGTAACAAGCTCTTTTGAAACGCTCCTCACGAGATGATGCAAGGCCGAGGCAAGCCTACCTTTGCGTCGAAGGCGTGCTTGAAGATTTCACACAAGGTTTTGGCGTAATCGTGAGACTTGCCCGTCTCGGTGGCGAACAGGATGGTGGCCTTGACTCTCTTCGCCATGGCCTGACCCATCAGCTTGGCCGAGAACTTCACCGCCCTGCAAAGACACGCATCGGCATGAGCAACGGGGTACTTCGTCTTTCTCTTTGGGCTTTTCCCTCCAGGGGTCGCCACAGCAAACCAATCTCCTCCAACCAACCCTGTCTTCTACACCAACTACCCTCATGTCCTCCTTCATGACATCCATAAACCTCCTCTTTGGTACGCCTCTCTACGCCTCCTACCTGGCAGCATCCTTCTACCAATATAGTGACTATCTCTCCTCTGAACATGTCCCAACCATCTCAGTCTGTCCATCTCATCACATGTAATGTCCCTCTGATCCTATCCATCCTGGTCACTCACAATGAGAACCTCAGCATCCTCATCTCTGCTACCTCCAGCTCTGCTTCCTGTCTTTTCCTCAGTGGCACTGTCTCTAGACCAAACACTTTTGTATGCAATGAGCAACGGGGTACTAGCTATCATAATTCCTTTCTGCCTCGCTAGTTCCCGCCCACACTGACAAATGTGACTTTTGATGAACGTGACCAACAAAGCAGATGTTCTTTCATCCTAACGTGTTTACATATCCATGCCTGCTAGGAAAGTTCACCTGCTCCATAAAAAAAGCACAAAAAACGACAAAATTGATTCAACATCATCAACATCTGACAATTTGCATAAAAACAGTTGACCCCAAAGCCTCCATGCCTGCCGTGCCAACCCCAACAGCTTCATCTTGATAGCTTGATACAGGCTCCGCCCTTAACAAACTGACTGCCGTTTGGCCTTTCTTGCATGTTTGTTTACACGTTTTGCTTACCTGTTACTGGCGGCCGCTAGCTTGCTAGCTAGCATTAGCCACATCGCTTCTGGTCTTGGGACTCTAAGAGCATGAGTGAGAAGCTTGGTGTTGTTTCGTCCTAATTCAGGCCACTGAATTGGGCGTGGCCTGCATGGCAGATGAGTTGGTTTGTGTGCAGCCTACACATCTCTGTGTTGAGTTTGAATGTTGGGTTTTTTTCGGGTACTCCGGTTTCCTCCCCCATTTCAAAAACATGCTAGGAATGAATGAATGAATGAATGAATTGGGCGTAAAACTTGAAGGAATACATTTCCTGGTTATGCAACTACAATTGAAATATCCAGGAAATATACAGGACAATATATTTTGTAGTTTTTGGACAAGCCGAATATCATTTTTCAAAATGTGACGCCAGACTGCTCCGTTTAGTTTCAAGTTGTTTCCTTTGCTATTGTGTAGTTTTGTGTAGTTTTTCATCAAGAGTCAAACTGAAGTGACTGGGCTGAACCAAAAACCAGCTCTGTGAAATAACCGGCCCCTGCACCGGAGTTTGGACACCACCGCTGTTGCAGGCGCAGTTAGCTTCGGTTAGCATGAACACACAGGATGAAAGAAATTGATGTGGGCTTCAGCAGGCAGCCAGCGAGCCGATGGATGACAATTGGGATGACTTGGTTGTCATATCCTGGTGGCAATTACTCCATGTACGCACAAGCACCCCCCCCCCTCCCCCCAACAAAGGTGTGATTACCCCCCCGAAGCGCTGATTGAATATACTTCACAGTCGAGTACACACATCTTGATAAAAGTGATTGTTCCCCGCCTCGGATGATCACGTGCTGTGCAGCCCTGGTTTTCCATAAAGCGGGACAAACGCTCACCGTGGGCGCTCACTCACTTGGCAAGCTTCTTGAATCCGATGGCTCTTTTCTTGGTGGGCGTCCCGTTGACTCCTTTCCACACGTGAGTGTTCCAGGGATCGGCCTACAGCAGACGGGAAGGCAGACGGCTGGGCTTTCCTTCCAGCGGGAAAGGAGAAATCAGAGCAGACGACTCACCTGGTACTCGAAGGAGGGCGTGAGGCGGTAGTTCAGCATCTCCTGGTGAAAGACGGGCGTGATGCTTCCCGACATGGGGGGCACGATCCACACCCAGTCACCGGGACAGCCCCCTCGCACACGGTACTCGTTTTCCATGTGCTTCATGAAGGACTCGGTGGCCGAGTGATGGTCCACGATGGTCACTTTGCACATCTGGAAGCAGGGCGACACAAGCGCTCAGCATTCTGGCAATTTTAGGGCTAAAAGGTTCACTAAGTGGTGTGAGGGTCTGCCTCTACACTACAACATCATCTGGATGATCTTAAATACGTTATATATTGTTTGTAATTAGCATCTAAGTTGTTCCTTTTGCAAAAAGGTTGAGGTTGATAGCGTCAGCCATGACGAGCTAGCTCAGAGCGGTGACATCATGGGGGTGACTAAAGCAAAGTAAAGGCTTCTCTAGGAACATGGCGGACGTGGTTCATGTAGGTTTTTCATCCAAATAGTAGTTGTGGCAAAATGTCGTGTTGCTGCTGGATGTTCACAGTATCCCAGCCATACCGTAAGTTTGTTCTCTTCTCCAAAAAAAGAAGGTTTAAGACAACAATGGACAATCAAGTGCGGAGAAGGAGAGACAGACGACATAATGTCTTCCAATCACTATTCCACGATGTAAACAGCTCTTCACAGACATATGGATGTTTACTGTGGGGGTGAGGGTGGTGGCATTAGAGGTACATTTCACGTACCATTGTTTGTTTTGAAGACCACAAATCTTCATCTCCATGTCTAAAGTCCATGTTGTGCAATCTCTCCATTTAATTTCCAAATCTTGCTCCCTTCTTTCCTCCTGTGAAACTACTGACACACGGCTGAAATGTGGGCTATAATAGCGATAGCTATATTGGCGATAGCACTCCGATCACTTCCTCCATCACTTCCGGAAACAAGGCTGAATGAGGAGAGCTAGCTCGTCATGGCCGGCGCAATTAAAAGTTGAGTAGTCCGTTGATTTGTCATTTCTGCATGTCAAACTAGAATTGTTGACAGAAGGTGTTTGTGTTCACATGGTTGGGTGTCTGGAAGGGATGGATCGGATCGACGGGATTTTCTATGGAAAATGTGCTTTGGTTTGAGTGGGACCTTCTGGAGCAGACTAATTGCCAACCAAGGCACCATTGTACTAGTGCTGCAGTAGTTGATGTCCATGATGGTTGGTCAGTGACAGTGTTTAGGCCTGCAGAGAAGGCCTTGCTGGCCTGGCGGTCCACCGCCGTACGTTGCAGAGCTTCTAGCATCATGCAGACATTTTGGTGGAAACAGTGTAAACGTAAACGTGTGTATGGAAGAAGAAGAGATTAAAGGGCAGCCACCTGGAAACTGTGGAGAACAGCGATGTTGATCTCCACCAGGGCTTGGTCTTTCCAGAGGGAGGAGGTCTTCCTGGTGTCTAAAGCCATCTTGTTGGCCACATCCTGCAGGAATAAACAAAATGACGAATTGTTGCATTTTTTAATCTCACTTTTCATTTCCCATCCGGGAAGTCTGCCACCAGAATGAAAGAATGAGACGCCTCAGTCTCATGCGAGGCCATGAAAGCCGAAACAACAGGACGCACGGCCTTCAGTCTACAACCGGATTTGTGTAGCGCCAGTGTTACATCATCATCATCATCATCATGCGGGGATGTTACCAGTTAAGCTTCGAGAATAAAATGCTCTCAGTCAATTTGCAAGCTCCATTTTGGGCAGAATAATCCAGCAAAAAATGTCCTGAGGCGTTTCCTTCCCCGTTCCACTTTTAGCTGTGGAGATCCACCTCACCTCCAGAATGTTGTAGCGGGAGCTGTCGCAGAAGTCCCTGACACCGATCTCTGTGCCCATGTACCATCCGCTGAAGGGGCAGCCGGTGAACTCCAGGCCGCCGATCTCCAGCAGCATGTTGGAGACGGCGGGCAGACCGTACCACTTCAGGTCCAGGTCCTTGAACCACTCATACCTGGGCACAGCAAACACACCACCGGAGCGCAGCCAAAACAAGGATTAGCACAAAGAAGCCCCTTCTGACGTCCTGAACAGCCTCTTCACGCCCCACCGGGGGACCGGTCACGTATTTCATTCTGTCTGGTGCGTTGAGCCAGGGCCGACTGCTAGCTGACAAGTCCGATTGGGTCGGGAGAAAATGGTGGGAGGGGTCTGACTGTAATGCAGCCTCACACGCAGCGTGGTTAAAGGGTCCCTGACATAATTCATCAGCTCTGTTTAAATGGTTACACCCTGTATTGTTTGGAATGCTTTCTGTCCGACAAATATAAAATGCTGCAAGAATCCCGTACAATAACCGTGCAATAACCCTGTGCAATAAACCTGTGGCTCATGGAAGGCCATTTCTTATCTCATCTTATCTTTCCATTGCTGCTTAAGTGCTAAATTATGCTAGGGCAGCTATTAGCTTAAGGAAAACAAAATGATGGAACTTACGGCTCCGAGGGAGGAGCTGACTGCCTGATGGTTTTAAGATGTGTAGCAAAGCCTGTCCTCCCCCAACGAGAGAGGGAGCGGCTAGGGAGACGCATCAGTGGTACCGCGATCATGTGCATCTCCTTTGGACTTTCAGCTACTTTATGGGAATGATCCGCATGCTGGAAAGGAGGAACATGCCAGGAGCGGTGACTCACTTTGGGTGCGTGATGGGCACCTCCAGGATGAGGTCCTCTGGGATCTCGAAGAGTTCGGGGTCATTGCCGTTGGCTTGCAGCAGGAGGGGCAGAACGTCAAAGCGACCCTTGGGAGCCTTCCATCCCAGCTGGATGCAGATCTGGCGAGACCAAGCCACAAGTCAGCCCGGCACACGTCGCTTCCTCTTCTCCACTCCCACCCCACTCCCACCTCGGTGACTTCCACGTTGGCGGGATCCCCCAGGATGCGTCCATCGGGCTGCTTGTAGCCGGCGTAACGGATCAGCTGACTGTTCCACACTCGGAAGTCGTGTTTGCCATCCATCCTCTGAGGGAATATAGTAATGGCTGACCTGAGAAGCAAAACGTGGAAACCAGACGGTAGAGGTAATTAGAGGTCATCTATTCCCATTAATACAGGATGCCTGCCACTGGATTTGGAATTGTTCTTCATGATGAGCGAGGGACCAGTTCCATGACATGACCGTTGACCGGCGGGTGGAGCCATATCCATAATCATATTTTATAGCAGTTCCGCGTCTACTCCGTAAAGAAACAGCTGGCGACGGCGCCAAGGACAAATCAGAGCTTCCGTCGTGAATGTGGCCGGTTTGTAAATTCGTAAACCAGAGGGCTGCCATTGTTCAGGTTGAAACTATTTGTCACGCAAGTCAGACAATAAGCTACGCTAATATATTGTATATCATTTCATTGTATTGAATGTATTATTTGATCATTTATGATTATATGGAATGAAATGGAACATAAGATATTTTGTATTAGTTAGAAGGAATGAATAAGACCGCTAAGACAGTAGCTAGCGTTCCAGGCGAGCAGACGTTGGTCATCTTATGAGAAGGGGAGCTGATTGTCTGAAGGTGAACCATGTGGTGACGAAGGCCTGTTTGATTGTTGCTTGGAGAAGACCAGCTGCTGCTTATCAAGAGGAGCCGACCTGCTGAAGGTCAGGAGGCGCTCGCTAACAAGTCTGTAACAAGATGAAGTGTCACATCCGATTAGGAGTCTGCAGACAGAAAGCCGGCTCTTCTCGCCTCCTCGCCCGGCAAGCGCTGACGAACTGACGGCCGGAGAGGGAGGTGGCGCTAAGCGGTCGGCGAGCGAGCGCTGACAGATGAGGGCAGCGGGTCAAGACCGGGTAGAGGCGAGGGCGGACGTGTGGAAGATGACGGCTCGTTTACCTCAGGTTGCCCTTGTTGGTGGCGTACTTGATGTGGTTGCAGATGTAGTTGTACATTCCATGCGCCGTTGTGCAATCCCTGGCATCAAAAACCTGCAATCACCACGTTGGCGGTTACGATACGCTGGTCTTTTTCTGGGAACCAGATCACAGGCCCAGCATGGTGATATTATACCTGCAGTTTGGACCACTGGATTCTACCCACGCAGCGGGCGGCGTTCCTCCAGGCGTGCTTGGCTCCATATATCAGCTCCGTGTCCTTTAGCTGGTATGCCCCCGACGCCTCGATCTCTTTTGTCACCTCCTCCAGCCGGTCCGTGTGGGCCTTGGAGCCGTACCTGCCATTCACAGACACACATGTTATTCCACATCGCCTAGCAACAGGTGGCGCGAGAACTCCAGACTGTACAGCAATCCCAGCCAATCAGAAGCCTGAGGATCAGAGCTTCATTGTATGGATGCATCAGGAAGTTGTGGTGGTGGCAACCACGCAAGGCGGTAACAGGTAACATGAACAGTAACAAAATATCATCTTTTGTTCTGTGCCTTGTTCTGTGCCTTGCCTTTTGATGGAGGTGTAGTACTGGTCGATGAAGTCGGTGGCCAGAGGAAGGAGTTCCTCTTTCCTCCGAACCTCGTCTGGCTTGCGAACTTGCAGGTTGGGCATCATCATGGAGCCGAGGCACACGTTCTCGTTGCAGCTCGGCAGCTGCCAAGACAAGGAAGGCACAACGCAAGGGCAGATTATGGCGCCAAAGTCCGCCAACAGCGTCCCTGTTTCCTCTCCGCAAAACACAGACGTGTTGGATCTAGCTAACATCCCAGGGGGTCGCAGAAACGTCCCAGAACAGAATGTGGCCACCGCCATGTTGCTTGTTGGCTTCATGTTCAGCATTTCTTCAATTACTCAGCACAAACAATGATCATTAGACAGGACATATACAGTATACATATTAAGGATCGACCGATACATCGGCCGGCTGATATTTCGAGACGATATTTGCGTTTTTTTCCTTGTATCGGTAGGAGCAGTCATCACATCGATGCTAGATAAATTTAAACTGCGACAGAAATTGCAAAAAGTTTTGCAATTGGTTAAATATTTATTCCTTTTAAAGTTGATAATGCCGTTTAAATGTGTGTTTAAGAAAGCTGAATCCTACTGTGTTCAGTGTTTACATTTCAATAAATATTTGTTTAAACATGAGACCTGTAATATTTGTTATCATGGTCATTTTTTCATGTAAATTGAGGGATCAAAAGCAGTATCGCCCACAAATATCGGGCCAAGAAAAATCGGCCATCGGCTGAGGGTGATGGAAAAAAATCGGTATCGGCATCGGCCCCAAAAAAAACATATCGGTTGATCCCTAATACATATACATATACAGTATACTCTATATCATAATCATTCCTTCAATCTGTCATCTTCCACTGTTTGTGACACCTGTGTACTGTCTGTCACACGCTTGCAGCATTTCTCCAAATGCTGTCTGTGTATTAAAGAGCCATGTTCTTTAGTCAAGTCGTCAGTCATTCAGTCCGTCAGTGGCGTTCTGTTGGGATTTACTGAAAAACTGGGTGGCGTCGGTTCATCGCGGTGCCTTTTTGTTGTCAGACTTTCAAGCAAATTTGATGGACCCACCTTGCTCATTTGGGCTGAAACTGGAATCGTCCCAGGACTGTGGCATTCGGCTTTGCCATCGTCTTTTCTCTCCTAACTTTGACTACGCTAGCTTGCAATGCTCACGGGGCGGCGCTCTCTCTGTGTGTATGCACCATTTTGTGGTAGACACTATTATTCTAGGTGTTAGCATGCTAACATGAGCATACTAGCATTTTGTGTGACTTTCATGACTATGCACTTAAGCAGACGCTCAGCCCCGTCATGCTAGGTGTTAGCATAATTATACTTATAGCATAATTATAGCATAATTATACTTATAAGCATTTTCCCAAATAAGCACTAACGTTAGCATGTTAGCATTGTTATCGTTCTTAAGCCATTCAAACCCTTCCATGGTACATTTCCATGGTACATTTCCATGGTGAAAGAATGGACGTAGGCAGATCAAATAAATGTAGGGCTAATATTTCACGTTATGGAAGGAACCACGGCGCTTGGCCGAGGCATATCTAGTTATTTTGATTATATATGTGTGTGTACATACAGGCATATTTACATGAATTATTTATTATAAGCATATTACAGTATTATAAGAACATATTTCCTCAAGTACAACTCAGCCCCACTGCTTGCCTCACTCCTCCTGGATGCCAAATACCCTCTGCAGTTGAATCACATCGCAACTGTATACAATCGTGGTGATGTTCATGATCAACTGAGGAAAGGTCGCAGGCCTGGCGGCGACCACGGCCATTTGACACTCTCTTTCTTGAGATCGCCAACATACAAACGAGGCGGTGAGTCACATCTTGCGCCGCATTCGCTTCGACGGGACGACGCCTGGACCAGAAGAGAGCAGACGCAAAGGGAACATGTCTCACGGTGGCCGCTTCAGTGGCTTTAACGTCAGCTGTCGCTTAGCCTCGTTACACACGCCGTCGACGGAGGGAGATGGAGCGCCGGATGACAGGAATAACAGCGAGGTAGTCTGACAGTGACCCCCTGCCGCGTCTAAACTTGGCTCGTCACACGGACAACCCACACTGCCGCCTCTGAACATCGACAGGGTCCAAAATTAACTTGAAGGAGACGCCGTCGCGGCCAGTCAAAACACGAGGCCAGGAAAGGAGCCAGGAAACATGGCCGACATCATTGGATGTAACTCAAACTGGGATGCTGAGGAAAGATTAGCGAGAAGGAGAGGAGAGGAATCTCCGTTGGGAAGTGAGAAATCGGCAGTGGTGCTGGATGGCCAGCTGGCTCCTTTCGGAGGAAGATGGATGCGCCTCAAATGTGACGGCACATGTGACACAATGAATCCAGCCTGTCCCAAGTTACGACGCTGCGCTTTATTCATGGCGACCGAAAGGGGGGCGCTTTGTCCGTTTATTTATGTCATCACCTCTGCTGGCATCACCAGCTGGTTTTGCGTATCGCCGTGAACGCGTCTCATTGTGGAAGCACCCCAAGGTAACAGTCATGTGAATTCACCCCCACGTGATGCCCTATTTCTTCTACAGTAGAACTACCGGGGGTGTCATGACACACCTGACTGTGCACCAGATTGTGTCCCAGAGCAGGAGACGGGACTTTGACATCCATTGGAAGGAAAGTACAACAAAAAGCAGCTTTGAATGGGCCTGCATGGAAGAATTCCGAGACCAAAACCACTGCTGGACAAAAAGAACATGAAGGCGGGTCTCCATTCGGCCAGGAAACATCTTGATGATATCCAAGACCCTTGGGAAAATACTCTGAGATCTGACCAGACAAACGTAGACCTTCTTGGAAGGTGTGTGTCCCATTACATCTGGCAGAAAAGGAACAGGACGTGCTGTGATCAATGGAAGCATGAATTCAGCTGAAGGAGAATGTTCGGCCATCTGTTGGAGACCTCAAGCTGAAAGCCACATGGGTTGTGCAAGCAGGACCACGATCCACAACACAGCAGCAGGTCCACCTCCGAATGGCTGAAGAAAAACCAAATGTAGACTTTTGGGCTGCAGGTCCAGGTCCTGACCTGGATCCTACGGGGATCCTGTGGCACGACCTTCGAAAGGCTTCATGTTGGAAAAGCCTCCAATGTGGCTGAATGACGACATTCAAGGAGGGGGTGTGTACATTGGTTGATAGGTTTTGTATCGATATGTAAAGTCTAGCATCTGCAGCTTGCTAGCAGCTGGAGTTGCTGCGCGAGTGACCGTGTGACCAGCTGTGAGTGTGAGTGACGGGAGGAGAAGCTCCGCAGCTGCTGCTGCTGGTCGGGGAAAGAAACCACAGAGTGACATAAGAGAGTCACCAAACACGATGCTACTTTTTAGCAAAGATCGGTAAAGTCTCCCGAGTTATTCAGAACGAAAGAATGAAACACTTGGAAATGCTCCAGGTAGGTTTATGCTTCAAGATCTCTGATTGGCTCATTTCACCGTCAATCAAAAAGGGATTGTGCCTCAGACGGGTCATCCAATCATCATCCAAAAGCTGAGTGTCCGGGACAGTGGGCTGACCCCCAGAGACGCTGAGCGTCCGAGGGGCGGGACAAAGCCCAGCATTCATCCAATGAGCGTCCAGCTTGGTACAAGGGAACCACCCACTCTACGCTTCCTCCTAAAAGTCAGTAGATGCTCAGCATCCGCCCGTGTCAATGCTCTGTGGCGCTGCGGGGGCGAATGAGGAGGAAGTGGTGCCAGCGACCTGTGAAAAGGAGCTGATTCTCCTCAAAAGATGTAGCCACTCTAGCACATTTTCACCCAGCACCAAATATTTGGGACATTTTAGGGGAAGCGAGCTTCTTAGAACGTCTTCACCTTCTAGATTCTAGAACGGAATCACCGCTGATTACAACAATTCCTGCACAGCGCTGGACGAGACTCACTTCAAGTTATCACGCTTGATTGCAGTTGTTGCTGCTAAGGGTGGCCCACCCACTTATTAGCTTTAGGGCCGATCACTTTGTCCCACTTTGTCCCACAGGGCCATGGAGCTCGGCATTTCACCTGTCCCTTCATAATAAAAGCTTCATTGAAAAAGTGTTGAGTCATGTTTACATTTGTCTGACGATCTGAAACATCCAAGATTTTTCATCCTGCTGCCGAGCGCTCTTTCAGGCAGCCATCTCCAGCCCAAGCTTACATAAAACACCCCGGTGTTACTGAGAGACGACTTTGCACTCGCACACGAGATGAGGCTGATTCGGAAAAGAGAGGCAACAACAGCGGCGGGTTTAACCAACAGCATTGCCGACAGCCCGCAGGAACTTCCTGGACATCTTTCTGGTTGCCTGGTAACTGCTCTCAGTCAAAAGTTGGACACATCCCTCCCCCGTTTGGAGGCCACGGTTGACACCTCGTATTGGATGGGAGTTTATTGGTTTGCCGGAAAAGAAAACCTCCACACCACTCAGCAGAACGTTGGAGAAATCTTCATTCTCAGCTCACATGCATGGCCGTCCTCCTTAGCAACAGCTTGGCCACATTGCAGGCTTGTTTATTGCGGACGTTAACTGGAGACCCCCGTGTCAGAAGGACTCCCATCGATTGGACCCCCCCCCCCCCCCCATTCATTCTCGCATTCTTTGCCTCACCTTTGCCGAGCCGTGGTGGAGGGTGTCATTGTAGATGGTTCCGGTCTCCCAGTTCTTGATCTTGATGAAGCGAGGGCACTTGGAGGGGCTTCCGTTCTGCAGCGACTTGGTGGGCGAGGTCCTTCCTGTGGCGGGGCTCTGCGGGGAGGACAGCGAAGAAGAAGTCGGCACTTGGGTGAAATTGATTGGCTTTTTGTTTGTGTGATCAGTTTGCAGCTCAGCTCAAATCTCTCCCCATCGACTTGGGCTTTTAATTTGGAGTCCATGATGAATGTAATCAGCTTCTAACCTTTCCAGCGGCCATTGACTGATGGGGGGCTTGCAATTTAACCCTGCAGTCCTGACAAACATCACAGTAATCAATTGCACACCTTAAGCACTCATCAGACATTGTTAGTCACAGCCATGCAATCATGGATCTCCTCGCTGGGGCCTCGCTGTCATTTCCTGTCTTCACAAAAAGCGGACGACCTCAGGCTGGGGCGGCGGGCAGAGGGATCGAATCGAGTTTGATTTTCATTAATTAATTAATTAATTAATTAATTCAATCATATATTCATTCATTCATTCATTCATTCATTCTAGCTGTGTGGCCTGTGCGCTAACCACTCGGCCACTATTGTTCATTATTATCAATAAATATTATAATAATTCATTCATTCATTTTCTACCGCTTATCCTCACGAGGGTCGTGGGGGCTGCTGGAGCCTATCCCAGCTGTCTTCGGGCGAGAGGCGGGGTAACCCTGGACTGGTGGCCAGCCAATCCCAGGGCACATATAGACAAACAACCATTCACACTCACATTCATACCTATGGACAATTTGGAGTTGCCAATTAACCTAGTATGTAAGGAAACCGGAGTACCCGGAGAAAACCCACGCATGCATGGGGAGAACATGCAAACTCGAAACAGAGATAGCTGAGGGTGGGATTGAACTCGGGTCTCCTAGCTGTGAGGTCTGCGCGCTAACCACTCGACCACGGTTATAATAATACAAGTTATTAATACAAGTAGATATAATATTATAGCGTTAAATAACATATTTGAATATTGTAAAAATAATTAGAATACAATATTATTATGATTAATAATAATGGAATAAAATATATTTTGTATTCATTCAAATAGACAGGAAGTTTTTAAAAATGGAAAATATACTTTCTATTTAATTTATGATGACAATACATTTTCTATTGATGATTTTATTACAAAAATACATGAGTAATAATAATCATTTGTAGCTATTTTTTATTCTTGCTGTTTATGATTTCATTTCAAACATGTTCAATCATCCCTCAGAATTATTGCTCTCTGGCCAAACCACCAAAGTGAATGAATAAATTATGACAGTTTGAGGATGGATACAGCCTATTATTAGTACTAGGGATCGACCGATATGGTTTTTTTGGGGCCGATGCCGATACCGTTTTTTTTCCATCACCCTTAGCCGATGGCCGATTTTGCTTGGGCCGATATTTGTGGCCGATACTGCTTTTGATCCCTCAAAAGCATTTACATGAAAAAAATTACCATGAACAAATATTACAGGTCTCATGTTTAAATAAATATTTAGTGAAATGTGAACACTGAACACAGTAGGATTCAGCTTTCTTAAACACACATTTAAACGGCATTATCAACTTTAAAAGGAATAAATATTCAACCATGTGCAAAACATTTCTGTAGTAGTTTAAATTTATCTAGCATCGATGTGATGACTGCTATTCCGCAGTGTGACGCGCACCCCCCCCCCACCTCCACACACACATACACTGACACAATTTAGTACGATATATAAAACATTTCTCTTATCATTAAAGTTCGTGTTGTGCACGATAAAGACCTCTCATAAGCAGACACGGCTGCTCCAATTCCTTCTGTATGTGCGTGTGCGTGCTCGGAGAGAGCGCACACACATAACACAACCGCATTTAAAGTTGCATAGTTGTTCATTCTTGTTCTGCTCAACTAGTGAGAGTGCTTTTATTCGTCTGTTGTGTTGGTATGTGATGTTTTTGGGCTTTCTTGTTGTCACACCGTGACATAAACTGTTATGCCTAGCAATCACCCAGTGAAATGTGACGGGCTTCGTAAAGTGTTAAAAGCAAGCTAACTCTATTACTTGTGAAAACGTGCTCTTGATGTGATTCAACAGTGGGGGCGGGGTACCGCGACTAGGTGTGTTGCGGGGTCCTCTGCCGGGGCAACACAAAGCTGCCCCGGCGGATGCCTGAGTGTAAATCATGCGGTGGAAAAATACGGCTAACCCACGCGCGTATCGGCCGCTACCGATACAAGGAAAAAACGCAAATATCGGACCGATATATCAGCCGGCCGATGTATCGGTCAATCCTTAATTAGTACCATGTATTATTATGTACATTGGTAGTAGTAGTAGTAGTAGTAGTCATATGTGCATATGTAAGATGATCAGTGTCAGGTGATTCAAGCATAGCAAAGCCTCAGTGAGCTAACTAAGAAGAAGCATTCTAATGGTGAATGTAGTACCCTACATTGGCCACTCGGTGTCAGTATTAACTAGACTCCTCCCTAAGGTTCCCCAGGCAACACATTAACGGTGGCACTGTGCTCAAGCAGGAGTTTCACTCATGACTTACATGGCTTATTTGCTCTTATTCTGTCTATGATATTAATACCAATGTAACTGTCGGGTCTGAAAGCAACTGAGTGACCTCAAGGAGGGATTGCTGTAATTCCAAACATGCTGAGCTCCTGTTGCAATGAAAAAATCCAGAAAATAAAGCAATAAAGTTGTTGCAATAAAACGCAACATCAAAGCTGCATAGAAGAAGACGATGGACGTCAAACAGATCATCAGCGAAGTCCTGTGGGCTATCTTGACGCACAAACCAAACTTTTTTCAGAACTTTTGACGGGAAACGGGCAAGGATGAGGCCGAGCGAGAACGACAGGCTGGCAAATATGATGAAATATTTGTATGGATCACTACGATTTGCATGACATGTCAGGCGCGCAGCTGGAGAGCTGCTGCCTTATTCAGTGATGACTCAGACGTGGTGGGTATACGGCACGGACGAATATTAATGGATAATCAACTCGCCTCTGGAATCCGATGGAACATCCTGCCACTTTTCCTCCGCAACAGCCTTATTAAATACACGATACATTATGCAGCAGGCTTACCCGGGGTGGGGGCCGGGGCGCGTGGGTGTGTTGGGGAGGGGTTGGAAGCGTGGTTAATCCTTCAGCAGAGTGTGAGAAACTAGATTGCAGCCTGGAATAAGATAACGTTTCCTGAACCGAGTGTCTGACTTGATCAAATTAAACACTAAGTGACGGAACTTCCTGCTGCGTGAGTCAGGCTTCCTGCAAACTGGACACGCACACGCACACCTTCACACACACACACACACACACACACCTTCGCACACACACACACCACACACACACACAAGCAACAAGCACATGGTCACACACCACCAAGAACACCATATGGCTCCTCATCATAAAACCTAACCCCCTGAACCCCTGAACCCCTAACCCGGAACCCCTAACCCTGAACCCCCTAACCTCTGGAACCTGGAACCTGGAACCCCTAACCTCCTATCCCCTTGAACCCCGAACCATGAAGCCCTACCACCCTAACCCTGAACCCCCTAGCCCTCTAACCCTGAACCCCCTAACCCTTTATTGCAGTTGCGAGGTGGGGTTGTTTCATGTGACAGAGAGCGAGGGTGGGGGGTAGCAAGGACATGACAAGTGGGTGGATAAACACGGAGCATGTGCGGATTAGAATGTGATCCGGGCCGCAGACACTCAGACCTGTGACCGGAGCCTCCAGTGCACGAGGCGTAATCTGGCTTTAATGCCGCAGCAGCTTGTCACCGGAAGGATCGAATGCCGAGGTGATGGGACGGCGAGCGGGGGCTTTATTAGGATGAGCCACGAGGCAACACAAATATGCGTGCTCACTTCCTAAAAGCACAAGGGAGGATTACGCCGCAAGCAGGAGCGAGGGTGGAGGGGGAGGGACAAGCGTGGACGCACATTCATCATTGAAAGCACGGAGGGACCCTTAAGGCGGGGACAAAGTGTTTTTTTACCTGCTCGGTCTGGATGTTGTGCAGCACCACCGGCATGTTCTCTCGCCTCCTGCTGTTATCGGAAGCCAGCTGGGGTGAGGTGCTGTTTCCCACGGTGAGGTCCCTGGAAGTCACATGGTTGTACGTGTTAGAATCCCACCATGCACCTTTCTGTCTCTCAGGACTGGAATAGGTTGCTTTTCATGACTTGTGTCGCCAAAGGCTCTCCGTGAGCATTTCTGAGAGAAGAGGTGCTCAAAAGCTTCCTTTGGAAGTGGTGAGCTCTGGCCTTTGTGGAGTCATGAAAAACCCAAAACAGGCTACTATCTTTTAACTGCTTCATTCCACCCTCCGCGCCCTCTGGGTGACCTCCGAGAACCCTCACCTCTGAGGAAAGTATTTTTGCCAGGAGAGTTGAAAGACAGAACAGCACCTTGAGTCGTGTCATACGACCTGTGACCTTCACTATCATAATGATAATGATAATAAATAATGAAAGGGTTAGGCTTTGCTACACATGTTAAAATTCCGCCTGGATGTGGGAGCCATCGGTTGGATGATAAACAAGCAGGAAAACAGTGCAAGTGTATTTTTGAGTATTTCTATTTTGTGCGTGTAGGTTCCATCAGACGGCCATCCTTTATTGGCAACCTCAAACAACTGAGACCTTTGGGTCCTGGTACCACCCAGGGACCTTAGTGCACCACATCCTGCATGGGTGCAGCCAAGCCTTGACAGTAAACACACCAGGCCAACATTCATGTTGTGTGGTTAAATACACTTTCAAACATCAAACATCAACAATGTCCTGTATTTCTTAACACAAAACCCAAAGGCGTCGTTTTGCGTCGCTGACGTGATCTTCCACCTTCAGTGACCATTTCTGCTCCAGAGCCTCAGATATAGATTTTTTATCCTCTAACATCCGCTACATTCCACACATCCATCCATCCACCCATCCAAACATCCATCCATCCATCCATCCATACAATCCATCCAAGCATCCATCCATCCACCCAAAGCTCATGACCATGGTGAGGGTAGGCGAGAAGCGTTTGTTTCCTCGCCCCCATGGCATGACTCCAGGAAACCAGGCAGCACTACAAGAGTGCAGATCTTCCATCCATCCTCTTGGAAGCCGTCATGATGCGTCCATGGCTTGGTAACCAGGAGGTCACCCAGACGTAAAGGAGAGAGATGTCATTGTAGACGTCATTGTAGATGTCATTGACGACTCTCATTAGCGCACTCAGCAAATGTCAGCATGTTTCCCAGATCATCCAGGGATTCAAATGTGTTTCAAACTGCATCCACACGCACATGGGAGGCCCCATTAGGCAGGCTAGCTAAGCAGGACCTGACTGCCTCTCAACTGCTTTCTGCTGCACTTCCAGCAGAAAGCAATAAATCATCGTAAGGGTATTTATGGAAGAAGAGCGGCCGTGCATGGACAGGTCAAGAATGAGATATTGATTCCAGGAGATGCTATCCTCAATCTGATTTAAATCGGTTGCGGGAGTACAACGGACGCCAACCGAGACGCCAATAAACACAAGACGTCCAACACCAACCCCGGAAAGACTTCCCACAGCGACCAAACTCAAATCACAGACTCCATCAACTGGCTAAAAGATGACGTCAGCCTGCAATAAAACGGCAACGACTTGCTGGCCGTCACTTCCAGCCCGCCGTCACTCCCAGCCCACCATCACTCCCAGCCCACCGTCACTCCCAGCCCGCCGTCACTCCCAGCCCACCGTCACTCCCAGCCCACCGTCACGCCCAGCCCGCCGTCTGGGAAAAAGCCCCATTCCTTTGGAAATAACATCTTCGAGATTATAAAAATGTGCAGGTTGAATTTTGTTTAATATCTGGAAAAGTCCAAACATTATGGTGAGCAATGCCATTTTTATAAATATGCTTGTAATATGAGAAGGAAAAAAATCACGTCATTTTAGTAGCACAGGTTGGAAATTAGTTAGGATGTTTCGAAAGAAACAGAAGAAAGTTGTTGTTTTGGTCAAATTAGTTTGGAGATGAAGTTGGAAATACCGTTCAAATAGATTTGAAAAATGGCCAAAGGCAATGGAAGACTAAAGCGTGAGGCTGATGGTAACAATATGCTTCTTCACCTCCATGACAAGGCTGAGATGAGATGCGGCATATGGAACTTGTTAGTTAGCGCAGGGCGTGTATGTGTGCCCCCTTGCGAAATATCAAAGTGGAAAAGTGGCATGCTTTCATTTGTCACCATGTGACCTTTGCTGGACACACCCGTTTTAAATCATCTTCTTTCGGGCGGGACTTCCTTGCACTTTCCATCTCATCTTGTCTGCTTATTTGCATGGCTCATAAGGATGACCCGAAGGATGGCCCTGAGGATGACCCAAAGGATGGCCCTAAGGATGACTCTGGGGGTGACCCTGGGGGTGACCCTAAGGATGACCCTAAGAGTGATCCTAAGGATGACCCTAACCTGGAAGATTCCAGAGAGCTAGTTGACCGGGACAAATGATGAAGTATACCAGGTCTTAGAGTTCTTGGGATTGTGGAATGGTGCAACATCCCACGGCCAATGACGCTGCTGTTCTCTTTCTTCACATCAAAATACCACCTTGACTCTGTGAGGCGTAACCACGTCTGCCGCAGGCAACCAATAATTGCTGACTCACGGGGAAGGTGTGCAACCAAACGAGATCTGCTTCTTCATGCTCCTTTTTGCCAGCGTTTGGTTCCTTGTTGCTTTGTTATGCGAACGCCATCGTGCCAAACATCAGTGGTCATTTCACATGAATAAAGATTTAACCCAACAAGAAAATGTTGTCATTCCAATTCTACGAGGAACAATAACATTAGTAGCAGGGTTGAAATACTAGAGAAAACGTCTTTTTTAAACTGGTAAAAAGTCAGGGTAGGGACAATGAGGTCGGCAGGTGTCTAGAAATCAAGTCAAGTCCTTCTCAGGCATGTGGAAAAGCGCACCATGCTACAGCAGAACCTGTTTGTTTGGTTGAACCTCATCATAAAACTCGTCATCCAGAAGTGAAAGAATAGCAATGCCAATGCCTCGACTCACCAGGCCACCTGAATCTCGGCATCCTGTCGCCCGGCGTACCTCTGGCCCTCACCGTTGAGCTCCTTTTTGGTGCTCCTGATGAGCCGCAGCACCGGCTCTATCTCCTGCAGAAGGTCGTTGTTCTCCTCCGTCCCGTTACACAAGAGGGCTCCTCGGCTGCCGTCCCTCGTGGGGTCCTGGGCTTGGACACTGCCCCTCTGCATGGTGAGGTTCTCGATGGCCCTCAGCTGGGGCTCCTTGTTGACCTGTTGCTGCGCAGGGCTGAAGCAGTGCTCGTAGGACTTGGAGGCCGGAAAGGCTGGCCGCGTGACCCGCGTGGTGCGCTGGCGCCCGTCTCCTGACAGGGTGGTCTCCAGGTGGGTGGTGAAGCCCTCGGGCCCACGGAGGATGAGCACGGCATGGCTGTCGGGCGAGACGTTCTTCAGAGTCTCCAGGGCGCGTTCGTAGGACAGGTCCACGAGCGGCTTGTTGTTGACGGCCAGCACGATGTCGCCCACCTGCACCAGGCCGCACTCCTCGGCGGCGCCACCCCGGATCAAGTCCGACACGATGACGGGCGGCTTGGACACCCTCTGCTTCACTAGGAAGCCCAGGCCGCCCACCTTCCTCTTGAAAAGACGCACCGAGATGATGTTGGGCTGCAGCTGACACACGGTTGCCTCGGACTCCTGCATGGTGCCGCTTTGTGTGTGTGTGTCTGTGAGAGACACTTAATGTGTTTGTGTGGCCCCAGGGAGTTCCTGCAAAGCAAGACAAGCAGATGACCAACATTTCATATCAAAATGAAAAAGTTGAACACACTTGAAGTTGTGGCTTTTCGTGACCTCATTCCTCATGGACATGATACCGCCTGTCCCTACCGATGAGCCTGTCCCTGTGTTGGTTGTTCCAATACAACCAAAACCTTTAGCAGGTCACTCTGATCGCTAACAAGTCAATGTTCCAGGTTCTTTCCGGAATCAATTAACCACTTAGGGGGTCTGGCATCACGCACAGCATAAATCTGTAGTGCGTGGTCTGGATGTGGTGGGACCGCCTCCGCACAACCAGGCTGTGAAAACCTGGGTGAGTTCCCCTGGAGGTGGGTTTTCACCCCCTGCTGCCTGGTTTGATATCGAACACCAGTTGACAATGTCCCTCCATCTTGTGGGGGGCAGCAGCCTAAACAGGGACGCTTCCCCCACACTTTGTCCAGCTCTTCCCAGCGGATCCGTGGCTTTCCCCGGCCCAATGCCAGCGCCACCGCATCAGGCTCCTCTCACTGCTACTATGAGTTTCTCCCCGACGACAGTGCTTCTCTCTACCTCATCTCTCAGAGAGAGCCCAGCCCCCCTACGAGAAAACTCATTTCAGCCGCTTGTACCCGCCATCTTGATTGTTTGCTTACTAACCAAAGTATCTTTGACTTGTGTGTGCCATTATGACGTGGGGCCTGGGAAGTGACGTGTGACGTCAGCTCGTGGGGCCGACTGTGCTAGCAGCAGGGTGGAAGTGTAGAGAGTGGCCGATAGTAGCTCCTGTGTGAATGTTCGCTGTGTGTGTTCTCTGCTTATTTATTATGCCATTGAACTGCATCGTGAATCTCTCCTTACCCATAAACAGGTGTAGACTATTACTCTACACCGTTCTCCACACCGTGTCAAGAACATTACACTGATTACACAATAGCCAGCAGGAAGTATGATCTTGATGCTTACAGGTGACCCTATTACTTACTTATGATGTCTACTATATTGGGTAAAGGAGTGTCAAGGTGATTGTAGGGGTGTTGTTTCATGTCTACAGCGCTCTAATCATGTTAAAAAAGTGTATTTTAAATGGTGGTAAAAAGGTTTCCTATGTCTTATGTCTTCTTTCTCTTATTGCCTCTGCTATATTGGGCAATAAAGGTGGAACGGTAACTATAGGGGTGTTATTTCAGATCTACAGGGCTCTAATCATGTTAAAAGGTGTATTTTACAGGTGGTTACTATATTGGTGAACAGGAGTGACTGTAGGGGTGTTATTTCAGGTCTACAGGGCTCTAAAAAGAAAAGGCGTATTTTTTGTTTTCTTTGTTGTAACTATGACAACATTTGTCCTGGATACAAGTTAGGTCACACCTCCAGAGAGGTAAGAAGCAGCTACACGGGGGGGTTACCGATGTTATTCCCTCCACTGTGGCGACGAGAAAGCTCCGCTCGGCCATCACATTGCTCTGGTGTCAAATTAGATTAGATGTTGAGTGGAGCGATTGAGGGCCGAAGCATCCTATTCCCATCACATCCGTACTCATCACATTCAGGGGGGCTGTGTGCGGTTACTTACTAACGACCGACAGTGGATAATATTCTGGTTTGCTGAATTGGGACATGAGGTGATGTAGTGGAAAACTAAAAACTGGAAACACAACCATGATGCTTCCCCTTTTCACATCATGACAGTATGACAGCAAGCTGTTTGTCCAAAATCTGCGTTTTTCTCGTACACAAGAGGCTGGAGTGATGAGATCCTGCACCAAGTACCTCAGGGTCTTGTTCACCAGTGAGGGAAGGATGGAAAGCCAGACGGACAGGCGGATCAATGCGCCGTCTGTAGCGATGCAGACTCTGCATCGGTCTGTTATAGGAAAGGAGCTGATCCCAAAGGCAAAGCTCTCAATGTCCCTGGGCACCTAGGTTCCTACCCTCACTGATGGTCCTGAGCTTTGGGTGGTGCTCAAACGGACGAGATGATGGCCAAAAGGGGGAGGCTACCTTAGAGGTAACGTGAGAAGCACTGTCATCGGTAAAACCACTGCTGGATGAGTTGGCTCGGCCATCTGATCAGGATGCAGGTCCGACGGGCAGGAGGCCTCGAGGAAGACCCAGGACACGTTGTGGAGACTATGTCTCTCATGGCCTGGAACACCTAGACAAAGAAGCCAGGCATAGAGAAGTTTGGGATTCCCTTCTTTGGCTACTGCCCCCCTGACCTGACCTTGATCAGTGAAAGAAAATTATTTTGTTCCCCGACTGTACACAAAACAAACCAAAACCAAGCTAGCTACGGAACCTTGATGATGTGTACTGTGACACACTCACCTTCCTCTGACTTATTCTCTTAAACAAAGTCTTCTGTTTTGCTAGCCTCTCAGCACAAAGGAGAAGGCTTGGACGAGGAAGGAGGAAGGAGGAACGCGCATCCTCAGTGAGGCCCTCTCTGACGTGGAGCCTGCTGGACAGGCTCCATCTGGCCGTGTGAGCAGCATCACATGGAACGTATAGCGCCTCAAAAATGGCGCCCGGGCTTGGTGGGTGCTTCTTCTGGGAGCATTCCGTGTGGAGCCTCGCAACAATGAAGTACAGTGATGGTTGGACATCGGGTGTCACGTTGAACACATGCTAGCGACATGTCGGTGGCACGATGAAGAGGTCTGTTAAACCACAGAACAAAGAATCCATCCAAATGTAGGCCCGCCCAGGGATCACTTATACTTGTGGGTCCAGCCAAAATGGCTTCTTATTGGAGGGCAGCGGGGTGTGCAAGGACTGCTGGGGTACTGGGCACCAGGTGGGTGCACTCAGGGGCTAGGGGGTCGGGGCCAGGTGGGTTGGCTGGCGGGGTTGGTGATGTGCTTCGGCAATGGCCTGGGGGTTTGCTGGGTTGTCCGATGTTCCCACTCTTCTTTTGTTGTTTTGTCTTATGTAAGATTCTGTGATTATATGTGTGGGAAAAAACACTTATTGAATTGGTAACTGCTCTGGCGCGGAGAAGGGGTAGGATTTAATAAGCTTTGCTTCTTCCTGCTCCTTTTCAGACATGTGTAGTAATGAGGTGTTGTGCATGTATGTATGTATATGTGTGTATATATATATATGTATATACGTATATATATATATATATGTATGTATGTATATGTATATGTATGTATATGTGTATGTACGCTTCATATATATATGTGTGTGTGTATGTGTATAAATATGTAAGTATATATATAGATTTTGTATAAGTGTATATGTGAGATACATTAATGTAACATAGTATGCACGTCTGAAATAAGAAGAACTCCAAAATAGACACAGCTGAGGCGGCTACGGGTAGGCATTCAGCACCAAGGACAGCACTCTGCCACCATGAACTCTTACCTCCTGTCAGAAACGGCTCCAAACGAGGCGACCTTGATGCTTTGACTCATCTTTATTAAAGATAACACGCCCAACCACCCACCCACCCACTCCTCGCTTTGCATATCCAAACCAAAACCTTTAAAGCGCTTGAGTTTGTAGCTTTGGGGAGAAAGAGCGAGCGGCTCCCTTTAGTGATCGACTCCAGTGTCCCGAGGCGCAGGAATAACTTTAATCCCCCGCTCTCGATGCATGCACCCCACTGAGGTGCGAGATGACCAATAAATGATGTGAATGTTGATGGGGAACGGTGCCTTTTGGTGCCAGACTGAGAAGCGCCAGCATCGCCATGGAAATAGACTAGAATAGTGCTTTGTCCATGCCTATAGACACAGCATATAACAGTATGTACACACAGTACACACAGCACACACAGTGCGTATGAGGCTCATTGGCTCCACTGGCTTGTTGCCGACTTCAGATGTTGGCTTCATGTCACAGCTGATGTGCACTTACAAACATTCACACATCATATGAAGGAGAGCTGAGTAATCAAGCAGACCAAAATAAAAGCTACATCACAGCCAATTTCCATATCTGCATTTTGTATATTTAGCGAACAGCAGCTTGCTTTAACTACTACTTTTGGGGGGAGGGGGGTCGTGGGCACCTGCTATAAAAAGACACATTCAAAAGCACGTCTTTTTTCTCCAAAAATGAAGATTCTCAATTCGACTATGTTGACTATGTCGGAAGCTCCGCTACAGTGCGTAAGAAAATCGCGGCTTCCTGTCAAATGGATGATTTCAGGCAGCAACAAGTTCTCCGTGGACTTTTTGGCTGCTAAAGATAAAGACAGTGGGGGGGGGCACAACTGCAAGTTGGCGCCTTGCGCGTCTCGGGTGTGCGCGATGCGCATCCGATGTGGCGCAGAAATGAGAAAAAGAGGCAAGAACTCACCCCGGAGAACAACAACACCGCCTGGATGGTGGGCGGACGTGTCCAAACGCGCAATGCACAAAAAAACTCAACAAAACTTGGCGGTCAAACTCCTGCGCTCCTTAGCGGCGCTGGTCGGTCATCCCTCCCCAGGAAAGTGTCAAAAAGAAAAAGAAAGAAGCTGTCCAAGTCGGAGTGCGGCGCGCTCTGCCTCTCTGGAGGCACGCTTGTGGCTCGGCGCGCACCCGGATCCGCCTTTTAAGTGAGCGGGAGAGAGGTGCGCGTCACTCACACGGGGGAGGGGCAGGACGAGGGAGGAGGGGGGGGGTCTCCATCGCCCTTCGTCATCGCTCAGCTTGGAGCTCCTTGTCCTCCGAGCCCCCCCGCCCCCCCCGGGGGCTCCACCCTCCAGTGCTGCTGAACCTCGTTTGACCTCCAAACATCTGGAGGACGAATCAGGCAGCTGGAAGGCGCCCTCAGCTCACCTGGTCCGTGCAGGTCTGGGAACTGGTTGGGCTGCTCCACACCTTGTGACGCCATTTTTCAGATGGTTGGGATATGTGCTTTCATCTATTGTCTTGGCAGGTGAAACTCATCTTCACCTAGCTATTTGGAAGCGCTCGCTCTTACTTAACCGGCGTCCCGACTGTCGCGCTCAGCACACGTAAACATTTCTGGTTAGCTTGTGGGTTGCTTCTAAGAAATGTTCTGTGGTGAAGTGCTGCTGTGCTTTGTGCTGCACAAGGACTTGAAAGAGGAGGGGGGGGGGGGGTCTGCAGTAGGCAGTGGCACTTCTCTCATGCAAGGCTTCCTGACATGACTTATCAACTTATCTTCCACATGTTCCACATGGTGTGGAACGATCTTCTATGCTGGTCCATTTTGAAAAGGGAACAGTAAATTGGCAGAGATGACATTTACGGGTGGCGGCACCAACCAGGATGATAGTCTCGTTTCCAGAAGTGACGTCATGGGGTGACCCCTCTCAGCTCAAGCAAAGCAAACTAAAGCTTCTCCGGGTAGATGCTGGACTCATATTTTACATCCAAATAGTAGTCATGGCAAAATGTTGTGTTGCTGCTGGATGTTCAAAGCATCCCAGTTGTTTTCTTTTCCAAAAGAGGAAGGTTTAAAACAACAATGGACGAGGCAAGCGCAGAGAAGGAGAGACAGGTGACGCCCGCCTGGAGTTCTGTTCTTAAGAAGACTTTGACAAGAAGTATTCGGCTAGAAAAAGGATGCAAGGAAAAGGAAAAAGGACAAGAAGTACGACATCAAAAAGTAAGTCTTTTAAGGACTATTCCATGATAGCAGGAATGCTAACTACATGATATACAAACAGCCATATTATGCTTACTGTGGGGGCGGCCACCGCTTTACGCTCATTAAGAAGCCGAGTTTAAAGAACAATTGAAGGATAAGCAACTCCAGAGTCACTTCCACTGAGCATTCTGTGCTCTGAAGGCCAACAATCTTCATCTCCACGTTACGTCCAACTTGAGTCACCTTCTCTGTTTCTCCTCCTCTTTGCTTGCCGGAGCGATAGCACTCCCACCATGGCTCTTCTGGAGATGAGGCTGCACGGTGAGAGCTCACTTGTCATGGCTGGTGCCACGGAACCAAGTCCAGAACATCATTCCCAACAATCTGGCACATGTTCAGCAAAGCTGATCAATCCTGTCAAGGAGCATGTCCAACCAATACCAACCTCAACACAACTTAGATGTGTGGACTATTCCATTTGGGGGCGGCCATACATTTGTACAAAATGTCTTTGTTTAATTGGCATAAATAGCCTATTCCCATTATCAGGCTTCATTTCCTTACAGGCTGACTCCATTTCCAAGTTAATTGGCAATAAACAAAGCCGCAGCTCACGGCCAGATGAATATGTAGTATTAATTACTCCTGTACTTGTATTATTGGAGTAGTGTTTACCACATACCCTGTAGCTGTGTCTACTTATTCCTTCACTTTCTCTTAACATTCTTCATCCTTTTCTTCTACTAACAGAAAAGCAGAAGTTCTGTGTGGCAAACTGCTCACAGTGCATCATGTCGTGTTCCAAATATCCATGACAGGTATCATGACGACAGGGTCTCGCTCTTCATACGCACGATGACAGAAGACGCCATCACACCCCCACTTCCCGTGCGTGAGGTCGCTGAGTGAGGCATCGCCACCAACAAGGAATGGTGCATTTCAGTCTTGATTTCTATGACCTTGACGTTGTAAGGTGTGTATAATTGTTGATTTCTATGACCTTGACCTTGTACGGTCTATGCTCTGTGTGCTCCTGCTGCTGTAAACCTGCAACTCTACTTTAGAGTGCATGCAGAGGCAGATAAAGCTGCTGTCTCAGTTTTGGTCTGTCTGTGTGTTTCCAGCGCCACTTAGGTGTGCCTGGTGTATTACATGGTTTTTCCTTGTGGACGTGACTATTTACTGATCCCACGCCGCAGGGCCCTGATGTTTTATCAAAGTGGCAAAAAAAGGAAGAACTCCGGAGCTTTCCAGTGTGGATATGGCTGTCCACACCAAGTCGAACAGCATCACAACAGGAGTTCAGAACATTCAGCGATCACTTGAATGGATTAGCTTCCCCTGCCGATTGTAGATTTGAAGTCAATTTTGCATGCAAACTCTGATAAGACGCGGAGACGACGCATGGTTAGCATGTACAGACACACATGCGCTGATGCATTCCGTGGTGGGCCATGTCATTATGTCAATCACTTCCTGCCTGAGTGCTGCCATCTGCCCTCTCATAAAGCCACACAACACATGCGGATCACTGTCGCAAAGCCCCCGCTTAGCCCCCGCCGCATTAAGACTTTCATGGTGCTCTACGTGCGGCCACCCCGCCCTAAAGTACATTTTGTTGGCAGCGATTCAGGAATGAAGAAGAATAAGTCCACCTGTGCTCCATGTGGGCGTCCTCCCCATGACGTACATATTGGAGATGACAGCCATTCCTCGTGTGGCAACCAGGTGTGTCTCTTCTGCTGTCACCATTTATTCATTCATTAACCGCCCTTCGCATTCATTTCAAGCCATGTGTTGCCATGGCAAACACTTTAATTACGTGCCCACCCACTCAAGAAGAGATTGAATGTATGAACAGACACCTCCTTCCTTAATGCATACACAATCCTTAAGTGAGACAGAAAGACGAGGGAAAAGCGCCAGCAGGAGGCAGCTAAGAATGCACGGAATGGGATTCACCTCTTCCCGTTGTCAAGGCCTCTGAAAAGCACAAAGAAGGCGCCTTTTCCATCACGTGAACTACAGCGACATTGTTGCTGTTAACATTGCGGCCCCATTTCTTTGTCTTCTTCTTGTTGTCTTATCTCCTAAGCTGAAACAAGATGAGAGACGACTTTTGCTGTGGAAAATGCTTTGGCTTTACTCCACACGGTGATGAACAGCGGCATGAGCGATGATTCTCATGTCAGTGATGCGCCCCTCGCTTTGCTGGACTGGAACCGAGGTGGGCAGCGCAGGGAAGGAGGCGATAAGGCTTGAAGAATTCCATCTGTTTGCCACAGGTCGGAGTGTGTGGGGAGCATTCCTTTTCATGTCATCCCAACCATCCCATCAGTCTTCCCGTGGATCTTTCTCCAGGGTGAAAGGAAATATGCAAAGACCTGACGACCGATGCGAGGCGAAGAGACCGCAGGAGAATTTCATGCTGGATCTTCAACTTGTAGGAGAAAAACGCCCACTCTTGTTGGCACTGGAAGCCGGGGGGGCCGAGCACCACTGAAATGGTCAAACCAATGCTCTGGTTCTGCAGAATCACGGCAATCAGGGAAAAATCCGAGGCAAGCTTTGGGTGTTTGCTCCGTTTGAAAAGAATCTCAAGGATGTGATGTGTGAGATCCACACAAACAGTGGGTGGCGTGAGGGAAATCACATGGGGAGCCCCTGATCCAGAGCCCCCACTTATGATTCCTTCACACTCTGCTACCTGGAATTAAAGTGTCTTTGCAGTTGTTCCTCGTTTATCACGGTTAATTGGTTCCAGACCTGACTGTGACAAGTTTATGACTGTCTAAATGTGGCTTTCAACATGATTAGAGCCCTGCGGACATGAAATAACAGCGTGTAGTCTGCATAACACTCTGGTATTCTATGTTTCCATAGGATCACCGCAGGGACAAAACACAAGAAAGTGTTTCAAATGGAGGCAAAAACATACCACTTGCACACAAGCATGGGGTGCTGATGCCTCACAGGTGAGGTGTTCCAGGTAGGCATGGGCCGGGATGAGATTCTGACCCTCCGGTAACCTTGGGCAACAATACCATGGTTTCACTCCAAAATGTGTTATTTCAAAATATTTTTATTGAAAGGAGAAGTCAGTCAAAAACCGTATAATGTACATATATCATGTAGCACCATGAAAAGCGGAAGGTGTATTCTTTCTGTATAATTCAAATCCTGCAACTCGAGTGCCAACACAGGAGCTATTTTCTTTGTCAATACAAAATTCAAATAAATGCAATCCAGCGGGCCAAGAAGGTGGCAACATAAAAATATCTTACATAATAATCTTACGTTATTGCTTCAGAGTGGCAGGTCACACTTCTTCACATTTCTAGGTGGTTGTTGTTGGTGCATACCACTTCTCCACTCCTGCGTCCTTCTTAATCACATCTCCTTCTTAAACCCTCTCCGGCGACCCTCCACCAGACTAAATGACTACGGCGACAATGCTAACTGTGCTATCTGTGCCCAGAGGCCTGCAATCCTGAACAGAATCGCGGAAAACAAAACTGACTGTGAAAGGTGAAAAGTCACAGAAATTGACATGAGGTAATGATATGCTGTCATGGCGAGAAGGAACGTTCGTGTGGTGAAGTATTTCCTGGGTGTGGCAGAATAACCCACCCCCTCCAGAACTCATTCATTCATTTTCTACCGCTTTTTCCTCACAAGGGTCGTGGGGGTTGCTGAAGCCTATCCCAGCTGTCTTTGGGCAAGAGGCGGAGTCTGGTCGCCAGCCAATCACAGGGCACATATAGACAAACAACCATTCACACTCACATTCATACCTATGGACAATTTTGAGTCGCCAATTAACCTAGCATGTTTTTGGAATGTGGGAGGAAACTGGAGTACCCGGAGAAAACCCCCTCCAGAACTACACAGGTCAAAATGGCGACCTAAAACACCTGCAAAAGTTGATGGAAACTCCTCTGACGCTTAGTTTAGCAGCGCATGCTAGTGCTGTGTGTGTGAGATTCAGGGTGAATGAGCATATTTTCATTTTAAAGTCTGACAAGTTGGAAATGTTGGCCGGGGAGCTTTTAAAGGTCTTTGAAATGATCATCCTGATCATCCTGAGACTTTGAAGGCGAAACACTGCCCCATACTGTACGCTACTGGCCCTGGGAGGCTGCTGGGGGGGTCAAGCAGATTAGATGCTGAAATAGCGTTCCCAAATTCCCCGGTAATGGCTTCCAAGGGACTCGGAAGTCACAGTCAACCGTGCCGTTGATGGCTGCAATTTCTTTACAAAAAAAGTAGTTTAGCAACATTACATGCCGGCAGAAAGTCTGTTTTATGTGGCAATAGTCGTTAATGGTGGATGTGTTGATAATGCTCTATAAATATGTTCTCTGTGGGGAATGACAACAACAACAACGCAAATAATTCCTGAGATCTCAACCGGCTAATGTCATTATCCGGCACTTCCTTCTTCATTACAGCCCGCCGGAGCAGCCTGGTTGTTGATGGCTCACATTAAAGGTTGCCTTGTTTGTAATCGTGTATTTGTGACATGCACGTCTCCGCCTTCCTTTGCAATGATGCCCATCCACGCGACAACCACGTCGCTTTTTATACCGCCTGAAAGGTCAAAAGCGCCATTAGTTCTTCAGTGTTGTTGTCTGGCGCAATTTTAAAGGCCTCTGCAAAGTCATTGGCGTAAAAACCTCAGGGAGCCAATAAGGCATCCACAGTATGACCTCACACTACCTTACAGCATGGCTGTTCAACCAAAGTCTGTGCAAAAAGGCAAGTCAAAGAGCCTACGAATGGCAGAAGAACTGCTGTTTTCAAGGACCTACTTCCAAAAGTTAAAGTCAAAGATCCTCCAAATGACAGAAGAATAGCTGTTTTCAAGGACCTACTTCCAAAAGGGAAAGTCAACGATCCTCTAAATGACAGAAGAGCTGTGGTTTTTAAAGACCTACTGAAAAAAAAACAGGTCAAAGATCCTCCAAATGGCTGAACTGCTGTTTTCAAGGACCTACCTCCAAAAGGTAAAGTCAAATATCCTCTAAATCACAGAAGAGTTGCTGTTTTTAAAGACCTACTGAAAAAATACAGGTCAAAGATCCTCCAAATGGCAGAAGAACTGCTCTTTTGAATGACCTACTTCCAAGAGGTCATGTCAAAGATCCTCCAAATGACAGAAGAACTGCTCTTTTCAAGGACCTAGCGTAAAAAGGCAAGTCAAAGATCCTGTTTTCAAGGACCTATGACAAAAGGTCATCCCTCTTTTTAAGGCCCTACTGCAAATAGTCAGAGATCTTCTATTAGATGCTTTTCAGGACCTACTGCAAAAAAAGGCAAGTCAAAGATCCTCCAAATGACAGGAGAAGGACCTACTGGTAAAAGGCAAGCCAAAGGACCTACTGTGAAAGCGCTAGTCGGAGATCTAATGAAGGACAGATGCTGCAAAAAGGCGTGTCAGTGAACCTCCAAAGGACAACCAAACTGCTGTTTTTGAGGACCGATTGCAAAGAGCCAGGTAAAAGATCCTCCAACTGACAGAAGAATTGTTTTCAAGGTCCTGCTGTAAAAGAGTCAGTCTTCTAACAGTTAATGACAGACAAAAACCTGTGCGCCTCCACATGTCGTACTGCTCTTAAACTCGTCCTGCCATGTAAAGTGAATGAAAAGCACAATAACAACTGCATACTGCATCATTTATGTATTTTTCATTTCTTTACTTTTTTCCTCCTTCATCGGGCAGCATGACATATATAACAGCTGGTTTGCCAAACGTGGACGAGAAAACAAATGCCTTTGAAGTTATTATATTTTGCACGGTAAAACAAAAAAATGGGAGAAAAAATACATTAAATTGTAATCTGGTCGACATTCAGCTGCAGGACAAAAGAGTAGAAGCCTTTTCTTTATACGCACACACATACACAGTATGCATCAGCTGTACTGTACAATCTATGCAAGTGAACATTGGTTAGTCGGCGGCCATGACGGTGGAAGATAGAAGACAGGATGCATGCCGGAGAGGAATATATCCAATATCAATTTTCTGTATAGTTGTACAGTAACTATTAAAATATTTTAATAACAATAAATGCATGAAAAATAATACACAACAATACGCCATTTTGTGGCGAAAATCCACACTGGCCTTTAAGGATACCTAATATTCCCATGGAGGAGTTTGAAATTGGAGAGGAACCTGTCTTTCCTGTCTGTGGAACCTCGAGGCGCTGTAAGGAGGCAAATGAGCATTTTGGCATCCAACATAAGCTCATCTGCATATGTCACTGAGGCCCGGCGTCCCACAAATGACTGCAAACAGTGAGAGACCATCAGGCGAGCTGCGGCAGCCGCTAATGCTGCAGGCTGCCGTCTTTCAGGCCTTTTATTGTGTGTGTTTGTTTTATTGAAGCTCCGTCCCCGTGTTTGATCTCGGCCAGCCCTTATTAGCCGAGTGTATGTAGGAAGGTTAAGAGGAACGCTAGTGAAATTGCTCTAACGGGCTCGGCCTGCCCACGCCGTGCACGCTCACTGGGGGGGGGGGGGGGGGGGGGGGGGGGGGTGCTGCGTTGTCCAAAGAGCAGCAGGAGCTCGTTACAAGCAAAGTTCTGACTTGTGTGGGCTTCAGTGCTTTGCCATCAAATGACCCCCCCCCCCCCCCCCCCCCCACACACACACACACATCACCACCACACATTTACATAACCAATGCTGGTGTGACGCCATTCCTCTCTTTCAGAGCTATCATATGAAATTGGAACTAAACTGGTCAAAGATCCTTCATGTGGTGGGAGCACTTGTTCTAAGCCACTCTGCTGTTTTTAAGGACCGACTGAAAACCCCCATCTTCTATAGGGCTGGGGGGCTCTGCTGTTTTTAAGGATATACTTTAAATACAGGCTGCACGGCGGATGAGTGGTTAGTGAGCAGGCCTCACAGCTAGTAGACCCGAGTTCAATCCCACCGTCGGCCATCTCTGTGTGGAGTTTGCATGTTCTCCCCGTGCATGCATGGGTTTTCCTCCCCCATTCCAAAAACATGTTAGCTTCATTGCCCCCCCAATTTGTCCATAGGTATGAATGTGGGTGGGAATTATTGTTTTTTTCTATATGTGCCCTGTGATTGGCTGGCCACCAGACGCGGGTGGACCCCGCCTCTCACTCGAAGACAGCTGGGATAGGTTCCAGCATCCCCACGACCCTCTTGAGGATAAGCGGTAGAAAATGAATTAATGAATGAATTAATTTGAAATCTTCTATACAACAGAAGCACAACAAATGGCAAAGGTACTCGTCAAAGAGCCAATGTTTTTAAGCAACTGCGGCAAAAACCAAGTCACAGATCCCCCAAATGACATGAGGGCATTGCTGTTTTTAAGCATCTCTTACTGAAAAGCAAGTCAAAGATCCTCAATATGACAGGAGCGCCCTGCTGTTTTTAAGGACCTACTGCAAAAAGGCAAGTCAAAGATCCTCAATATGACAGGAGCGCCCTGCTGTTTACAAGCTTAATATGCAAAGAGGAAAAACAAAGATCCTCCAAAAAAGGTTATTCTCATAATTCTGACTTTATAACAATAATATTCTTACTTTATTTTGGGAATATTACGATTGTTCCAAATATTTCTACTTTCTTCTTGTGATTATGATGACTTTATTCCCCTAATATTTGTGATAAGACTTCATTTTCCCGTCTCGGATTCCAAACGTCATGAAAGGCTTTCTGGCGTCTGGAAGGTCATTGTCTGGGAACACTGGCGACAGTCTGCCTGCATGGTGCCTGACAGGAAAACACTCGACTTGTTGGAAGATATTCCAGCACAGAACACCGTAGAAGACTATGAGGGAAGAGGAACGTCACTCACTGTTCGCCGCCAAGAAGCCCTTTCTTTCTGGTCAGGACATCCCTGATTTGAAGATGATTGCATACGTCATTGGGAAGGGGGGCGTGGCTTCAGGCATAGAAAAGGCATCTGTGTTTCCAGCTGGTGTGGGCGGAGCCTCACGCTAAAGGCTCCGTCAGGCATTGGAGTGAGAGAGCGTAAGCGTGTCAGCCTGGCAGGATTCATCATGAACTTCACTTCAGATATGCCATCCCTGATTAAAGTGGCTCTTCATTCATGAAATGAAATGAACTATTGTCTTCAAGTTTTAATAGCCTGATTTCCTGACCAGTATATTTATTACATGCTGGGATAAGCTCCAGCATGCGACTGTTTATCATATAATGATGGTCTTTAAAAAAGATTTAATTGCCATTTTTTCAATGATAATGCGGGCTAAGGCTAAAAATGCTACTATGCTAATGTTAGCATGCTAAACCTAGCACGATAGAGCGTGTCTGCCAATGTTGACTTTTTTTAAGTGCTGGACGGAAGCGTGCAAAGAATGTTGGGATATCATGAGTCACGAAGGTTGGTTGGAATGCAGACTTTTTCTCAATGGAGGAGGAGGACACATTTGGAGGAGCCTTCCTGGACTTTCTAATTCAGACAGCCTTCGCGTAGCACGATGACGTTGTGCAGCCTACAAATGCTGTTTTAGGATGCAGACCTCGAATTCAAACACAGCCAATGTTAACATGAATGATAATGGCTAAAAATGCTACTATGCTAACATTAGCATGCTAAACCTAGCATGACAACTCCAAGTGTCTGCTATTGTAAATGGCTAAAAATGTTATTATGCTAATGTTGGCATGCTAAACCTAGCATGACAACTCCAAGTGTCTGCTATCGTAAATGGCTAAAAATGTTACTATATGTTTCTTTGAATTCTACTTCTAGAACTTGTGATCCATTTCATAAAAAGATTCAAATCTATTTAACTTGAATTTGGGCCAAGATATGAATCTGTTTGGGTTTAACTGTATGTGTTGTTAAACCAAGCGTGGATCTGTGGAGGTGTTGGAGCTCACAGGTGGAGCTTGAAGAGATGCCGAGGATGATCTTGCCCCGTGGGCGTCTCGGTTGGAGCCTGGAAGTTGGCAGAGGGAGAGAGGTGGGGTTCATCGGACCGGACGTCATGCAAACACGCAGGCCCGGCCGCCCAGCATTTTCCATCCATTTCAACAATAAAGTATCTTTTCTTTTCTTATGTGTTTTATCTTCTCTGATTATGTCTACTATGTTAGGTAACGATGCTTTGCATGTCTTATTTTCTCTTATGGCTACTATATTGGGTAATAGGAGTGTCAATGGGACTATGGGAGTGTTACTTCATGTCTAGAGGGCTCTAATAATATTAAAAAGAGTACAGTATTTAGAAGGTGGTAAACATGTTTCCTGTGTCTTATCATTTATTATGTCTACTATATTGGGTAATAGGAGTATCACGGTGATTATAGGGGTGTTATGTCAGGTCTAGAGGGCTCTAGTAATGCTAAAAAGAAGATGGTAAACAGGTTTTCCATGCTTAATATGTGTTATTTTTTCTTATGTCTACTATATTGGGTAATAGAAGTATCAAGGTGACTATAGCGGTGTTACTTCATGTCTAGAGGGCTCTAACAATGTTAAAAGATGGTCCACAGGTTTTATGTATTTAAGAAACAAACATAAAATACTGTAACCTACTTTGTAGAACCAATGAAGCCATAAAGGAGGAATTGACCGTAATTCGGATTGGCAACATTGCGTTGTTTTTTGTCCAAACTTCTGGATATATGAACATTTTGTGACATTTGGACGTTTTGCACTGACCTGACAGCGAGGAGACAATAGTTAGCCATCTCCATGAGTGGATGGCGGCCAGCATGCGGCATCGGTGGTGGCGGTTGCACATAAACAGACCAGATGGGCGGGCATACGACCCGCTGGAGGGCGAGCCAGGGTCACCTCCTCTCTCTCGTCCTCGTCATTACGTAAGGTCTTATTTTGGGCGGCTGAGGAGGACTCTGTGCGGCGTTGCTTCCTGCGAGCGTAGCAGCTGTGTCGTCAGTCACGTACAGGTGCGAGCGACGCTGCCGTAGGACGCTTCAGGACATCCCTCTTGTGGGATGTCTTTTTTCCTCCAGCCCAGCGTCTGCCGTCTCTCTCTGGTCGTCCAAGAAGCTGGGAGGAATGAAATAGCTCCACCGGCAAAATGAGCTCCGTGGGTGTCCTGAAAGAAATAAAGATGAGCCCACGGCCCTTGCTGGCGACGTGGCCCAGCCATTGTGTCTCTGCTGAATAGGCTCCAGCATACTGCAATACATCAGCAGAAAATAAAAATACATGCTTTGGCTCGCGTGCTATTGTTGGGAGATTCATCATCTCCGTTTATCTCCATCTCGATTACCCTGGGGTGCCCCCATTTTGACCATCTTGGCGCACAAAAGAGTGAAAAGGGGTCAGAACATGCACTCCTACTCTTCTTTTTCAGACAACTCCACCACATGGTGGCGTTCTTATTAAAGTCGAACGGACTTGGAATTTCTCACATAGCAGAACAAACATACTCTGCTACTTGAGTGTGTTTGGGTGAATCGCCACAAAATTGGAAACGCATCTTCAGGGGAGCGGCAAGCACGGGTGTGTCGAGTTGGTGGTTGAACATATCAAGCAAAACGTCTCAGCAACCAATTTCCCAGAAGCCACTGACTATTTGTCCAATGATTAGAATGTGGCATTCCTTTATAACTTTATTCTGACCTGATAACATCAATGCCAGTGCAATTCCAGCACCATATACGGCTTAGTTTTAGTGTAATGAGTGCACGCATGTGGCATTCCTTTACAACATTTACAGAAGAACGTTGAATTCATATTCATTTTTCAAAAATTAGCTGGGGGGGGGGCATAACCCAAAGGAAAGAAAGACCTGGAGCCCCAACATGGGTCCCAAAGGGGTAGGGTGCAGAGTCAGTGCAGGACGACAGCCACCACGACCAAAAGGACAAGATCATGGGGACAAGTGGCCGAAATTAGTTTTCTCCGTAGGGTGGCAGAGCTCAGATAAGGTGAGAAGCTTGGAGTAGAACCGCTGCTCCTCCACATTGAGCTGGCTCGGCCAGGATGCCTCCCCACAGGGAGGTGGCCAGGAGGCCAGGGAGACGTAAGTCTGGACTTCCCTGCTTCCTGACTCCAAAGTGGTAGAAAATGCATGGATGGAGAGCTCGCTCCTCGGGATATTGAATAATTGAATAGGAAATGTTGCTGATGTTGACCATCAGCGATGGGGGACAGCAGTACACTGATCCGAACTGGAGGTGTTGTGGACCGGCAAAAGGAATACAGCAAGGTCAAGTATTCCCAAACTGAACTGTCACCGAGGGTTTTCCAGTTCGCCTTGACTCCAAACCAAAAAACATTCCCCGTTCAAGGCCAGTCGGGATGGAAATGGAGCTCTGTGCAGGCTTTACGAGAGGCTTAACAGGACCTGATGTTTTGGACACCTCCACGATGAGAGGGCTCGCCCTTGGACAGACCAGGTGTCCAGGGCCCCCCTCCATCCTGGTTCTCCTGATCTCCATAGCTCCTTCACTCCGTACGCCTCCATGTGCCCCATGAGCGCTGTAGGAGAGCGTGCATGAAAGCATGACAAAGGAAGGAGTCACGCCAGCAGTTCTCAGCGGCCTGAGTGCCGATGGAGTATTTCCCACGTGGACACGTGATGAGGATTTAAATATAGTGATGTTGACGTGTGACTCACTGCTGGAGAGCGGAGAAGAAGTTAGTGGAGTGGCAAAAAGGACAGACAGGGAAATGGATGGATAGATGGAAAGAGGAGGACAGCCTCTTCCTCCCGACCACCACCTCCGACGTCCGGCCTCGGTCAGCCAGGCGGAAAAGAACAGAAAACAGCCACAATCTCCCCGAGACCAGCTGGGAGGGAAGCTGGGGGGGAAGCCAGCAGAGCGCGAATGTTTGCAAGCATCGCTTGTCGCCCGCATTTGACGTTATTCTCCCAAGCAACTCTGAATGCGTCTTTTCTCCGACTATTGGGACGTGACTCTCGTCAAATTGCTGATGGTTGTCCATCATGTCTTCTCGTGGTTTCAACCAAAACTTTCTAAGGCCCTAAGTCCTTCTATGGAGAACCACAGACAAGGAGAACCACGGACAAGGAGAACCACGGACAAGGAGAACCACGGACATGGAGAACCACGGACATGGAGAACACCGTCATGGAGAACCACAGACATGAAGAACCACAGAGGACCAAAATAAGAGGAAACCTGGGAAAAAAGCATCCATTTGCCAGAATAAAACAAACATGAAGAAAAAAGTCATTCCTAGCAGGAAAAAGTTTTCAACTTTATGGGATGAAAGTTAGGAGGAAAGACAAGGTCATCAGTAGCATCAAAGAAGGTCATAACAGCACAAGAAACAAAGCAAAACAATTCCTAGAATGGGGAGTTTAGGAAAACTGTGTTGGGAATTTTACAGGAATAAAATCTTACAAAAGGAAATGAACCGAATGGAAGGAAGGAAGGAAGAAATGACTATAATATCTTGGTTTGTTCATTGAAGAATATTTTAGCCATCTTCTGTGTATGTACAGTACTCACTCTACACCTGCAGTACTGTACTGTACACGACAGTACTCACATGTACAGTACTGACTCTACACTGACTTACTGAGTACAGTACACGTGCTGTACATCCTCATTTACTACACTTGATATTTCATTACTACATAAAGTACGCATCACTCAGCATCTCCTTCCTGGTTTCCTTCACTTCCTTCCACAGCAATAAACACCCCTTCAATAAATGTTATTACAGTAAACCGCGGATATATCGGACTCGGATATATCGGAAGTTCGCTCACAACGGACAGATAAAAAAGAACCGATTTTTCTGTAATGCATTTCCAATAAAAATTCATTGCATATATCAGATTTTTTATAACGGATTTCGCCTATTTCGGACAAAATCTCCAGTCCCGTTCCAATGCATTTCCATTAAATTTCCCTCGCATATATCGGATGGCCGCATCGTCCAATAAAGTTAAATTCTCATTACCTTACGTCTCTTTTCATTGCCCAGTCCAGGTACATTGGAAACATAGTCAAGGAAGTGCCTTTTTATAACGGATAAAATCCGATTTACGCATATACCGAATATAAATCCGATATATGCGTAAAACGGACATTTTCCGGTATACGCATATAACGGATTTCGCTTATATCGGACAAAACCAGTGGGAACAATTGAATGCGATATATCCGAGGTTTACTGTATTATTATTATTATTATTACATTATTTCAAAGAAAAATGGCTTAAATCAACATGTCAACAATCTTTGTAAATAAATAGAAATAGAAATGACTTCAATCATGAAGAAAAATAACTTGAATAAACATATACAAATATGAATAAGGTGTAAATAATAATAATAATAATAATAATAATAATAATAATAATAATAATAATAATAATAATAATAATAATAATAATAATAATAATAGAAAAGACCTACATGGACTTGAATAATCAAAGTGTGAAAAGCAATAAAAAGTGTCTGATTGAGGAGAAAGTTGAGATGTTGGGATGTGAAAGGAACTAGTTAGTATTTCTTTGGAACGCCACAGCGGCTCCATGCTGGAAGTCAAGGCACGCCGTGCCGTGCCGTTGCCGTGCTGTTGCCGTGCCATGCTGTTGCTGTGCCGTGCCTGGACCTCCAGCAAGACTCCACACCAAGCTCATGTAAATGAGGAGTTCTACATTTCAAGTGTCTGCTGTTTTTCCTCACGGCTGATGGAGAACAGTCTCCGTGTAAAATCATGAAGCTAGCCACCAGCTAGCTTTTTCACATTCAAGCGGTACGCTATGGTAATGCTAATGCTAATGTGATGACGGAAAGGCATGAAAAGAAAAGTCAACTGTACAACATCTCCATCTGTTCCAAGAAAGAACTCCAGATTGCCAGATTGATTCACGCACCAACACCAGCATGCCCACATTTCATGGTTGTCTTTTTCAAGTCTTCATGTGGTTGGTCTTGGTGGACCTCAACTCATTTCACATACTCAGCTGACTTCCAGAAGTGTCCCGGGTGGGAAAGGCGGCGGTTCCGTTTTGGCAACTTCTCCAGTAAGTCCACCAGCTTGGAGAAGCTGGGACGCTCGTCCTGCTGGAAGGCCCAACACAGCAGCAGAATGTCCTGCAGGCACCCAAACACACCAAATATCTCCTTACTACACCATGGAAAATCTTTTCACCACCATCCATGGAACACTAAGCCTCTTCTCACCACCATCCATGGAACACCAAGCATCTTCTCACCACCATCCATGGAACACCAAGCATCTTCTCACCACCATCCATGGAACACCGAGCATCTTCTCACCACCATCCGTGGAACACCGAGCATCCTCTCACCACCATCCATGGAACACCAAGCATCCTCTCACCACCATCCATGGAACACCAAGCATCCTCTCACCACCATCCATGGAACACCAATCATCCTCTCACCACCATCCATGGAACACCAATCATCTTCTCACCACCATCCATGGAACACCAAGCATCTTCTCACCACCATCCATGGAACACCAAGCATCTTCTCACCACCATCCATGGAACACCAAGCATCCTCTCACCACCATCCATGGAACACCAAGCATCTTCTCACCACCATCCATGGAACACCAAGCATCGTCTCACCACCATCCATCTCACACCAAGCATCGTCTCACCACCATCCATGGAACACCAAGCATTTTCTCATCACCATCCATCTCACACCAAGCATTTTCTCACCACCATCCAGGGAACACCAAGCATCTTCTCACCACCATCCATCTCAACAAGCATCTTCTCACCACCATCCATCTCATCAAGCATCTTCTCACCACCATCCATCTCACACCAAGCATCTTCTCACCACCATCCATCTCACCAAGCATCTTCTCACCACCATCCATGGAACACCAAGCATCTTCTCACCGCCATCCATCTCACACCAAGCATCTTCTCACCATTATCCATCTCACCAAGCATCTTCTCACCACCATCCACGTAACACCAAGCATCTTCACACCACCATCCACCGAACACCTGGCATCTTCTCACCACCATCCATCTCACCAAGCATATTCTCACCACCATCCATGAAACACCAAGCATCTTCACACCACCATCCACCGAACACCTGGCATCTTCTCACCACCATCCATCTCACCAAGCATCTTCTCACCACCATCCACGTAACACCAAGCATCTTCACACCACCATCCACCGAACACCTGGCATCTTCTCACCACCATCCATCTCACCAAGCATCTTCTCACCACCATCCATGGAACACCAAGCAACTTCTCACCACCATCCACCTCACCAAGCATCTTCTCACCAGCATCCATGGAACACCAAGCACATTCTCACCACCATCCACCTCACCAAGCATCTTCTCACCAGCATCCACATGCAGGTGGAGTACACCAAGCGTGTTTCATGTAAGGAGTAGTAATTGATGAGTCCATGATGATTTTATGATGGAATATTAAGAAATCGTGTTGTTTGCTTGGCGCCCATAAAAGGAAGTCATTAAAAAGTCAGAGGGAGATGATTTATGTCTTCATCTAAACCAGGGGTGCTCATTAAGTCGATCGCGATCTACCGGTCGATCACGGAGGTGGTACTGGTCGATCGCTGGTCGATCGCGGCGTGACATTAAAAAAATATCATCCCAGCATCAATGCCGTCACTTGATTGATATACAGGGCAGCCATTCAGATGACAACTGAATGTTGCCCTTCGGGTGACCAATCAAATCAAACAACGTCTCTAAGTGCAGCAGAACTTACGATGTCAGCCTATCATCCATCCCCGTTACTTGATTGACATACAGGACAACCAGTCAGATGACAACTGAATTTTGACTTTTAGGTCACCGCTCATGCGTAAACAACGATGCAAAGTGCTAAGCTAGTCGGCGAATTGCGAGATTTTAAGCCCTCGCTAAAGTTTATGGTCACTAAAATGAGTGAAGGAGCTGGACCAAGTAAAAAGGCAAAAACTGGACCAAGTAAAAAGGCAAAAAACATATCACTTCCATACGGATATGGAATGTTATACGGATATTATGATACGGATATTATCCATGACTCAAACATTTGGAAGTGTGCTTGAGGCTGGCTATCAGCAGCTACTGTCCGGACTATGCATCCCTGGCTGGTTCAATTCAGTTCAAGTCATCAAAGTAAACTCAGGTAATTACAAAAAATGTTAATAGTTAATTATGTGTGTTTTGCAATATTGGCTCATTTGGTTATGTAAGGTACATCAACATACATTGTACGTACAAATAATCCTCAATACATTTGAAAATAAATAGATGTTTTGCATTTTTGTAGTGGGTAGATCATTTTGACTCGGTCATTTTAAAAGTAGCTCGCATGCTGAAAAAGTGTGAGCACCCCTGATCTAAACGTTCATGCAGGTGCTTCACCAGCGTCCCTGCTCATCTACACCACCTTCATGAAACACTTCCCGCCTTCAGACGACCTTCACCCATTTCTTATTTTACAAGACAGAAACAATCACATGATGAAAACTGGATGATGAAAGTGTGACCTTGTGTTCATCTTCATGAACTCATGAACTTACCAGGATCTCCTTGCCCATGCCGCTGTGGGCCAGGTTGGGCTTGACGCCGCTGCCGATCTGCCACACCATCACCTCGGCCGGCTGGCTCTTGTAAGGCCACTCGCGTGTGTGGAGCTCGTACCAGATGGTCCTGGCGGCGAAGCACGGACAAGCTTACAGAGCAGCCTCCATTTCCTCCTCCTTTGCTCCTCAACCTTCTCAGAGGAAGACGCATCTTTAATTAGCCCGTTGACGTTAGCAATGACCCCCCCCAGTGAAAGTCACACCAGAGTGTGCTAAAAATAGGCTGCAGTGATTGCTGATGAATATGTAAGATTGGTCCGGGCACAGGCCTTGCGTGCCAGCACCCCCGCCCGTCCCCCCCGGGGTTCACCCTCGCCAATACCTCTGTAATGGCAGCCCAGGAAGAACATCTCATCAACTTGCAAAAACACCTTCCTGTTTTCCAGGAAGTCATAACAAGCAGGCTTCGCTACAGGTCTTAAAATGAAGGTCTGAATGCTATACTAATGCTAACATATGATATGACAGTAGGGCCTCCACCGCAGAGACTGAAGGGATTTCAAGCTGCAGGTTTCAGCAAGTAGGATAAGCTAGCATGATGTTGGGCGTGTAATGTTAGCACGGTAGTGGCACGCAGCTATGCCAGCTCACCTTGCTAATGTTAGCATGTTGTGACATATGGCGTCCATGACGGAAGACAAGTGTAGCGTTAGTGTGGACAGAGAACGTCATCTCCTGACGCGGCGTCCCGCAGAGGAAGTGGCATGACGACGCTCTACTGCCACCTTGTGGCCGTTTTTATGGCTTAAAAGCGACTCGTCATTGCCTCCTGTTGCCTCTCGTGCAAAAAAACATCAAAATACGTCTGAGCTATTAAACGACTTCAACATGGCTTAGCTTCTTTTTACACTTCAATGAATAATGTCCAAAAGGAAGTGCTAGGTCAGGTATTTTTACTCTTACTCTCATAGAGCTTAGCTTTTTTTTACACTTGACAGTACCGTGGCAACTCAGGAATGGGACTTCAACGTGGATGCTTGATAATATGTTACAGGAATGATGGCAGTAATAATTATTAGTTATTAGTTATAGTTATTAGTATTATGATGTAATTCTCTTACTATTACCTAATAATAGGATGGCATGGCCGCTCACGTGGGCCAGGCTGCCCACGGGGCTGACGACATCACCAAATGGCAGCAAGACTCCCGCCGCGTATACGGCACGCGGGGTCAGCCGTGAACGGCTTGGAATGCCGTGACCCGGGTTGGGAGTGTGACCTACCCGAAGGCAAAGACGTCGGACTGCTTGGAGAAGGGAAGCTTGTCCTCCTCGGTGTCGGGAGAGAGCTGCTGGATGATTTCCGGGGCCAGGTGACACAACCATCCGTTGGGGATCCTCAGCTTGTCCTCCCTGCGGCTGCACAGACGGACACGCGTTATTTAGGACGTATAGCCAAGCCTCTGGTTCTTCTACGTAGAGCTTCAAAAACGGGAGATGGACCCATGTTAAGCAGCAGGCTTTATTTTTACACATGGAGCAAAGCCTGCTTTATCATGTGGTGCCTTCTCTTGAAAGGGACGCTTCTCTCGCTTTTGGTCGCATGGAACTGTTAGCATGTGACGAAAAGGTGACTTTCGGCATCACAGAGGACCTTCAAAGTGGCCTTGAGTTCAGATGGTACGGGTCTACACTGCTTTGAAGGCCTTCACACCAGCTGGACCCGGTCCCGTTTCAACGAGAAGTTCACCTGCCGGCTTGGAGAACGCCAGAGATGGTGAAGAGTCCGAAATCGGTGATGACGACCTTGCCGTTGTCGTAAAAGACATTCTTGGACTTCATGTCCTTGTGTAGGATGCCTTTAGCGTGGAGGTAGCCCATCCCCTGTGGACGCACACGCACAGGCTGAACAAAAGCACCAAACCACCGACATCTTGGTGCTGCTGGACGCTACCTTCACCATCTCTTGGGCAATCTGTCGAGTCTTGTTGACGTCCAGGACCACCTTGGCATCCCTCACCACGGAATAAAGCGTCCTGCCTTTGCACAGACTGGGAGAAGGAATGGCGCGTTTATTCAACAGAAACACCCGTGCATACGTATGGGACGTATGCTAGCCAACGTATGGGACATATGCTAGCCGACGTATGAGACGTATGCTAGCACACGTATGGGACGTATGCTAGCACACGTATGCTAGCATACCTAAACACACGCTAGTTAATTGACCTAATCAACATGGAAGACAACCACACCTATGCCACAAGTCCAGTATAGGACACCTATGCCACAAGTCCAGTATAGGACACCTATGCCACAAGTCCACTATAGGACAACCAGACGTTTGGGGCATCTTCACCTGTGGGACAAGCAGGTGATGGGAGGACGTACCTGGTGATGATGGCCAAGTGTGGGGGGCTCATGCAGGCCCCCATGAAGAGGACCACGTTCTCGTGGCGGGTGTTGCGGTAGGCCATAACCTCACGCTTGAAGGCCTTCAGCTGGTCTTCGTTGTCGCGCTCGATGTCGATGAGGCGGATGGCCACCTCGCCATGCCAGCGGCCGTGGAACACCTTTCCAAAGCGTCCCTTGCCGATCATCTCGCCCATCTCCAGCTGCTCGAAGGGGATGTCCCACTCCTGCAGGAAAATGCTGGTCTGGCTGGCCTTGCGGGGGAAGTTGCGCGCCGACAACAGCGACAGGTTCATCTCCTCAAACTCGTCGCCTGACTCCTCGTCGTTGGCGTCCTCGTTCTGCGGGCGAGAACGATCAAGTCGTGTGGTTTGCTTTACGGTACCTCAGGATCAGATTCCCAATAACAGCAGGCAGACCACTCCTGTCATTTGAGGATCTTTGGCGAGCTCTTTTATACACTAGGTCCTTAAAAACAGCACAGTGCTCCTGTCATATAGAGGATCTTTGACTGGCATTTTGGCAGGAGATTCCTAAACATCCTTATCATATGTGATAAATATGAATATGATATGGGCAGATGTAGAAGGTATAAATATGAATATTATATGGGTAGATGTTGAAGGTAATAAATATGATATGGGTAGATGTTGAAGGTAGTAAATATGAATAAATATGATATGTGCAGATGTTGAAGGTAGTAAATATGAATAAATATGATATGGGTAGATGTTGAAGGTAGTAAATATGAATAAATATGATATGGGCAGATGTAGAAGGTAGTAAATATGAATAAATATGATATGGGCAGATGTAGAAGGTATAAATATGAATATTATATGGGTAGATGTTGAAGGTAGTAAATATGAATAAATATGATATGTGCAGATGTTGAAGGTAGTAAATATGAATAAATATGATATGGGTAGATGTTGAAGGTAGTAAATATGAATAAATATGATATGGGTAGATGTTGAAGGTTTTAAATATGAATAAATATGATATGGGTTGATGTTGAAGGTAATAAATATTAATATGATATGGGCAGATGTTGAAGGTAATAAATATGAATATGATATGGGTAGATGTTGAAGGTAATAAATATGAATGTGATATGGGTAGATGTTGAAGGTAATAAATATGAATATGATATGGGTAGATGTTGAAGGTAGTAAATATGAATATGATATGGGTAGATGTTGAAGTTAATAAATATGAATGATATGGGTAGATGTTGAAGGTAGTAAATATGAATAAATATGATATGGGTAGGCGGCACGGTGGTCTAGGGGTTAGCGCGCAGACCTCACAGCTAGGAGACCAGGGCATCTCTGTGTGGAGTTTGCATGTTCTCCCTGTGCATGTGTGGGTTTTCTCCGGGTACTCCGGTTTTCTCCCACATTCCAAAAACATGCTAGGTTAATTGGCGACTCCAAATTGTCCATAGGTATGAATGTGAGTGTGAATGGTTGTTTGTCTATATGTGCCCTGTGATTGGCTGGCGACCAGTCTAGGGTGTACCCCGCCTTATGCCCGAAGACAGCTGCGATAGGCTCCAGCACCCCCCGCGACCCTCGTGAGAAAAAGCGGTAGAAAATGAATGAATGAATGATATGGGTAGATGTTGAAAGTAATAAATATGAATGATATGGGTAGATGTTGAAGGTAGTAGATATGAATAAATATGATATGGGTAGATGTTGAAGGTAGTAAATATGAATAAATATGATATGGGTAGATGTTGAAGGTAATAAATATGAATATGATATGGGTAGATGTTGAAGGTAATAAATATGAATATGATATGAGCAGATGTTGAAGGTAAGTAAATATGAATATGATATGGGCGGACGTGTAGTGTATTAACTAGGATATTGGTACAAGCATGGAGTAAAGCGATGCAGGTTCTTGTCTGGGTTGCAGCTCGGAGAGCCTCCTGAAGTCCTGCCATCTTTTATGAATCAGAACCAGAAAGTTATGAAAAGGAAGCCAAATATCCCAATCATCCCGCTGGGCTTGAAATGTACAAACGTGGAAGTGTGAATGGAAATGTGAGGCATATGGAAATGATGAAATGCGAGCGTCCATCAGGGTTCCTTGACCTTCTTGAAGCCCCCCCCGATGCTGATCATTTCTATTCATACGTTTACCCAGCAACATCCACTCACGTCAGATGTCGGCTCCACTTCAATTTGAAGTAAAGGATTCCCCTCGTTGCTGCAAGCACAAACAACAAAGATTGTTTATCTTCTCCCTCTCGGCATATAGAGGATCTTTGATGAGACTTTCTACTGTGGGTCCCGTCATGGACCAGCAGGAGAGCGTTCAGTAACATCTTCCCTGCGGCCTTATTCCGGATCATTCACTCCAACTGCTGCAACAGCTCCTCAAAAACAGCACAGTGTCCCTATCATAGAGGATCTTTGACCAGTGTCTTTGCAGTCGCTAAGCACTGCACCATGCTAAGCTAACCTAGCATGGTGTTGCTAGGTGACGTTAGCACTTTAGCTTAAACGGGTCCTCTAAAGCCTGAGCAACAGGAAGCAATCGTTTTAGCACAAAAACATCATGGCTCATGTCATAATGGGATCTATAAAGCGCTAAGCATCATTGAGGCTTCCTGATATTTCAAAAACTAGATGAAGTGAGTCGTTATTTGCTATTGATGAAGTCATTACGAGCCCGGGTCTGTTGCACCCACGGGAGGGAGGGAGGGAGGGAGAGAGGAGAGTGCCTCGTTTCCTGTGACGGATCGGGATCCTAATCCGATTAACATCTGGGTCGAGAGGCATCCCGTCTCCCATCTTTCCCTGCGACCGCTAGCTTCCTCAAAGAACCGCTGGAAATGCGCTTGGCATGTCAAGTGTAGCGTGAAGCAAAGGCCATGCTAACATTAGCCTGCCAGGATTCGTCAAGATGGAGTCGTCGCCCAAATATCTGTGCTCCAGTAAGTTTGGCTTGACCTCTGTGACCGCCCCGACGCCACGGAGACGAGCTCAGAAAGGGAGCGCTAACGAGTCTTTAAAAAGACTTTATTCCTCTTTTGGGACTCACCCGGGCTCCGACAGGACGGGGTGCAGGATGACTTGCGGCGCTCTGCTTTGAGGAACCTCCGGGGTCACGTCTGGGGGGTTTTGGCCAAACATAACAAACAATTAAAAGCACGGTGAAACAGGAAATGGAAAACTGTACAAAATACACTCCTGTTGTTGACGGGGTTTCGACCAATGGCTGTGAGATTTGGTACACCCCTTGCGGGGACTGACAAGCACACACGTGTAAACTTTGAGTAAGGTTGGGTGAAAATCACGGCCGCCATGGTGCAAGACGTCTGTGCAGACGTCATCATAACTGAGTGAACATACGTGGAATGATTGATGCTATCTGTGCGTATGCTAGCATGAATTCCAAGGCATATCAAACACAACCAGAGGGGGCGCCACGTCTCTTCAAGAGCTCATTTGTACTCCGCACTCGTGGACACTCATAGTACTCATACATAGTAATAATAATAATAATAGCTTCTTCCAATGATAACAAGCCCACAATGCCACGTGGTGGAAAATGCTAATCGGGAAAATGCATTAGTTAGACAATTATCACTGAATAGTGGAACAGTTCCACACCACTGCATCGGGAATGACACAAAAACACACTTAGAGTAGAAATGGAGATATAAAGTGGAGAAATGAGGCAGGCAAAGCCACAGGACCCCAGCGTCCCAGCCGAGGACCCCCAGGCCGATGGACTGCATGGAGGCCGGTTGCGTTTATTTGCAGTTATTTGATTTTGGAGTCGTCACGGAGACACTTGTGTGCTTTTCGACAAAATACGGACGCCTGGAATACACACATTCTACAAATACACCATGATATACTGTATATACGTATTTAGCACTTTTCTATTTGAAGAATATTTACATACTGTCGTAGTAATATTTTAGTGAATATCAGTACTATGAATAAGACCATGATGTTCCTTTGAAGGAGCACATTTTGCTGCATGCTTTGGGATAATGGGAGACCAGATCATGGGAGCTTTGCATGGACGTTGCTGTCATCACCGTTTGGCAAACGCCATCAACATGGAGCCTTCTACCGGCGTCTGAACGCCATCTGCTTGGTTCACCGCCGCGTCGGCTAGCCCTTGTGGTCGCCTGGCTCGACGCTCAAAAGACGCGGTAGGAAAAGCACCGAAGCGTCAGCCACTCAGCCTGCAGCCTTTGCAGCTTTTCTTTTCTGTTGCAGGCTTTTCTTTTGGGTTCTATGCTTTTCCTATCAGGCCTGTGCAGCACCTGCGCGCCATGAAAGCATCAAAAAATCCGCCTCTAATTGATGCGATTGATGTAAATGACGCGCACGCCGCATTAGCGCCACTTAGGGCTGCGTGCCGTTTGATTGACGGCAGTCACAGCGGAGCTGTTAAGACGACCCGATGTCGTTTTGAATGACAAATAAGCCATTCTTGTCAATTTCTATGCATAGCTACAGTACATAGAGTATACATATACTTGGGTGTATACAGTATGTGCGTATACACTGGATATACAGTATATGCCAAGTGTACCTGTTGGTTAATGAAATATCATGACATGCTAGCACATGAGCACTACTAGGGGAGCCAGAGCATAGAGTGGAAGGAGCCACCTGCTGTGGCCCAGCAAGGTGTACTGTATTCAGGCACACGCTGCAAGCAGCTACTGTGACGCCACAGAGGTCCCTGGCAAACCTTTTATACTTTTCCAAACACCGCCGCGCCATGGTTTTCTTACCCACCCCCCATCAAAAAGCTAATTATGCTGATGAAGTTCCAATTGAAGGCCCCTTACCTGGAAATATGAACTGCTGTTTGTACTTGAAGTAACTGGACGCTGCGGAGGCACAAAGAGACAATTACAAGACGTGGACATTGTTTATCATCACAACAATCTCTTCTCCCACCTGTCAGATTGAACTGCTTCTGTTGCCGGGCAGACTGCGGGGAGGGGTGCAGCGGCGAGGGGGGCGTGGCGCTGCTGGGCAGGGGAGGGGCCGGAGAGGACGGGGTGGAGGAGGTGGTGGACGACGGATTGCTGCTGGAGTCTGGCTGGTAGGGGACGGAGATGTGGTCCTGAGGAGGAGAGAGAGCTTATTGGTAGCCTCCGCTCCATCTTGGACGCCTGGACTACAGGTAGACATGCTGAGGACAAGCTAGGCGAGCTACATGGACGCGTCACGTCGACTTTAAAGACAATTTCAAGTTCAACAAACAAAGGAGACCATTGAGCCAAACTGGTACTGCTATATATACTGCTAACGTCTTATATTGGGACATATATACTGTATATTGTCCATAGGTATGAATGTGAGTGTGAATGGTTGTTTGTCTATATGTGCCCTGGGATTGGCTGGCCACCAGTCCAGGGTGTACCCCGCCTCTCGCCCTAAGACAGCTGGGATAGGCTCCAGCACCTCCGCGACCCTCATGAGGATAAGCGGTAGTAAATGAATGAATGAACTGTATATCCTAACGTACATCTTATAGTTTAACATATATATACACACACACATATATATATATATATATATATATATACACACACATATATATATAGTATATATATATATTATATATATATATATATACACACACATATATATAGTATATATACTATATATAACATTGTAACACACGTTTGTAGTATATCGTAATGTACGTAATGCATATTGTAACATACGTCTTTTATTGCAACGTATATTGTAACATACATATTTTATTGTATGTACATTGTAACGCACTTTTAGTGTAATATTTTATTGTAACGTATTTTGTAACATACTTTTATTGTATGTATGTATATTGTTAGCATTGTAAACACAGGTGTTTTTTTTCAACGTGATAAAACATGGAGACATAAAACATGTAAAAATATTTTAGGAGATTTTGTAAACACCAGAGACAATTTATTGAAACTTTGTCCCCCTTTTATTTTGTTGAAGGCTTTCCATTGGGTCATCTCAGTCCCAGGTTATTTGCGTTTTATGTCTGGATCACCATGGAAACAGAGCCAAACGGGGCGCTACACACCCAAACTCACCTTGTTGATTCTGTTGGTTTTGGGCAGCGTCTGGCTGACGTGCAGGTCGGCGTACCTGAGCGGGTTGTTGATGTCGCACGGCACCGACTCGGTCCGCACCAGGCGAGCGACTGCAGGAGAAGTCAATAAAGAAGAAGACGTGTGGGTGCTCTCAGGCCGCTAATGAGCTTTGTCTTCACGTCTTTGCACGTACAAAACACAAGCACTCATTGGTCCGCTTACCTGGACTCATCCCTGGGTGGTCTGAGGGGGGGGACAGAGACACATGAATCTCAGGGTGATGACATTCTGCTTTTTATGCATCAATCATGGCGCCGCCTTTCAGCGAGGAGCGCCATGACCTTCCATGGTTAGCGGGAATGCTAGCTGTCTTCTCACCACACCACTTTAAGTTTTGGCCAAAGGCTTGTCGCTTCTCATGCTGCAATACTACTGCAATACTACAACTTCAAAATATTTATTTTTCTTGACCATTTCACCGTACCGCTGCTAATACGTTGCATCTTATTTGTGTATAAGTGTAAAAACAATGAAGTCAATCTTAGCAAAATGCTAATGCTAAATGCCTGCAGGCTTAAACCTAAACTGGAAGGTCAGGATGGATGAATTACCTTTCAGGGACTCTCTGCCGCCTCGTTGGATGATCAGCAAATGGCAGGGCGGGGCTTCTTTGGTGCATTTGTTGTGGCACTTCAGCCTGAATACGCACACACGTAGGGAATGAGATTGGGGTTGGAGCGCACAGACGTGTGTGAGTGTGATCAACGAGGGCGGCGTTGGTGACGTACTTGCAGTTTTTACATTTGAGTCCAAAGAGCATTCCCTTTGCACACACCGTGCAGGTCTGGGACATCCAGTACTTGGTGGAAAACCTGCAGGAAGACCACAGCGACACCTGTGGAGGACCTGTGACCTGTGGGGGGCGGTGCCAGCGCCTGAGCCGGACCGCGTGACCCCTTGAATCTGATGGAATGATCCTCACCTTCCCCCCCAGGACATGTCCCCCCCGGACACGTCTTCCTATTCAACCTGCTGCACCTTCCCCCCCAGGACACGTCTTCCTATTCAACCTGCTGCACCTTCCCCCCTCCCCTCCGGACACGTCTTCCTATTCAACCTGCTGCACCTTCCCCCCCAGGACACGTCTTCCTATTCAACCTGCCGCACCTTCCCCCCCAGGACACGTCTTCTTCCCCCCAGGACACGTCTTCCTATTCAACCTGCCGCACCTTCCCCCCACCGTTTGGAGCGTGCTCAGACGGTGCGGTTGTCTTTTGTGGCTAACGCCCACGGAAGAACCTACATCCCACCCCACGGCCCCACCCGCAGGCCTACCTGTGTTTTATGGAGTTTCCAAGATCTCTTCGGGGGATCTGCGGGGACCAGCGAGGCACTGAGAGGGTGTCTGTGGAGCGGAGACAGAGACGGAGACGTCCTTCAGCCAGGAAATAAACAATCCTTCACATCAGCCTTTCCAATACAGCCTTTTCTATTCTGCCACCAGATGGCGCCACTTTTCCCCAGTAAAAGCATGCAGCAACACTTCCCTCATCTTCCTTTCTACTCTTCACTCAGCCAATCCTGCCGAGACACAGAGACACGGAGACACGGAGACACGGAGACACGGAGACGTCCTGGATGTCTTATTATTGTTGGTACGTCCCGGATATCTTATTATTTATTGTTGGTACGTCCCGGATGTCTTATTATCCACAGCCGACAAAGGCAGGAAAACAAAAAAGATTGCAGTTTCTCCTCCAGTTTGGTGTTTATGTTGATTGATTAATAATCGATTGATTGATTGATCGATCGATCGGTCAGTCGACATCGCTGGTGTAGACAGTTGGGTCACGAAAAGGACAATAAAAGCCGTTGTGGTGGCCGTTCAATCATCAATCAGCGGCCGGCCATCTTGACTTGTTGACGCGGCTAATCTCATCCAGGCTCCTGAGAGCCACCCCTCCTCATCCTGCTCGCCCCCGGGGGCCTCGGGCGTATCGTGTGCATGCCCACGTCTCCATTCCACTCCATCACGCCCATCAGTCACGCCGGTATCTCAATCCTGGGCAGGAAGTGACATCAGCACACACCACCGGACGTCTTAATCCACTTTCTTCTTCCTCATCACGCTGGGTCACATGACCAGCAGCTGCCCGTGTGCGGATGCAGGAGAGGCGCCCGGCGCGCACGGTGGGTGTACCCGTGCAGATACAAGTGGCGCCCCGGAGGCTCTTCTGTTGATTAGACATTCCGACAAGAAGCCTCTCCACGCCACGATGACGGCGACGTCAGGGCCATGGGGGGTTGGGGGTGGGTTTGGGTTGTTATTAGTATTTGTGAAGTAGGAACTCAGACATCATCCACGGAGACAACGCACACCAGGCCGGGCTGCGCTGTTGCCATGGAAACCGACACACAGCCAATCCACGCCAAAAAGGCCCTCATCACAACTTTTATTCTTCCACGCTCATCTCAGCACCTGAACGCCTCAGGGCAGGGCTGCCCAAAGTGTGGCCTGGGGGCCATCGGCAGCACCTTGGACAAGATGAGGTCTCTTTGGGGACGCTAAAAAGTTGCTGAATGTTGAATGTGTCGAAAATATGACGGCAGTCAAGGAATAAAGTCCAAATATTACAGGAATAAAAGATTTGGAAAAAGAAGAGCAAAAATCATAAATATTCACAGAAAACATTGAACATGAAAAGTCATAATTTGATGAGAAAATTAGGAATTTTAGCAGTGTCGTGGAGAAATATTCAAGAAGTAAAAGCTTTTGGTAAGCTGGCCCTTGGAAAAAGGAATAAAATCACATCCTGTATTATTCAAATGCAACTTGAAAGCATCGCCTGTATGCTTAAAAAAGGTTGCATGATGGCCGCAGTTTGACCCTGGAACAGACTATAATAATAATAATAAATAATAATAATAGCTTTGCCTGAAAGGCAGCAGCTGTACCTTTACACCACGGGGACCGCTGGTCTCTTGCAGGCTTGAAGCAGAGGTTGACTTGTTTAAGCCGATTAGCCAAACACGGCATGCTATACGAGTCGGCTTCAATCGGAACGGCGGCGGCCAGGTTGCGGTAATCAAGCAGCGGATGTCAGCATGAGTCCCAGCAGGCGTCGGGACAAATGGCGCTACTATTGACGAGCGAGGCTTCGCGTCGGCCGTGGTTCGACAACGTGGTGACAAAGCGTCCCCGTTGGACGTCCCGCCATGACAAAGGGCCTCCGAGGAGCGTGATTATGTGGCATCACGCCTCGGGCGCTTCGCCCCGAATACCTTTTTCGGCGACACTAAGCACTGACGATAGATCAGCCCTTTCCTCGGCACCCGCTCCATTATTTCATCCGTGGTCTCCTGCGCCGCCCTAATGGCTTCCGCGCCGTTCCCGCCACGCATTAGACACCCCACCTCTGCTCGTTACCGCGAGGCCTCATTGTTCGCTTGTGGCAATTTCCAGCACACTTAAGTGCATCCAGCAAAGGGAGATGGATTATGGAGATGAGGGCCATTATTGTGGGAAAGCGTGGGGGGGCTTTGTTTACGGCGTCAAACAGCGACTCCGCCATGTGGAACAAACACGTTCAGATGCAGAGAAGAAGGAGGAAAATTTCTACCCTTCATGGGGGGGGGGGGGGTCTCAAACCCCCAAAAGTCAGTCAGTACGCCCGTTCCGCAACATCCAAACGAACCTCAAGAACCCGTGTTCACAGACAAACAGGAAGTGAAGGCCAAGCCTCGTATTCTGCTGAGCTCCTCCAAGGTTCAACATGACAGACATGGGACAGATAGACGGGAACGAGTTGCGAAGCATTCCCGACCACGCCATAGGATGTGGGCGGGCCTGCAGACATACGCATGGAGGAAAATGACAAGATGAGACGGCGGGAAGGCTCACTTGCAGAGGGCGTTTCGGCGTGCACAGGAGGCGTGGATGGGACGAAGGAGGGGAAGAAGAAGGACCTCAGGGAGCGCTCGGTGTGCAGGGGTGAGCGCTGCGTGGGCAGGTTCTCACAGCTTCCCACGCTGCTGTGGATCTTAAGGTTCAGGGGCTTGGTCTTCTTCTTGGCTCTGGGGGAGACAAAAAGGAAAGACTCGCAGTCCTGCTCATTCTACCGTAATCACGCACCTCCAGCTCGACTTCCACGTTTGGCCTGTGTCTAGTGTGTAGGTGTATGAGGAGGTTGCCTACAGCCACACCCATGTCTCTGCGGACTGGGGAAGGGTGTAGTTAGAAGTTGCGGTGACGCCAGAAGACGTCAGGAAAGGAAGGAAAGGATCTTCATTTCATTCATCATCTGGAACATTCAAGCCAAAAGAGCACTTGTGATGAAATGCCCCCACCCCCCCTTTCACCGACTCATTCAATTAAAGCTGAAACCAGCACTTCATACACCCCTGCCTCCAACCCCCTGCACTGAGGAAGCAGGTTAGCGCTCCTCCGTCACGTCACCTTTGTCAGCCATTCCGATTGGGCCACTTACGTGCGTGCATGCGTGCGCCATCCGAGTAAAAATTAAAGCATTCATCTGGCGGGATGTGGCGGCGACGAGTCAAGAAAAGGACCTGTGGGAGGGGGGGGGGGGGGGGGGGGGGGGGTCCTGATTTTGTGCGACTTCTCGTGCAGCGGGAGTACCGACTGACATCATCAGCACGTCTTCACGCTCCGCTCGGAAAGATCGGGAAAATCAACTTCCAGCCGGACAGAAATCAAATGATGGTTTTGATTGGACGTCGCTTCCCTGCTCACGTGGATTCCCACCCAGGATGCAGTGGGAACTGTGAGACCACCATTCCACCTTCACCACAAAGTAGGGGGTACGTGCATGTACTAGTATATCATTTTATGGCAGTACACTACAACGTTATGAAGGGAAATAGTGTACTTGTATGAACTAGTATATCATTATATACTAGTATATGATGCATACTGAATACTGCATATGGAAGGCCGTCAGCCATGATATTTCACGTAGTAAAATGGAGATATTTACCAACCACCCCCCACCCCCCCCCCCCCCCCCCCACAAGGGTGTCTGATGACACTAGGGGTCAGGGGTCAGAGTGCCGATCAACAAGGAAGGTCGCCACGGGAGACAACCTTGGGCTGAAGGTCAGCAGCTGAGTCTCGCGTGAGGATTTTTTTTCCCCACTTGACAAGATGGAATAGAAATGTGACCCGCAGGTAACCATGGCAACTCACCTGCTAACACCATCAGGTGTTTACACGCTGCATCAGTTGCTATAGCAACCACACCGCTCTCTATACAGGCTATCCACGGGTAATAAGAGTCATCATCTCATGACAAAATACTGCAATCTGAGCCCATCACTTGGGGGGGAAGTACTGCAATGATACCTTTAGCAACACGTGTACTTTTCCGAGGTAAATTCATGGACTGAACTCGACAAAAGACTGCAATTACACGAGACAAACACTTGGTATCATGACAAAAACTAAGAAATACGAGAAATGTAGTCGGGAAAAGGAAAAGCTGGAATTCTGATCGAAGATTGACTTCATTTCACAACAATAAAGTCAGGATACTTTCAGGGACCAAAGTACAATTTTACAGTGGTGAAGGAATAAGTCCTGATTTAGCAAGAATAACTTTTGTCATATTTCAACTATATAGCCAGAATATTTCAAGAAAAGAGTAGAAAGAGTAATCCTTCTGAGAAATGACAAAAAAAAGTCCTAATATTAGATATTAGACAATAGAATAAGAAGAATCAGTTAATAAAGTGGGAATATTATGAGTGGCAAAAACCAAAAGGCGTCTCTGTGCTGCCTTCACTAGGCTTGAAGGAACGGGAAATTCCAACTATTAAATGTGTGAGTAGTAAATAAAGACAAGCAAGGGAGGGGTGTGATTAGCAGGCTAAAACAATAAGGTCTTTATTTGCACGGCAGGGAGACGGGTTGCCATGGCGCCGTGATGATCTTTGTGCTACAGCAGCTCGTCGTGAGGCGGTGCAGGTGTTTGAGGTGTGCCGACGTGCTCGGCGGCTGACCTTTGCGTCTTCTGGCTGGGAGATGTTCATCATCTGCCTGTCACTCATCAGCACCGCCGCATCATCTCCATCACATTGTCTCTACGAACAACCTATTCTTATATGGAGGAGGAGGAGGCTCCAGCCGCGCACCCCGGCAGAAGACAGCGCCATGGGGAAATGACAAGCCCCCCCCCCAAAAAGAGGGAAGGGGAAGCGATATTATATTACAGTAATAAAGTCTTCATATGACAGTAATAAAGTCTTCATATTAAGGTAATAAAGTCTTCATATCACCAGAAAAGCATTGGTGAAGATGATTGGAGAAGAAAGTTATGAGTTTGGGTAAAACCGAGCCAAGTCGGAAGTTATAATCGTAGTTTTCCCCTCCAGCGTATGACAAAGCTGAGACGCACGATGAGATGTATCACTCTTAGCAGAAGTGGAAGAGTTGCATCCTATCATTTCAAAGCCCCCCACCACCACGGGCAAGACCAAAGAGCTGCACGAGAGTATTTATATTCTCCACTAGGAAACAAAGCAAAAAAAACCACCCCAAAAGCAAACACGCCCGCCTCCCAGAAGTGCGGCGGCGCCAAAGCGGAGAAGTCATTTGGCCTTTAGCGTGCTAGCAATAGCGCTCATTAACATCCGCCACGCGCTTCATGAATGGACTCTCCAGCTCAAAGAGCCTCTCGGCTGTGAAAAGGCCATGGAGGGAGAGGGAGCGGCGGCACTCGGGTCCCAAAAATAACGACGGGAGACGGCGCGGACGATGTACTTGTCTGGAGACGAACGTTGAAGTGGCGCCGGCTGGTCTGGCGGACGCGTACCACCAGGAGACGTCGCAAATGACTCCCTCGTTGAAAGACAACCCCAGGACCTGGAGCTGGGGTCAAAGGTCATTGGAAGGCCATTTTCAGGACTAATCCATCACCTCCCTTATTTGTTTGCTTTACTTTCAAATGCTGGCTTTAAGGTTTAGGCTTCGCTACACATCTTGAAGACGCCTCATCAGTTGTCCTCCTATGAAGATTACTAATTCATGTGTGAACAATGAAGACACGTTCTGGAAAGAAGCATGATGGTATGAAGCCTCATCCGGCCGGCACGCATCAGCAGGCCCGAGTCCCTCCCCTCGACACGCCATGCATATTCATGCGCACAGCGGCGCTGCATTATGCGGCTGTAATGAGATAACGTGTCATATCTCATTTGGATGGCCGCTAGAAAATGTCTCCAGGGGTCAGAGGGTAATCCCTGGTTATTGTGTCCTGGCCACCGTGCCAGGCAATTAAGCCGCCCACAACGAGGGCCTGAGGAGCCATGAGAGCTTATTAAAAAGCCCGAGGTGGTTTCGGGAGGAGACGTGGAGGAGATATTTTACAGCAGCAGCAAAAGCTCGGCTTTTCTGTGATTCCCTGTTAGTGTCGGCGGCCGTTTTAAAGCCTATTTTCAGACTATTTTGGGAAAACAAACGCAACACGATGGCGACTGTAGGGAAGGAAGCGCTAAACCAATCATCCATCCATTTTCCATGCCGCTTAGTTTGCTTCGTTTGGGCCCTGTCTATTCTGCCTAGCAACAAGAGTCCATGCTAGCATCCATTCATCTTCTCCTGCTTATCCAGGTCGGGGTCTCAGGGGCTGAGAGACATAGTCTCTCCAACACGTCTTGGGTCTTCCCTGAGGCCCCTACTGGTCAGATGTGCCCTTGACACCGGGGGGTGGTGTCCGGGAGGCATCCTGACCAGAAGCCCGAGGCACCTCATCTAGCTATGCGGAGGAGTAGCTTCTGCTCCGAGTTTCTCCAGATGACAGTGCTTCTCACCTTGTCTCTCAGGGAGAACCCGGCCACCCCACTTGTACCGCCATCCATAACCATAGGTGAGGGTGGGAACCTAGATGCCCCCCCTTCACAGTAACAGACCCATAAAGACGCCGCACCAATCCACCTGTCCATCTCGTGTTCCATCAAAGACCTCCACTTGGGGTAGGAACTCATCCTTGGCCCATCGGCAAAAGCAGAGACCCGATCCTGCAGCCACCAAACCGGAACGCCCTGGATGCACCTAGAACAGAATGGGTGGCAAGGGCCAGGCCTGGCGGAGTCCGACCCTCACTGGAAACGTGTCTACAGTGGAGGGACCGCCTGAACTAGGTGGTCTAGGACCACCTGAATTAGGTGGTCTGGGACCCCCTGAACTAGGTGGTCTGGGACCCCATGTTCCCGGAGTACTTCCCACGCTATGCTCGGTAAACCAATGAGCTGACATGTGACCTCGTCTTTGGGAAGACCTTCCCGGGAAAAGGTTCTGTTTCTTTGGGCTCCATGAATTCTGCCTAGCAACAAGAAGCCGTGCAAGCACGGAGCAATTGTACTGGTTAAATGCACATGGCCACGATGTGCCACAACAAGAAAGCAGCCGTGTGATGCTCATCAAGGATGTTCTACCTCAACCCTGTCAGGTGGATGAATGGTTTCCAGGCCCGTGGATTGCAGTCTGCTGCTCAGGGACCGGTAATCAATTCTCTAATGCTGTTCAGCGCCAGCGTGATCATGGCGGCCCAGATGACTGTCAGCAAGTGTGGCGGTAATAGAGCACTGTCATCTAATGGCATTATCGGAATGGGCGCAGTCCCCCCGGGGCTGGCTCTGGTTCCTGATTAGCCGGCAGTGGCGGACTCTGTTTATGGCAAAATCTGATCAGCATAGCAGCAGACGCAAACACCGACGGTCAGCAACTGCCCCCCGCCCCCCCGGCCTCCTATCTGGACCTTGTCCGTGAGTTCCAATGATGGGACTCCAGGAAAGAACGCGATGGAGATCTTTGGAGCCGCTACGTTATCGGTCACCCTACCGCCATGATGGATTTATAGCGCCAACTTCTTCTCATTCAAATAACGCTAACCTCTGCAGCCTGGGGAACCTCACTCCATTGCCTCCCTTCCCTTCTGAACAGTTTTACCAACACAGTACAGCACAGCACTCCTGTCATACACACGATCTTTGACTCACGTTTTTGCAGTACAGTGCAGAGTGTGTCAAATAGAGGATCTTTGATAGGCTTGTCAGCAGAGCACTTGTCTGTCATCCAGAACATCTTTGATTTGTGTTTTAGAGAGTGCTCCTCTCATATAGAGGATCTTTGACTTGTGCTTTTGCAATAGGCCCTGACAAACAGCAGAGTGCTTCTCTTACATAGAGAATCTTTGAAGAGTGTTTTTTCCAGAATGCTTTTGTCATACATAGGATCTTTGACAAGTGTTTTTGTCCTTAAAACAGCAGAGCATGTGTATGTCATATAGAGGATCTTTGACTCACGTTTTAGAGCTTGATGAACAGAAGAGTGGTCCTCTCCTGTAGAGGATCTTAGCCTCGTGCTTTTACAGTCTGTACTGAGAAACAGAAGCGTGCTCCTGTGGCAGGTGTTATGCCGTGCGTTTAGAGAAGGTTTGCAGGTACGATGGCGCCACGATAGAGAAATGTGTGAACGTTGAATGTTGAGCTGAGAGATCAATAAAGATCCGGCTGACGGACACAGAGCGACTTACTTTGGCATCTGCGCGTCGTCCAAGCGGTTCCCCAGCTGGAACTCGTGGGATTTGCTGCGGTGCAGGGCGGTGAAGCCCGGCAGTAGGTGGATCAGCTTGCGACTGGGCGGCGGCGGCGTTCCCGGGGCCTTCACTTTGTTCCTTCGCCGCATGGGCGGAGTGCCGGGCGGGGTCATGGTGTTGAACACCAGGGGAGTCCGAGGAGGCGTGTGGCCAAAATGTCTCTGGCGAGGCGATGGGGGTAGCGAGCGGGGACCAGAGTCCAGGGTGGGCAGGAGTCCCGTGGAGGGGCTGTCCACGGTCAGTCGATCTGTGTACAGAGGGGGCGCCGGGGCCTGGAGGCTGTGGCACATGTGCTGGTTGGACTTGGACTGGACCTTGGGGCTTTGGGACAGCTGGAAGCGGATCCACTGGCTTGCCTCTGGCTGACCCACGGGGGTGTTCTCCTTGCCCGACTCGGAGGTAGGCCACTGGATGGACCAGTCCTGCTTGGTCTGGCTCCCTGTGAACCACATACAACGTCTTGAGAACTACCAGCAGCGTGAGCAGTTAGCATCCTGCAGTTTGTCTGTCTCTAATTCTTCCTGTCTCTAATGTGCTCATAGAGCACTTTCTCATGTACTCCAGATGATGAAAGACTCTGGAGAATGCTTTGGGTCAATGAGATGGCTCCTTCATGCACGTCATACTTCCTGGGCGGCTACTGGCTTATGAAGCATGAACGTGGGCGGTGAGCTTGCTGGCGGCCAATGAATGAGCTTTAACGTGCAGCGGTGGCAAAATGGAAGACAAAGCAAAAGGAGAGGAAGCACGGCGGGCAAACAGCGGCCATACTTTACCTCCGTTACTGTGCAACCTATCCTCCTCAAGTTGCTCTTCGGAAAGACACAAAGAAATAGAAGGAATTTCTTTATTCCTCTTTATTGGAAAGAGAATCAATTAATGATCCATAACCAGATATTATTATTAATAGCGCTGCTGTTTCGTGTTTGAATACAACCTATTACTCATCCAAAAATATGTACATTTGGGCAAAAAGTTCATTCAAAAAGAAATGACGTTAAAAGTCAGAATTACACAACGGAATGTCAAAAAAATTCAAAATGATGACATTTTTAAAAAAATGATGAATAAAATGAAAGCAAAAAACTGAAACATTTCGGTCTACATTGGGACTTGTTTGTTCTAATGATGATATATTGGGTAATATGAGTGTAAATGTGACTTCAGGGGTGCTATGTCCCGCCTGGAGGGCTCTAATCATGCCAACAGTGGATAACTACTTGAGTATTCATTTCCTGACACCGACCTACTCTGCATTGCTTTCAGCATCTTTCATACATGAAATAAAGCGGGACAATATCCCGGCGGGTCAAAAGGGGCCGCCTTGAGGTGGCTGTTGACCGAGAAGATGGCGTTGATGCAAATCTCTCAGCTCTTGTGCTTATTTTGCTTTGCGGTGGCGGCATCTCGGAGGAGAGACGAGCATCAAAAGCAGACTTCAAAGACAAATGATCAACACCAGCAGCGTCAACTCAACCCGTTTAAAAAAAACACCCCACCCCCAATAAAAGGTCCCAACTGAGTTTCTGAACTGAGTTTCTGAGTGAAAAAGGAGCCAACTGTGAGTAAGATGACGCTGCGAGGCGAGGGACACGGCGACTCATCTTTTTTTAAATTTAGTCGCATTCAAGACACGCCTCCGTTTACTTTGAAGTTGAACGTCTCCTGGTTGGAATCCATCAGAGGGATACAAACACAACCCGCATCTTTGGTGTTAGGCTCGCCCAATAACAGTCATGCTGCTGCTAGTGTCACTGTCTGGGGCTGCATGAGTGCTGCCGGCACTGGCGGAGTAGTGGTGCATTGCGGGACATACCGCCACTTTGGACCACTCTTTGGGCATGTTACTGAGGTGTACTCGCTTTTCTCACCAGCTGTGTAGACAATGTGCCGGCAGCACTCGTGCACCTGCATCACTGAGCTTGACTGTAGGTATGATACAATTATTTTGAGCCTCACTTGTGTTGCCAGCTATTTGACCAATAATGTGCTGGCAGCATTCGTGCACACGACCCTGCCATGCGTCAATAATGTGCTGTGTTTGACAGCAAATACATCCTGCTATCCAAGCTGTACGACTACAGGAGTGTATTTCTATCGTTTTGTCCCTGACAAGCAACTTCTGTCGGACCGTATCTAAAATTTGCCAAATGATGTTGTTGACAGGGGCGGCACGGTGGTCTAGGGGTTAGCGCACAGACCTCACAGCTAGGAGACCAGGGTTCAATTCCACCCTCGGGCATCTCTGTGTGGAGTTTGCATGTTCTCCCCGTGCATGCGTGGGTTTTCTCCGGGTACTCCGGTTTCCTCCCACATTCCAAAAACATGCTAGGTTAATTGGCGACTCCAAATTGTCCATAGGTATGAATGTGAGTGTGAATGGTTGTTTGTCTATGTGTGCCCTGTGATTGGCTGGCGACCAGTCCAGGGTGTACCCCGCCTTACGCCCGAAGACAGCTGGGATAGGCTCCAGCACCCCCCGCGACCCTCGTGAGGAAAAAGCGGTAGAAAATGAATGAATGAATGAATGTTGTTGACAGCGCTGTGAAAGGTTCCCATCTTCCAAGTGTAATTTAATCCAAAAAAATATTTCTTTCCGAGCCGGCGGTGGCCTTAAGAGATGGACCCCCACCTCCAGTGACATCGCTCATCACCCGACACCATTGATATCTCTCAACCAACTGGAATCACACTCACACCATGTTAGGAGTCAATCTCCCCCGCCGCAGCAGCGAGTATCTTAGCAACGATCCGAGCCGAGGCGGAGCGCTAATGAACATCCACATCTGCACCGTCTCACCTGAGCCAGGAGCCTCGGGCTAAATGAGGCAGAGGCGACAAAGTGGTGGACGCCTGAGCGCTTTGCTGTGCTCATTTGTCATAAAGTTGAACCGGGTGCGCTCACATTCAGTCCATGCGGTTCACTTCTTGGCCAATTTCAACCGGGAAAGTTTCAGGGAAGGACTTGAGTGTGTTTGTCAGGTGATGCTGAGGTTGGGCCCGCCCTTCACCGGTTGCCGGGCAACTGGATGGCCAAAAACATCACCCCAGTTTGACATTCTCACGCCTCCACTTGGGTGTTTTTTCATTTGGCTTCCATGTGGCAGCGTTCCGACTCAATGAATCCAAAAAACACCTTCATTGTCACGGACGCAAAGATTCCCAGGCTCGGAGCTAAACCTGAATCCGATCCGTTAGCCCACAGACACGCTAACATCAGCAGATGGGGACCCTCGCTCCATTCACCGTCACCTTTAAAGGATGAACTCCTTCAAAGGTCTTTTGCTTTTTCTTTAGCTTTTACACTGCAACGTTTTGTCCATAAGAGGGCTCGACGAGAGAAGAACGTCCCCTGCTTGTTAGCACAGCTAACACAGACGCAGCCCGTTTAGCTAGTATGTCAACATGGGAAAAGCAGGTGGCTAAAATTAAGTTGGGCTAACTTCCCTGGCCTTGGCAACCTCAGTCCATTCACCCAAACCCTCACCCTCCTGCCGTCTTTGTCTCTCATTTGGATTTCTTCCACAGCCCGTTTAGGCGGCAAGTCAACGTTCCGATATGCTAACTTTGCAGAATTCCACATTCCTACTTGTACATACTTTGCTCAATCTCCACACTGAGATTTGGAGATGAGCGTGGTTAGCTGAGCATCACAGGATGAATTCTACACCTGTGTTTTGCTTTTTCTTTGGCTTTTGTGGGTGACAGCTCAGCAAAGGACGTCACCTGACCATCCTCGCTTGTTAGCAAATTCCTCAACAGTCCTCATTCTCAACCGCCCCCTCCCCCGACTTCCTGGTCTTACTCATGCGGGCCCCCTTGGTGCCGTCTAGGCCCGGAGAGGCGGACTCCTTCCCTGGTGGAGAGGACACCTGCGGAGCAAGGTGGCCATCAGCACCATTAGCCTGATCTACAGCAGGTCTAACATGCGAAAAAGCAGCGAGCAGCTGCCTCTGAAACCTATGACTCATCCTCCCTGCGCCCGGCGGACCGCAGTCCCAGGAGCTCGTAGCGAAGAATTCTATTAGTTTCCATCCTACACCATCACGCCATGTGCAGCCCTTCCACCTCTCCTCTGATGCCGTGTCTAATCCGTCCCGGATTGTAGCCACCAACCATGCCGGCCTGTTTTATATAATTCACCCCATGAGTCATGACACAGGGACAACATATTCTCTCACACATACATAATCTTTAATCCTCCTGGCGGCTTCCAAACGCTCCTATAGGACCGGATTCTCCATCCCAGTTGGTAAAAATAACACCCCAAAGCTCTCAGGAGCTTCTTTAACCTGTTCAAACCACACACTGGACACATCACACAAGGGACGACACATTTATTTCTGATGACATGCTATTGAAGTTAAGATGCGCTAACTTCACCAGACTCGGGAACCTCACTCCATTCACCCTAGCCCCGCTGTTCTCCTTACATTTGCCTCCCATTTGGATTTCTTCCGCAGCCTGTTTAGACAGCAAGTCAACATATGAAAAGGAGAGTGCTAAAGCTATGATGTGCTAACTTCACCGGCCTTGGGAACCTCACTCCATTCACCCTAAGCCTGCTGTTCTCTTTTTGTTTACCTCCCATGTGGATTCTTGGATCGTCCCAGCCGATTAGGCAGGAAGCCAACATGTGAAAGGGAAAGTGCCAAAGTTAAAGTGCACTAACTTCACCACACTTGGGAACCTCACTCCATTCACCAGAATCATGTCATAAATAGGCTTTTGTTGTCTTTGTGCAAGCCACGGTGGAACAAACAGGAGAGCTACTTGATGCATTCAACATAAATACACAGGAAGTTGGAACCGGTTCGGGTTAATGCACACTGGTAGCATGTCAATGGAGTGAGGTTCCCACATCTGGTGTGGTTAGCATGTCAGGAAAGTGACTTTTTAACGCCTCTTCATGAGCAGCAAATGAATATGCCACCACTTGGCCCATTGAAGGCTTTGCTACACATCTTAAAGCAAAGCTCTGCCAACTATCCGTCAGCCAGAGACAGACATGGGAGCGCTACTTTGAATCATTTCCTTGTTCTTTCCGACTAGGCTAAGCTGGCACGATGTACTTGTACGCACATCGTATCGGACCGGTACCAAGATGTTCCATATCAGCCGCCACTGCCGCCATGACGTCAACATCAAAGGATCACAGGCCTCATTTAGAAAAAATGCTTACACACAAAACGGGGCTTGAAAGCTGTGTACGCCATGTGGCAACGTGGACACATATTAGACGCGGTGGAGTGAAACCGTATGGTAGAAATAAAGGTGCAATGGAAGCCGATAGAGATGGATCCATCATTGACGAGCAACATTTGTGGAAAGTCTTGTTATTTATTTGACACTGAGCATTACGCACCATGACGCATATCCTGACTAAAATAAAGCTAGATGAAAAAGACAAAGCAGCCTTCAATGACAAACATGAACATATCACATAAACATCAGGCTAGCTCGTCAATCATCACATGGATTAAGTTTACGAGGCACAGCTAATCTCCTTCGTGCTCCCTTTATCACTTTTCTTTTGTCTTCGGCTTCATCTTCTCAGCAGCCACGATTCAGAAGAAGCCGGCCAAATGCAACACAGGCTCATGAAGCATGGCAGCAACATCCGTGGTACTTAGCATGGACCGTTGATGGGAAAATGTGGGTTGCCGGAGCTGGTGGGAGGTGAGTCTCGCTACGCAAACGTGTAAGTAGAGTGTGACTATCAAGCTATCTTTGCATTCGGGTGTGCGTACGCACGCTTTTAGAAATGGGAATATTTTGTGGCGTACGCACACTTTTGGTACGACTTCTACGCCATGTTTTATAAAGGAGGCCCATGGTTATCAGGAGGCAGGTTTGTTAACGCAAAGTAGTTTTTAATCACGGTAGCTCGCAAAGACTCCTCTTTGCGAGCACGGCTCTCTTGGAACCGGACTGAGTCACTTTACCGCCTAATTTGATTCATTAGCTCGCTTAATTCCATTCTGGCTTAGCGTGCCAAAGAGTCTGTGAAGGCAATCCAAGGAAGGAAGGAGCTGGGCTGTTTGGAGGAGAAGCAGAAGGAGGAGGAGGAAGAGATGTTGTTGAGGAAAGCAGAGTCCAAAACTTGAATTTGTTTCATTTAACTATGACAAAATGCCTTGTATAATCACCCTCACAATGTCAACGATGGGTGGGTCGATCAAAGTATCATTAGCATTGATACCATGGCTATTTTGTTTATGTATATTGCCTTTATTTGGATTAAAAACTGTATGCCGCAATCGGGAAAACGCCGAAAGAAACAAACAAATGCAGGAGAAGGGAATCATTCTATATTGTCTTTTACGTATATATACACATATATACATTTTTAAATAATAGGTTGATGAAAACACGTGTTCATGATCACAAAATAAAGGGAAAAATCTGAAGAGTATTCAATATTCTTGACAAATGTTCAAGTAAAATGTATTGGCAATACTGGTTGTGTTACAGCTGGACTAGTGGTCTTCTACTGCCCCCATCTGGCCATACGGCATCATTGCAGTGGAAGGAGGAAGTGCAAGGAACATCGACTACCGAAAACCAACAAATACAATCAAAACAACATCCAGTAATATATTGTTAAATAAAAACTGATGAATACAAACACTTTTTTGCCTAAAACCTGTCCTATGTTCATGATCACCAAAAAGGCAGAAATCGCTCAATTGTTCAAGTCAAAACTGTAACGGCAATAGTGGCTCTCCATGAACAGCTTGACTAGTGAGCTTCTACTGCCCCCATTTATATGGCGTCATTGCAGCGGCAAGGCACATGAACGACCGACAACCCACAGGTCGGTCTTTGTCGCCCCCAAGTGTCTCAACTGGGAACAGCAGCCACGGCAGCGCAAACAACACAATGAAAAAACGCGCAGAAAGGAAAATAAGGGGAGGAGGAGAAACAAATAACTTCCTTCATGAATGACACTCGGGGAGATTTTTTTCCAAACATCTTGGAGGCGAGCTGGAGGGGGCGAGTAAACAACAGCTAATGGGAAGCAGGTGTGCCTGCTAATTGCTCCCACTTAGCCTGCTGACTTCCTAGCAACACCAGCACGAACTTTTGATCGAAGTGTACATGGAAATGCCTCAAAGAAGTCACTATTGTGTTGTATTCCCAACCAAACTCCTGTAATGTAGACATTTTTTCTTAACAGTAAAGATAGACATCTTTAGCCTGTGGTTACGATATATATCGCAGTATCGCCCACTATTATCGGATAGGCCGTGAACGCAACATTGGGTTGTGCTTCATGAGGCTGTCAGCAATCATGCAAGAAGCAAAAAAAGACTTAAAAGAGTCTCACCCGCATGCCGTATGACTCTAATATGTTATAATATCCCATAACCGGATACCAATAGTGCTAAACTCTCTCAATACAGTTGGTCTTAGTATTTACTTCCGGGTTTGTTGGCGCTCTACAGGGAACACTACTGACGATTTTACTGCCGGGCATACCCGAGACCAATGAATAAATAAATATATTCTGTGGTGCATTCGGGGATTTTTTTTTAATTTATATATGATGTACATTCTACACACTATACACTCTATATACATGTATTCCCCCCATTTGGTAGTCAATCTGTACCGGAAATGCAATCGGTTCTACGCATGTGCAAAACGCGTCTCCTTCTGGTCGGCCTACTTTTCGGCAGTCACGTGTGTGCATGTGTGCTCTACGTCATCCGTCCATCTATTTTTATGACTTAGTTACAGAGCTCAACGTCAGGCAACGAGAATTGTTTTATGTAGTTCCGTATTTTCTTTCTTCTATCATCCATGGTGCAAGCAGATAAATTAGAAGCCATGACTTCCATGAAGTATGGTTATTGACCAGTTATGTTGGTCCATAAATAAATACAATACAAAATAGCTAGCCGCTAAGCTAGCAGGGAAGATCTTACCCAGCTGGTGGGCCTTCCGGAGGCTGGACAGCGAGGCGTTGAGTCGGGCGCATTCTTCCTGGTTGGCGCCAAACTTTTGCAGGAGCTCAAACACTTGTTGCTCGCTCATGTCCAGCAGACCCTCCAGAGTCACCTCGCCCGGGCTCATATCCTTTGTAGACCCACAAAAAAAGTGTTGAAACCCCCAAATGACCTTCCATTCATGTTGAGTTGCCGTCTCGTGTTTTCATCTTTATCAAAACACACTGGCAACTAATAAACAAAAGCAATTACAAACCGGTAACAAGGCTAGCATGCTAGCTTCCTTAGCATTACCTGGAGCACAGTGTAAACAAAGCCATTTTAAATAAAGTTTCAGACAATGGTGCTGTGAAAAGACATGTGTCAGGATGGCCCGTACTGCGTTCAGGTCCCAGCCGATTTAAGCTGGGTTATGGACCTCGCAGTCGTCACGGGTACTGGACCTTGGACTTGGTCCTTATCTGTCCTACAGACATCAGGAAATACTTCATGAAAAAGCTTTCATGAAAAAGCTTTCATTCTTGTCTGTAGGTGCGGGTTTGAATCCCTTTTCTGACAAAGAGCCCTCTGCCGGATCAATAGCTGCAGTACTGTTTTTGTTTACAATTTCAATCAGAGAAAAGAAAGGGCAAATATGCAAGGCACTGAACGCTACTGTAAATGTCAAAGTCACATGTTGAAGTATTACTGTTATACTGAAGCATTACCCGTTAGGACTGTTGGCCCCACCTGCGTGACCTCCTTCCTCAGGTTGACGATACGGAACCAGTGCCCGAGGCGAGGGAAGTCCTCCAGCTCGGTGCTTCGCTCCTCTAAGGCCACTTTGCACTTGCAGGACAGCTGGCGGCTGAAGTACTTGACCAGCTTCCCCTGGGATTGGGACAGACACACACCTTTCTTTTATCATCGACATGAAGGTGATGGAGATGTAGGTGCAACGCTTCTCATACCGGATCTCACACGCCTTTGTTTTATCATCGACATGAAGCTGATGGAGATGTGGGTGCAACGCTTCTCATACCCGATCATTGTGGTCAGTTTATAGTGAGATTGGGGGATTATACATTGTTTGCTGTTGGAAAACAACCAGAACCAGAATGAGAAGGAGACGAGAACCAGAACCAGAACGAGTGTACCAAGTGTCCACTGTATAGTGGCCAAGTATAATAGAACGTAGTGGAGGAGGGAGCAACTCACCGGCCGCCCACGAGGGGACTGTTGCAGCCCCCCTTTTTTGGTGAAATTGACTTCACATTCCAGAAAAAGTTCAGTCCACCAAACCTCCTTCAGACAACACGTGGCAAACTTCTAATGCAACAAAATGTCGACAGTCACGCGGCAACGAGCAAAACGCCCACAAACGCCCACAAACGCCAATCCATGTATATTATATATATACCATTTATAAGGAAATAAAAACTCATGAAAAAACTATTCAATTCAATTAACAAAAGAACTAAACATACAAGGAAAAACAATCTTAATAATAAAATAAAATGACTGCAGAAAATTCAGTTAAATTAAACTTCAATTTAAAAAAATCTATACACACAATTTGAAAAAGTTTAATAAAAATAAAAAAAAAATCAAATGAAGTAAATATAAAACAGAACATGTGAAAAAAATATTGCATTGGTCCACCAGTAAGAAACTGAAATAAAAAAATTAAAGTTTTAAAAGAATTCATGAAATAATAAAGTATATGTGCCCTGTGATTGGATGGCGACCAGGCCATGAGGATAAGCAGTATAGAAAATGGATGGATAGATAAAATTCAGTTTAAGTTGGACCTTGGATGGACGAGGTCCCAATGTAGATTGAATTTGCCCCCCCGGCAACTGTCACTATGCACTCCTTTCATCTGCTGTTTTTTTAACGTTCTTAGCGCAGGGGGGTATGACCAAGCTTCCAGCATACAAGATGTCATTGAATAAAAGCGGTACTTTTGCTTCCACTCTCGGCTTTTATGGCTTCCGTATTCTTACGTAAGGTGATGTCCCCTGCCACTCCAAGGCACTTTAATGGCCCCCTTATGGCCCTTTAATGGTGTTTGTTTCTATCTCCCGAGGCGTCGCCGTCGCGTGCTTGCAGGTCCTCCACGCTCAAGTGAGTCTGAGGCTCCTCACTGGTTGAGCTGTCTTTCTGAACGCCGTGCTGGAAAAACGTCGCGTAAAGCCTCTGAGCTGACGACCAGCTTAGGTGAGATGGAAGCCTGTTTCTGACACTGTAAAAAGTTACCCAATGCTAAGTCATAATTATGAGATGAAAAGTCCAAATGATGAGGTACAAACTGCGCATGTGCCACATGTGCCGCCTTCTTCACTTGGCAAAAATGGCGACACAAGGTGGGTATCCTCAACAGTCAATACTATGATACAAAAAGTCAATATTATGAGACAAAAAGTCAGAATTATGAGATAAAAAGTCAATATTATGAGATAAGCAGTCAGAATTATCCTACTGAAGAAGAATGCGAGCACGGACATCAGTAGGATACCCACCTTGAGTCGCCATTTTTGCCAAGTGAAGAAGGCGGCACGTGTGCCACATGCGCAGTTTGTACCTCATCATTTGAACTTTTTATCTCATAATTATGACTTAGCATTGGATAACTTTTTTCAGTGGCGGAAACGGGTTTCCATCTCACCTAGGCTTTACGGGACGTTTTTCCAGGACGCCGTTAACAAACGTGGCAAAAGACGCATGGTATACCAATAGTGTCGCCATCTCTTTTATCTCATAATGTTGACTTTTTGTCTTATAATGTTGACTTTTTATCTCATGGTATGACTTTTTGTCTCATAATATTGACTTCTTATCATAATATTGACTTCTTATCCCATAATCCTGACTTTTTAGCTCATAATCCTGAGCAATCCTTTAGCAATGGGATAACTTTTTTCAGTGGAGGAAACGGTCTTCCAAGAGGTAACATAGACACATGATGCTGACTTTTGACTGACACTCGTGTGGTAGAAGTCAGCCACACTAGCAGGACGTTAACAAGGCTATCAGGAAGTTAAGTAAGCTAGCAGGACGTTAATCAGGCTACCAGGAAGTTAAATAAGCTAACAGGAAGTTACCCCGGTGAGCAGGACATTAACTAGGTTACCAAGAAGTCAGCCACACTACCAAGACGTTAATCAAGTGAAGTAGGCTAACAGGAAGTAAACCAGGCTTTCTGGAAGTTAGCCACACTATACCAGGAAGTTAACTTGGCTAGCAGGATGCTAACCAAGCTAGCAGAGGCGCCAGACCTGCGGGCTATATGTATTTCAAGACGTAAGGTGTAATACCGATGTATACAAATACCAGTTCACAGCCAATTGAAACAAAGTAACAATGGATGGTTTCACCCCACTAACTTTATTATGCATCCCAATACTTCCGGCTAGTCTAGCTAACTTCCTGGTACTCTTCTTTACTTCCTGTACGCCTGTTAGCTTCGTTAACTTCATGTTGGCCTCTTAAACTTCTGGTACTCTTCTTTACTTCCTGCTAACGTGGCTAAATCCTGGAAGCCTGGTTACTTTTACTTTTGAGGTTGAACCCTGAGGGCCACCGTAGTTTTGGCCTCTTTGATGTCCACAGTGGAGCCACCAGCAGCATCCCTGGTTTTCTGGTAGTAAAATGACACCCGGGATGGAGAGCGAATGTCTTCTTGAGATGAAGGCGATGAGAACGTCTGATGGGCTTGGATGGTGCAGCAGGCTGGCGTGATGGAGGGTAAACATGGGCCGCCTGGCCGCAGGCCTCGGCCTCCTTGTCGGAGGCTGCGATGGAGGAAGAAGGTGCTCCTCCTCTTCCTCCACCACCTGCAGAATGCGCACGTCTCTCTCAGCCGCTGCAGCCTTTTTTCTGATTTATCGCCCTGCACTAAACAGGCTGCTGGGTTATGCAACAATAGCAAGGTAGACTGTTGCACGCCTGAAAACACGCAGACTCTCCCTCGTGCGTGTGCGTGTGTGCGCGCGTGCGTGCATGTGTGTCGCTTACTTCCAGCGTCCGTATCTCTTTTTGCGTCAAGTCGTTGGATGTGGCACATTTGGTCCTCAAACCCTCCAGGCTGGAGATGCTGATGTCGATCATGTTCTGCACCAACTCGCACTGCTGCAAGGCTTTCTGCAAACTCAAATGCTGCTCCTCGCTTTTGGTCATCTCCTCGTTCATAGTTTGGCCAGTCCTTTTTTTGAACCCCGCTCTCCCCCCTCAAAAAATGTACAAAAAAGTAAGTATAAATTCAGCGAGGAGACACAGGGAGGCTGGAGGCCATCATCATGAGAGGAGGAGATGTTGCCGCTTTAGAGGCTCCATCGTCGTGGCTGCTGTCTCGTGAAGGTGTCGCTGATGATGATGATGGTGGTGATGGATGAGGAGGAGGAGGAGGAGGAGGAAGGGGTCGGATGGGTGGGTGGGAGCTTCGGTCACAACGATACGAGGATGGCGGCCAGGACGACTCGACCGGCCGCAGTATCCATCCTCTCGCTTCTCGCTAAGCTCGGTTCAGGCTGTTAGGAATGGAGGCGGGAGGAGGGAGGTGGTGAGTGTGCGTGGGGAGGGGAAGGTGGGGGAGGGGGTATCCCTCGGTCGTTTAAAGGTGATGATGCGTGGATCGGACGCGGGTACTCCCTGTCTCCCGTGGCAGCAGCTGCATCCCGGTCCTCTCCCTCCGCCAGCACACCGCCGCCACCATCGACATGTTGGCTGTCAATCAAAGCCGAGCAGAGAAGGAGGACGTGCACCAGCGCTGTTATACCACCAGGGGTCACCATTATTTTTTTTATCAACGGTCTATAAGGTCAATGTTAGCGTCATTAAATGAGATTGACAGACACCGTATCTGTCACGTACCGTGCGTGCACGCTGAGAAACTGTTTGGGCTTAACATGTCCCAACAGCGCTTTGAAATCTGCCGTGACGTCATTTAGAACCCACCCACAATACTGGAAAGCGTCCCTTCCATCTATTGGTTGTGCGTCGTGTCACGCATAACGTAATGCTGACCTCTTCCGGGTCAGCGTATAGCGCGCCAAACACTGGCAGCAACTACACATCATCAACCAGATGAGCCGATAAACGTCGTGATTGTGTATCCCAGGAGTTTATATTAACATATATGAGCCATGGAGTCTTCCAGTAAAGCACCACTGCAGTCTAGAAACCTACCCTGGTGAGCGAAGGACATGCTAGCTAGCTAGCTAGCTCTCTAGCTATGTCCATACGTAGCGGCACTTTAATAATAACATAATTTGAAAATTATATATTAGTACAAATTATAATTTGAATTGAAAATTGCTTCATTATTTGTTAAAATGGTTCAAGTAAGCGAGAGTTTGACGTATCTATTCCACAAAATAAGAACAAATGCTTAAATCGGAAAGTTTTTCCAATGCAGTTCATAGACTAAAGACGATGCTGAGTCTTAATCACACTGATGCCATTTCATTTCTTTTAGGGTTGAAAAATACAGACCGCAGAAACTCGACGACCTGATCTCCCACAAGGATATTCTCAGCACCAGTAAGATAATGGCAAGATACAGCTTTTGTTCCAGCTGCCAGTCCTTGACACAATCCTCTTCCGCCTCACTCTCCAGTCCAGAAGTTCATCAGCAAGGACCGATTTCCACACCTCTTGTTCTATGGGCCTCCCGGCACTGGAAAAACCTCCACCATCCTGGCGTGTGCCAAGCAGCTGTACAAGGACAAAGAGTTTAACTCCATGGTTCTGGAGGTTGGTCTCCGCTGCACATGCTTTTTAAAAGGTCAAATGCGTTTTGATTGAAGCTTATTTTGATGTGCAGCTGAACGCGTCAGACGACCGAGGCATCGATGTTGTCCGAGGGCCCATCCTGAGCTTTTCCAGCACCAGAACCATTTTCAAGTAAGTTCACCAGCATTAAGGCTCATGTCTTTGTTTACCTCTCTTGTCCTTCACGTGCTGCAGGAAGGGCTTCAAGCTGGTGATACTGGACGAGGCCGACGCCATGACACAGGATGCCCAGAATGCTCTGCGGCGAGGTGAGCTCAGAAGACCTCGATCGCGTCCGATAGCCATAAAGTTATCGACTTCTTCCTGACAGTGATAGAGAAGTTCACAGAGAACACTCGCTTCTGCTTGATCTGCAACTACCTCTCCAAAATCATCCCGGCGCTGCAGTCGCGTTGCACGAGGTTCCGCTTTGGGCCGCTCTCGCCGGAGCAGATGATCCCCCGACTGGAGCACGTCATCCAGCAGGAGAGGTCAGTGTTTTTTTAATTCTGATTCATCATTGCACCCCCGACATGCTGCATTCAGGAAACCTGGTATTTGGGGACTTCTGGCATTTGATGAAGTGTGTGTTTTTTGTGCCAGACTTTGGACCCACTGACCCATAGCGAGTACTTGATGCTCACCTTAATGTCTCCTTCTGGAAGGGTGATCTTTTTTTCCTTGCCACAGCATCGACATCAGGCCTGATGGAATGAAGGCAGTGGTCACTTTGTCATCAGGCGACATGAGAAGATCCCTCAACATCCTGCAGGTACTGGAGGTCCACCTCTTGCTATTTTCATTTGTGTGCTCTGATTGACTCCTGTGACGACAGAGCACCAGCATGGCGTACTCCACGGTCACTGAGGACACGGTGTACACCTGCACCGGTCACCCCCTGCGCTCGGACATTGCCAACATCCTGGACTGGTCCCTCAATAAGGACTTCAACACCTCCTACACACGTATCCTCTATCCTGGTGGCTGAAAGGCAAAAAGGCGTTTTTGAAAGTGTTCCTGAACTCCACACCAGAGATCCTTGAGCTGAAGACGTTAAAAGGTTTGGCGCTGCAGGACATCCTCACGGAAGTCCACCTGCTCATCCACCGAGGTAGGAGCATTCACTAAGTTCTGGTTGGTGCTTCCTTATCATTGTAATATTCACCAATTGAAGCTGTACTGCTCCTTTTTCATTCTCCTTAGTGGACTTCCCTGCCTCGGTCAGGATGGGTTTGCTCATCAAGCTGGCCGACGTGGAGTAAGTCACATGACTCTCCGCCGAGACGCGAGCGCAAAGCGTTTTATCTGACACAAAGCGGCGTTCCTCTCCTCTCGTCCGCAGGCACAGGCTGGCGTCCGGCACCAACGAGAAGATCCAGCTGAGCTCCATGGTGGCAGCCTTCCAAGCGGTCAGGGACCTGGTGGTCAGCGAGGCCTCGTAGCGCCGCCAAGTCAGTCAGTCTTTACCTTCCAATAAACAAGACCGCGCTCTGTGTAAATGATTTTAATAAAAGTTCTTGGCATGCAGGTAGAGTCGTGGTGCATGAGATCAGCCGTGGAACATTAGAAACACCTTTCCTATGTACACAATAAATTAGCAGCAGTATTATGTCTATATATTAAATCATTTACCAGTGATGTGCTAGTGCAATACAACTTGAGTGTAGGAATGGCTCAGCCAATCAAACGATGGCAAAGCAACAACTAAACATCATGAGGCAGTTCAACAATCACAGGCTGTAAACGAGGCCCCTTGAAGCTTTAGGTTTGCCAAGTGTCGCCCGCGGAGGCGTGGTGCCCCCTCAGGCAGTTGGGGATGTCGCGGTAGGTGAGGTACTCCAGGATTCTCTTGGGGAGGGGCAGCGGCTCCATCTGGTGCGTGGACACCGAGTGGCGCAGGATGGAGCGGCACAGGTGGCGCAGCGTGGGCACGGTCCAGGGGGCCTTCCAGAACCGCACGTGGCCGTCACGGGTCCTTGACCAAATATTAGGCACAGCTAATAAATACTACAAACTCACCGTTTACATGATTTGATTAATGTATATACATATTTTATGAAATGTAATATGAATGTATTATTAATTTTATGATAAAGATCCGAACTGTTTTAAACTAGGAAATGTATGAAATAAATGGCAGTTTTAGGTTGAAAACCAAGCCAGGTGGGACTTACCCCGTGGCGACCACGCCCCCTTGTGGATGGTATTTGCAGCACAGTCCGTTGGACTCCCTGTCGGCTTTGGTCTGCATGGCCATGCCTGGTTTCCCGGGCTCCCAGATGTGAAGTGCTCTGCCAAGGTGAGGAGTTGACTCTCGTTTTGTTTTTTTACCCGCTGTGAGCGACCATTACCGTGACGACAGACTCACCTGTCAGTCACGATGGCCAGGTGCAAGCCGCTGGGAGAGAACTGGATGGATGAGATCTGGTTTTGCCCGTAGTCCTCAAAGTAGTCCCTGTGGGAGGAGCTAGAAGTCAGGTGACATGATGCACGCCGGTAGCGAGAGTTGTCAAACCAGATGAACATCAGCACGCGTGCTTTCATGATGATGCTCTAACGCCACCCCCAGCTCACACCATGTTGCTGAGCACCACTGCTGGTGCAGCCAAGTACTGCAGTCCAGACGCCGTCGGCCACCAGTCATTTAAACCAGGCGAAGGAAAGGGGAGGGGTTTTGTTCTTACACCAGTGTGGCCAGCTTCTCGGCTGTGTACGGGTCCCACAGGACGATCCACCAGCTGGCGCCGCTGAAGGCTGCCGTGGCCAGCAGGGCACCGTCGGGGGAGAAGTCGCAGGAGGAGAGCAGGTAGAGCGTCTTGTGGTTGCCGCCCGTCAGGTTCCTGATGAAGGTGTACGAGCGCAGACTCCACAGGCACACCATCTGAGGAAGAAAGCAAAAACCAGCGTGACCGCCCGTGTCCCCCTCGGGGACGCTGGTGAACGGTTGATGCTCACTCTGTCAAACCTCCCCACGGTGGCCATCATGCTGCAGTCTGGCGACACGCAGCAGCAGCTGATCCAGTCCTTGTGGCCTGACAGCACCTGGACCTTCTTACCTGCCCATGCAACCGTGACAAGGCTTCACTTCTTTTTACACTTGCACCACATTCATGGAAGCTGCCCTTCCAAAACTGCTTTATTGTTTAACATCCTGCTATTTACACCGCTGCACTTCTTTTTACACTTGAGGAAATCAACGAGCATGTCAGCCTTCCATTCTTTTAATGGCATCTTTTTCTATTGATTTACAGTTCATGAATACTTAATATTAAATATAATTAATATTAAATAATATTAGTAAATATGCCAGGAGGAACCCAATGGCTACTTGGCGATTACATTTGAAACTATGCATGATGAATATTAGTCCTGAATATTCAGGCTACATAAATAATTGCCTTCACATTTAATGTGATCCTCTTTTAAATACAGATCACTTTAAATTCGGAATATGAATTATGTATGAAAATGTTTGTCTACCTTTTTGCGTCAGGTCCCAGATCCTCAACGTCTTGTCCCGGGACGACGACACGAGCGTGAGCGTCCCGTTCCGAGGGAACACGAGGTGCCGAACGACGCCTTCGTGGCCGTGGAGGTCAAACACGGCCACGCCTGGTGGACGGGGGAATAAGTGGGTGAAATAAAGACCACATGGCGTCCTCGTCAGGAGCTGAGCTCTCACCCGTGAGAACGTTCCAGATTTTGATGACGCCGTTTTCCAGACCCGTGGCTAACAGGAGACTGTCGTTGTTCCCTTTCGGTGCCGGTTTGGCGCAGGCCCCCTTGGGAGGTCTGGGTCCGAAGGCCAGTCCCCACACTGGATACCCGCAGCTGAAGCTCTTGTCTCCTCGGTCCACGCTCCCGTCCTGACCTTCTCTGTGGGGGGATGACCCAGAAAAGATGGACGGTAGGCTCTGATTAGTTTGACATGCATCGCTTGGTTACTTTGGAAAATTTTGGAGACGAGATGACATATTTTGACACAAGAAATCATTCTTTGCACATGCTGAGTCAGCTGTTAGCAATGGGGTCAAAACCAGCCGTTGTTTTTCCTTTAGAAAGCAACGACATAACTCTTGTAAATTTGATTTTTAATAGCCTCAATTTTATGACATTCATATATATACTATATATATATTTATAGGTGAGCGAGGACTTGCCTTTCAGGATGATTAGTCATCATATGGCTCGTTGCTTTTAAATGTTCTACAGTCATTTGGAGACCCGGATCATGATGGATGCGTTCATAAGAAATATGACAGTCCTCTAGGGTGTTGTTTCAGGATGATTACTCATACAAAATACATCTCCAGAGCATTTTAACCACTTGTTCAAATGTGCGTTTTTGTCCATTTGAAACAATCATCAGACCCGGGGTTGTTATTTGAAGACTATTCGACTATTACAAGAAATTGTGTTACTATTTTGGGTACATATTGTTGATGGCCAATATCCGAGGGTCGGTGAACGCCTCGTGTGAACTTCACGTGCACGTACTCCGAGTCGAGGGGCCAGGCGACCACCCACACGATGCCGTGTCCCATGGACCAGGCGAACCAGGCTCCGTCGGGGGAGAAGTCCACGCTCCAGGTCTCACATCCGGGACGGCCCTCCAGGGACGGGGGGCGCCGCGTCTTTAGCTCCAGGATGAGCGCCGGGTCGGAGGCTGCGGAAGCGATGGCAAAAAACAACAACGGCATGATTCACGGGACCGCGGCGACGAGGCGCAAATTCCCGCTCTCTGATGACCTAAGAGCGGTTAGCGAAGGCGTCATCTACCGGTCGGCTGGGGCTCCGCGTTGCTTTGCATGGAGCACATCGTCGCCTCTTCACATTCTTCCACTTCCTCAAGCGAACCTCCGCGGTTGTGTCCGATCCATGGAGACCGAGCTGGGGCCTAGCGGGACTTTCGAGCCTCGCCTGAACAGAACAAAACAAAAAATGGAAGGTTCCAAGGGTCTCTTGCCGTCTTTGATTGTGAGCCCGGCGTCGATTACGACATTTTCTCAGCTTGGTCACGTTCACGTCTCATTATGCAACGACGCTAGGCCACGCCCCCAATAAGTCTCGTTCTCGAAGCGTGGAGAAGGCAGGGCCACGGCTACGTAGCATGGAAAGGTACGTGTTTTCATATAATACGATAATAATGTCCAAAAAAGAATTCATTTGAACAAATTTAAGAGCTCTTGTATCTGCTGGCCCATTTTATTAAAAATGAAAACAAATATATATATATATACACACTTCTGATAATATAGATTACTTTTAGTATGATTTGACTTTATTATAGTGCATTTTTATAAATGACATCATTGCTTGTTAAAGAAACACTGTACACATTTTAATAGCAAAAGATTATTTACATGTGATGTCATACAGCCACAATAAAACACTAACCCTAACCTACATCAACCCTCATCCATTTGCCCACCAGTCTTAGTCTTTTCAATATACGTATACAATCAACATTCTCTATATATATTTAAAGGGGACCTAAGATGCTCTTCCCGCCTTTATGACCTATAAATGTCGTTAGAATGTTGGTTCAAAATGCTCGCTTTCAGAGGGTGTGGTTAAACTGTTCCTTTGTGATGTCACAGAGGGTGGCCTTCCTTATATGGGCGTGGCTGTAAGATAAACTCTCTATGGCTGTATGTTAAAAGCCCACATCAAGAAAAAAAACTCTGTGCAGAGTTAGCGGCCTCTTTCTATGCACTCGGCAGTGTGACCAATCACAGCGGAGTGGGCGTGCCTGGAGGAGGGCCATTAAAACAGATACGTTTCAGAATGCCACACTCTAAATAAAGCTGTTTCATTCAATCCGCAGCAGTTGACTGATGAATGATCCGCTATCCACCTCAACAACGACTTTGTTGGGCTCGGCTTCTAGTTTAAATGTGAGTATTTAGTCCTCCATGAGAGCAGCGCTACGGTATTGCTTTGGCTTCTAGGATCTTCACACAGTGTTTTGGTATTTTACACCAATCGATGGGGAGTATTTTTCATTTTCATTTTGATCGTAAAGGTTGCCGAGCCCTGAGCTGGTGTCACGGATGCTAGCCAGACTGTTAGCAAGCCTCGCTCCTGCAGCATCAAGAGCTGCACTGAACGCTCGGATGACGGTCTGGGTTTTTTCCCCGACCCCCATAGGAGCGTCCTGGGTTACAGCAGGTCCTCCATGACGACTCCACCAATGGGAGCAACCAGGTTAGTAGCCACCCTGCTATGATGGAAATAATAAGAGACGTTCCTTGGAGCAGTCAATCTTGGTGCTGGCAAGCATCTTAAAAAGGAGCGATTGCGTTGTAGCTTTCATGAAACAGGCCCGGTATACGTCTTGGAATACGTGTAAATGTATCTCAGGTAATTCCATCCTCGTGTGTGAAGCCTGGATGGGTGGAGGGTGGCGGAATAAGAAGGAAGAAGAAGACGTCTTCCTTCACGTTCAACTAAAACGTTACAAGATCCGGAAGCTCCTCTCTTGCTTCGTCTTCTTCTTCCGGCGTCCGGATCGTCATTCCCATGTCCTCTTGCTCACCTGCAGGGGGCGGTACTAGCGATACGTTAGTAAAAACACTAAGATCCCAAATAGACGTGTTTCCTGGGTCTCCAGGTGTGGTGCGTACAGGTTGGGATGTGGTGGATCTGGACCAGGGTGGTGCGACCCGCATCCGTTGGTGGGGGGAGTCGAGGGACGGGTGCCTGGAAGATCTGCTCATCGTCCGAGTCCACCAGGCTCAGCACATCACCGCAGTTGTTGTCCGGGCGCCTGGAGAGATGTGATGAGATGAGGCGACGTCAGAAGGATTTCTCTCAAGACGGGAGCTCCGCTGGAATAGACGCGCTTCACCGAAGTAACAGTGACCCAGGGTGGGGAGGGGCCAAAGACACCTCGGCTGTCCGCCTTCCAGCCCCCCAATGGTGTTTATATGAAAGTCATTTGACTTTTTTGTCAGGTCGGAAATTTGGAATTTGACCTTGAACCAAAAATACCAGAGCATCAAAAACGATGTTCTTCCTTGATATACTTTCTCTCCATAGTTGGCCTGATCTCTGACAACGTTTATGACGGGGACAATAACTGACCAAACCAAAAGAGTGAGTCATTGAGTCAAATGGCTCTTTAGGGGTTCAAATTATTACAATATTGACATTTTTGGTATTTTTTTATGCTTGGTCTACCTCTACATGCGCTTGAAAATACTGCCATGATTACAAGATTGGTTTGGTTGCTGCCGCTGCTGTGTTGTTGCAGTAGTCCCGTTAAGAAATGACCTTTTCCGCTTTCCAGATCATGATTAAACGCCACATGCCGGGAATACGAGCCTGCCTGTGCGCTGTGATGACATGACTTAGCCAAATGTGAACGGGTGTGAGGAAGTGGGCGTGGCATCCCAGCCACGCCAATAGACAACCAACATGAGGGGCTGTCAATCTTCGGGTGTTCCGCTCGTGGATTGGGGGTGTTGGCAAAGTTGACTCACCCAAAGGCTCCTCCTGCAAGACAACACACGGGGGGGAAGTCAGCACGTGTGAGCGCGGCATCACTGCATCAGGAACTCACCCAGGCAGACCCTGTGGCGGTTGGCGTAAACCACCTTGGCCACCACCGCGGCCCAGCCCACGATCAGCGCCGCGATGAACACGCCCACGATGGCGCCCGTGAACGCTGAGGAAGATGCTGTGGGGGTGGAGGGAAAAGGGCGGGGCGGCCGGTTCGTCAGCATTGTATTTCTAAAAAAGGCATGCAGTATATCATGCATTGTCTTCCTCACCTCTCACCGTGAGGTAGACCTCCAGCTCGCGCACGCCCAGCGGGTTCTCGCTGCGGCAGAAGTAGACACCCTCGTCGTCCTTGCTGACGTTGGCGATGGTCAGCCGGTAGGCGGGGCCGTCCTCGAACAGGAAGTACTTGGTGCCGACGACCACCTCCACCTGCTCCAGGCCCCGCCTCCAGGTGGTGGCGGCAGGCGGGACAGACGTGGACTCGGTGCAGGCAAGCGTTACATTGCTCCCCTCCTGAGCCGAGACCAGCGGCTCGCCTTCGGGGTACGGAGGCTCTGTGGGGGGTGGCCAGCAGTTAGTTAGAGGAAACCAAACAACGATGTCGTGCTTACCGAGCAAGAAGGAACAGGAGCGTTCCTGTGCAGGAGCGAGCGCCAGGTGCTGTGCCGTGCACCTGACCGTCTGCCCGCCGGACAGCAGCGAACGGTTCAGCGCCACTGTCAGGCTGTCCGTCACCCCCGAGGCGAAGACGCGCCTGGCACCCTCTTCGCCCCAGCGCAGCGTGGGCGCCGGGTACGACCCAGGCCAGTTGCAGTTGAAGAGCACCTGGGTGCGGTCCTGGGACCGGAGCCATGTGCATTCAGGGTGTCGGTCTGGAACGTCTGGACCACAAGCACGACTTTTAGTCAACACGCCTGACACGCCACCATGCTGCAGAGGCTTACAGTAGACCAGCAGCTGGGCACTCTTGTTGGCCGCCTGGTGGCTGACCGTGTTGTTGGCCGTGCAGCTGTACACCCCCTGGGCGTCGGCCTGGATGTCCTTCAGCCTAAAGTCCAGCCAGGACGCCTCAGCGGTCGACACCAGTGAGCCGTCGCCGGCCGACACCCCTCTGAAGATCCAGGTGAGACGCTGAGACGGGTACGAGGAGGCCGCACAGTGGAAGGAGACCGTGGAGCCGCGGTAGGTGACCAGCGTGCCGTTGGACAGGAGGGTGGCGGGCACGATGGACATGGACATGTTTGCCGGAGCGCCTGGAGGACCACTCTGCTCTTCAGCATCTTTTCTTCTTACAGTGAGACTTTCTTCTCATAGTTGACTTCATTACATTCATTTCATTACGACTGTCGTTTCCGAATATAACAAGTTTTTCCACAACAGTTTTGCTAAAAGTATTAAATGTTATACTACTAAAATGCCATTTTTGGTCCCTCAAAAAAAAAAAAAAATAAAGCGCATTTGCCACATAGTGAGACATGTAGTGTATATGGTGACTTCCCTTGCCTAATAAAGGTCACGTGATGTTAAGTGATGTAAGCTTACTTGCCACCTGCAGCAGGACGCGTGCGTGCCACGTGATGTTACCCGGAAGTTGGGCGGCGCACAGGTAGTCCCCTTCATCCCCTTCCCTCACCCACCGGAAGTCCAGGCTACCGTCCTCCAACAGGTCCAGGCGAGGTCCGGCACGAGTGGGGCTACTTGGGGGGTCCCCGGTGTCTGTCAGGGTCACTCCGAGAGACAACTGCTGTCCATCTTTCGACCACGTGGTTCGTGACGGCGTAACCTGACCGTCGCCGTAACACGGAAGTCGAACGACGTCGCCGGGCGAGGCTGCGATGGTAGACTCGGACGAAGGCTCGTCGGCCCAAACGGGGACTGGAAGGAGGACAGGCCCGAGTTAGTCTAGTTAGACTAGTTAAGGACACGGGACACCTGGTCACGTGATGCCGAAATTACCTGTGGCGCACCAACACAAGCAGAGAAGTTTGACTGTCGTCGTCATCATCGGCCACCATTCGGCTTCATTTCCTGCGGGGGTGGTAGAAAAAGTGTCCCAGTCCGACCAGTCCAACCAGTTTAAGTGCGGGGTCCCACCCAGTCCACCTGAGACACCACGGCGTCCATGTTGCCTTCAGGGTCCTCTGTGTCCGGGGAACCGTGTGACGGTGACAGCTTTTTTTGTTTGTTTGCTCGAACAGATTGAACCGGAACCTTTGAACCACCAGACACACCCTGAATGCACCTTCTTAAAGGCACAGGCACACTGATTTTAAAAATATATAATAATAATAATCCATCGGGAAATTCATTTTTCACACTGCCGTATGTACTCTTTTGCACAACACACATGCAATAATATAGTCCAATGAAAATAGTTTTTTTTTTTACAGTATTTTGTTTAAAAAATGCAGTTCATACTATGCAAAAAATTTAAAATATTCAGCATTACAGACAGTACGAATCTGTGTATACTCGCTAACGATTTGATTTGGCACAAACAAGAAAATATGTATGATATTTTTGATCTATTTATTAATATTTCTAATGTTTTATAACACATTGACATACTGTAATGAAATAGAGACATCTAGCGGCCTTGATCTGCCATTGCTGGTCAGTGGCGTTTGGGTGTAATCAGAGTGGTAATTAGAAAATACATTTTCCGGTCATTTAAAAGGCATAATCCTGTTTATCGGTCACAAGACTAACAAAACTAAAGTGTGAATGTGATAAAACTTCGCAACTATATTTTTACCCATCTTGCAGAAACTTCAATTAATCATGCCGTAAGTAATTTCCGTATTTTCTGCTGGTACCCCGAACGCACCACTTTCAAACGTCTAACTGTTACTATCATATGTGAGACTTGTGCGGAGCTAACAAACCCCGTCCCGTCCAAGCCAACATGCCCGTGGATCTGAACCAGTGGAGAGGCCAGCTGGCCCTGCAGGAGGTGGACGAGAAGCCTGGCCAGCCGCTGACCGTTAAATACGGCTCTGTGGAAATAGACGAGCTGGGCAAAGTGCTCACGCCGACGCAGGTCTGCTAATTCTGATTAGCATAGCCTAGCAAAACCGAGCTCGTAGCATGCTGACGTCGTTAGCATGCATATTATTCCAACACGCTGTCTTTTGTGGTAATTGTGCGTAAATAATGCCAACAACATGTACGGAAACACATTTCACGTATTAGTGCAGCTCACTGTGAACCGCTCTGGAACTAGTGCGGCACAGTTATGCGATATTACACTCTGCAGCGTTTTCACAAACAGCGCCCCCAGTGGACGTGGCTGGTAGGGTTGAGCCTTCAAACAGACTTCACGTGTTTTTTAGGTGAAAAACCGACCCACCAGCATCGAGTGGGAGGGGTGCGACCCCAGCAAACTTTATACTTTGGCCCTGACTGACCCCGACGCCCCCAGCAGGAAGGAACCCAAATTCAGGTGAGTAAAGTGCTGGAAGTAACAGGACTTTTCAGTCTTTTATTCCTCCACTGTGATCATTTAAAGGGAGTGGCATCACTTCCTGGTGGTCAACATGAAGGGGAACGACGTGTCGTCCGGTTGCGTCATGTCTGACTACGTGGGCTCGGGTCCTCCCCAAGGCTCGGGTGAGACAAATGCCACGTCGAGACGACAAACTCTTTCATTATGGCTTAACCATAACCAAACCCCGGCCCGCAGGTCTGCACCGGTACGTGTGGCTGGTCTACCAGCAGTCGGGCGAGCTGTCCTGCAGCGAGCCAGTCCTCACCAACCGCTCAGGCGAGGGGCGTGGCAAGTTTAAGATCTACAGCTTCAGGCAGAACTACAAGCTGGGCGCCCCCGTGGCAGGCACCTGCTACCAGGCCGAATGGGACGACTACGTGCCCAAACTCTACCAGCAGCTCGCTGGAAAGTAAAAAAATATATATTTTCCCCTCTTGGATGGAGGACTTCCGCTTCTTTTGCACTAATACATCTGCTGTGAAAGGGCCACTTCCTGTGACTGACAATAAATGAACGTAACACTTAGGATGGGCTTTTTTTTCTTTCTTTTTAAAGCTTTTAGAGCGTTCAGGTGCAGCCACACCTCATAAATAATCCGTCTATTATAAACTAATTTTACTCATGTGAACACTAATGAAACTTGGTCATAATCACAGGGTCATATTTTTACAATTACAAATATGAGAGTTGTTGAGTGACGGGGAGGACGCTGCAGCCGTTGTGTCATCAGAACTTTATTTACAAATATAATTAAAAACTTTAAAACACTTCCATGCTTTTCTCGGGAGGGGGGGGGGGGTTAAAGTGCATGCAATGGTCATCATCATCGAGCGTGGTTGGTGCTGCTGGGTCGGTAAGAAAGTGTTAAGAAAAATAATCCACTGATGATGGAGTCACGTTTAGCGGGGGGTAAAGACAATCTTCCAACATTTGCATGAGATTTAAAATAGAATATGAAAATACATAAAAGCTCTCCATAAATCCTTCCGTACAAAGTCCCGCCCCCTCCCTGACAGGAAGCCCTTGTGTGCGATGACGTCACATCTTTTCTTCACGTGCTGAAAGTGGTCAGGTGATGTACGTGTCAAAACCAACCAAAACAGGAAGTGACGCTATTTAGCCCCGCCTCCTGTCACCACAAGGGGTCAAAAACGAGGAGGAGGGAACGCCACAACAGGAAGTCATTCGGCGTGGCTGGGGGAGGGGCGCCGGGGTTGAGGTCACTTCCTGTCTCATCTGTAGTCGTCCTTGGCCAGGTCCAGGGCGGCCAGGTTGCCGAAGCCCAGCCGTACGCTCTCCACGTCGAAGGCGTCAATCTCCCGTTCCTGGCGCTCCAGCAGGTGCTTGATGCGATCCGTGCGTTCCTTCTGAAGGGAAACCAGCTCCTCTTCCATCTGCAAACACAGCACAGCCTCAAAGGGGGGGGGGCGGCAGCCATTGCTCCAAAGTAACGACACTACTTCTTCCATCGAGGTCATCAATCATTCACGTCGACGTGAACGACATCTGTCACAGCCATCAGGCGTTTCACTTTGAAGTCTTCTACAAACGTAAAAAGAAGCTCAGCACTCGGCTAACCACATCTACTCAGGACAGAAGCAACTAAACACTTGGTGGTTTTGACCGAAGCAACACCAACTCTTTGGGGCGGGGGGGGGTGTTTTGAGGAAGAACCCCATGTTTGGAATCCAATGTTGCTAGCTAGCACGTTAGCAATAGCACGTGAAATGAAAGATACAAACAAACCCGATGTTGGGGTGGTTGGTTATTAAACCATTCACACTCTAGACTGGGACAATCGCGCCTCCATGAGATGACGTCATCATGTGTGAGGTGCACTTTGCCGGGCGGCCATCGGAGGGCGACAGAATCCACAAGGATGCTTTACCTTCTCCTGAGCGGGAAACAACATGTCTGCTGGCTCTTTGTTGTCGGTGTGCCGTCAGCTAGACGGTTACGTCATCACTCAGCAAGTCTCATTTGGGCACGAGAATGACGCGTTTAAAGACGTCGTGAATAAATGAATGACTAGTATATAACTGTTTTTTTTAAATTGATTTGTGTCTACTTGGGCTGGGAAATGACGTCATAGCACCCCCTGAGGATCACAGCACTTACGTCCAATCAGAATGCTGCGATGGTCACAGCCACCAGGGGGCGGCACATTTTGGTGCAAATCCAAATAAAAGGGATGTTTGGACGTTACAGTGCGCTTGCGGGGGGCACTGACCCCCCCCCCCCCCCCCCCCCCCACACACACACCATCAGTGACTCCAGGATAGGAAATCACAGCAATTATATATACACATACATATACACACAGCATATCCACATATATGGATTTATGTATATCGTATATGTACCATGTATACGATATCGTATTTGCCCGTATGAAAAATGTAAAGAAGTAGGGGGCGTCGCCTGACCTTTTGCTCCAGGTGAGCGCGTCGCAGGGACACCTTCTGCTCCATCTTGTGCTGCTCGCGTTCGTGCTGTGCCTCCGTCTGCATCTTGATCTTGCTCTGGTAGGCGTTGAGCAGCTCCATCTCCTGCTGCAGCTGCTGCCTCAGTGCCTGGCACTCCGCCTCCTGCGCCTCGTCCAGACGCAGCTGGACGGCCACGGACGACAGTGGGACAGCGGGTCACGTCTCCAGACTTCACTTGGATACTTTCTACCGAAATCCCGTCTTTCTTCTATGACTCCGTCAACGACCTCTCGGCAGCTACACGGGAATGTTCCCCGTCACGCTAGCACATCTCGGGCTTGGCACCACGCTACCTCACCAACACGTTCACACTTTCTACCATGCTGGACATGACACCACCTCCATAATACTCACCGCAAAGCGTAACCACGGCAACAGTACTTCAACCCATACTCATCATAGTCGTTATACTACTAATACCACTTCTAGAAATATTTCTCTGGAAAGTATTACTAACCACGCCTTAATGATAAAACCTAAAAATACTGCTACTAATAATAAGAGTAAAAATGAAAGTACCAAAAATATTAGTTCAAAAAAAGAAAACAGTACTCCAAATATAAGTAGAAAATATACTGCTGCAATTACCAATATAACTTCCATCCATCTTCTAGGCTTATCCTCATGAGGGTGGGAGTATGCTGGAGCCTATCCCAGCTGTCTTGGGGAGAGGCGGGGTCCACCCTGGACTGGTGGCCAGCCAATCACAGGGCACATATAGACAAACAACCATTCACACTAACATTCATACCTATGGACAATTTGAGGGGACTAATGAAGGTGGGAGGGGGGAAGGGGGAGGAGCCACACATGGGGAGAACATGCAAACTCCACACAAAGAATCAAACCCAGGCTCTCCTGATTGTGTGGCCTACATGCTAAACACTAGTCCACCGTGCGTCCCCAATACAACTTAATAATACAATAATAATATAAAAGTCATAAAAACATACAAAAACATGACGGTACTACTAAAAATAACAAAAGTATCATGAAAACACAAAAAATATTACATCAAAAAATCTACTAGTACTGCTAAATAGTAAAAACTAAAATACTGTAAAAATGTACTACTATTACAGCCACTACTTGTACCAATAGCAGTAGCACTTGTGATGAAGATGATGAAAAAGTAAATAATAAAGGGTAGGACTGCTAAATACAATATAGAACAGTATAAAATAGCATTAGTACGACTAGTACTACTAGTAGCACTTCATGCGGGAACACGTGCGTACACGGGTACATGTGGGCGCGGCACTCACCGCCTGCGAGGCCATCATCTCGTTGATACTCTGCTCGTAGCGCTCGGCCAAGATGGCGAGCTTGCGGGTCTGCTCGTCCTTGAGGGCCTTGAGCACGACCTTGTGCTCGGCCTTGGGCATCACCTCCATCTGGTGGTGGCGCAGCGCCTTGTACTGCTTGGTCTGCACCTTGCATGTGTCCTGGAACTGCTTCTTGATCTGCAGCTCCAGCACCTGGCGGAGGAGGAGGGGAGCATGAAGGTCCGCCCGCCCGCAATCACTTCCTTTCCCGCGCTAGGTCTCACTTTCAGGTTCTTGGGCTGCTGCCGGAGCTCCAGCACGTGCTTGCGGTGGAGTTCACGTTCGCGGCGGTTGTTGTACTCGATCTGGTTCTCCAGCTCGGTCTGGTGCTGCAGGCGGATCAGGTCCACGCGCAGCTTCTGGAGCGTCCTGAGCTGCCGCTGCTCCAGCTCCCGCGTGGACTCATCCTGGCGGATCAGCGTGGCGTGCTCCATCTCCTTCTGGCTCTTCTTCTTGTTCAGCTCCTGCACACAGTCTTACGTTAAACCGCCATCTTACCAAGTTCCTCCTCCGCCAACCGCCACGCCCGCATCTGTGAGGAGCATCGACATCCCAACAGACCCAAACACACCGTCCACCTTCCATCGCTCTTCTCTTAAAACGCCTTCAATCAATTCTTCTATGCGAACGCCGCCACCGGGTGGCGCAGCACATCCTGTCCCCACATCTACGACGTCCTGGTCACCCTGTCCCCACATCTACGACGTCCTGGTCACCCTGTCCGCACATCTACAACGTCCTGGTCACGCTGTCCCCACATCGACAACTTCCTTGTCACCCTGTCCCCACATCTACGACGTCCTGGTCACCCTGTCCCCACATCTACGACGTCCTGGTCACCCTGTCCCCACATCTACGACGTCCTGGTCACCCTGTCCGCACATCTACAACGTCCTGGTCACGCTGTCCCCACATCGACAACTTCCTTGTCACCCTGTCCCCACATCTACGACGTCCTGGTCACCCTGTCCCCACATCTACGACGTCCTGGTCACCCTGTCCCCACATCTACGACGTCCTGGTCACCCTGTCCCCACATCTACGACGTCCTGGTCACCCTGTCCTCGCATCTACAACGTCCTGGTCACCCTGTCCACACATCTACGACGTCCTGGTCACCCTGTCCCCACATCTACGACAGCCTGGTCATCCTGTCCCCACATCTACGACGTCCTGGTGATCCTGTCCCCACATCTACGACGTCCTGGTCACCCTGTCCGCACATCTACAACGTCCTGGTCACCCTGTCCTCGCATCTACGACGTCCTGGTCACCCTGTCCACACATCTACGACGTCCTTGTCACCGTGCCCCCACATCTATGACGTCCTGGTCACGCTGTCCCCACATCTATGACGTCCTGGTCATCCTGTCCCCACATCGACAACTTCCTTGTCACCCTGTCCCCACATCTACGACGTCCTGGTCATCCTGTCCCCACATCTACAACGTCCTGGTCATCCTGTCCCCACATCTACGACATCCTAGTCATCCTACTTTTGATATTCAACAAAATACAAAAACTACAATTCAACTAAACTGCTAAAATCTATTTGAAGTAAATAAGAATATTAATAACAAAGGTTATTAATATATAGGTATTAATAACAATATTGGAACTGAAAAGAAATCCAGAAATCCATACAGTTTCAATTCAATTCAATGAAATAAAATAAATACCAATCACAATAGATTGGAAAGGAGGTGAAGAAGATCATTTGAATTTGTAGGAACTATAAACGACGTACGAGTAAAACTGGGTGGGTGACGGGCTGTTATGTAACGTAACCATCTCTCGTCGGAGGGACGAAGCTAACTACTTGACTTTGGATTTGAGACAGGGACGAATGTTTGTCTTGATGCTCATCTCGAGAAGGAAGGAAGAATGAGCTCCACAGTTGGAGGTCTTTAGAACCAGCGAGCGTCTGAAGGCATCACCTCTCGGATCTGCTCCTGCTCCAGGTCGTGCCTCTTGATCATGGTCCTGCGCTTGAAGGCGCGGCAGTTCCTGTCGTGGTAGACCCTCTGCTGGGCCAGCAGGTGGGCCTCCTCCTCGGCCTGGGAATGCTGCATGTTCTCCTTGTGCTTGGACAGACGCTCCTGCTTCTCCTTCTTGGGCGTGCTGTGGTCCTCACTCATCTCCTGGCAGGGATTAGTCGCAGTTAACAAGGATGATGATAACCATAGAACAGGAAGAAGAGCTTATTATTGTTGTTGTTGTCTAGGATGTTTGGCTTTCTAGAAAGAAAAACAACCTCCTTCATTTTCTCCTTGCAGAGTTTGTACTGCTTCTTCTGATTGTCCAGAAAGTTGGTCAACTCCTTCTTCTGCTGAGCCACAATCTGCTGCTGAAACTTCTTCTCATCCGTGAACGTGCTCTTCATCTGGAACGTATTATTATTAGTAGTATTAGCGTTAGCGTGGTAGCTTAGCATCATGGGGTCTTTGTACTGTATATACAGTATGTATGTAAATAAATACAGGGCCAGGCAAAATTATCCGACACATTTGTAGGTTAAATAAAAGGCAAATAAAGTAAAGTAACAAAAGTGTTTTTATTTTGGAAAAATACATGTAATGCCATTTTGCTTTGTTTCTTTATAACTGCATTGTTTTTGGTTTCTTTTTTGGTTGCTACCATGAATTGGACTGGTGAGCATGGTGTTATCTTTGTTAATCAAAACGTTTATCAAAACAAAGGAATCTGTAACTGCAACGCAACAAGCATTTCGTTTGCACTTCAATCTCGGTAGACCTGATCCCGTAGCGGCTGGAAATACCATCTATTTCATTTTTTCAACGTAATGAAAACAGAATGGCATTGTATGTACTTTTTGTTTCTTTACTTTATTTGCCTTTTATTTAACCTACAAATGTGTCAGATAATTTTACCTGACCCTGTGTTTCACGAAAATACAATTATATTATTTCAGACAAATACAAATCAAATCAAAGATTTTAACATGAAAAATTAAATTAAAATAACTTTTCTCAAGAAAAATTTAATATTTCAGAAAATAAAAATAGAACTATTATTTCAGAAAAAGAAATAAAATATTTCAAAAAAATAAAATTAGAATATTACAGAAAATATTAAATATTTCAGGAAATAAAAATAAAGTATTACAGAAAAAATATTTCTGAAAAACAGAAATAATTTATTTCAGACAAATAAAAATACAATATTTCAGAAAAATAAACAAAAAAGGATGCAATACTCTGTGTGGTGATAAGTAAAATGCCATTAAAAAGTAAAACGTGAGGAAACAAAAGAGGCAGAAGTGCTGCTGTAGCTGCGAAGACGTTGGAGCTTATTTAAGAGGCAGGCTACACCAGTTAAAAATGAGTTCAAAGTCAAAAAGAGGACATGAAGAAAAGCATTTTTAGAAAATCATTAGCCGATGATCTGGGCTCTAGTATCACATGTTTGCTAATAGTATTGTCACAGTGGTTCAATTAGGAGATACTACTTCTTTCTATACAGTGGTACTATGTTTTCCGTATGCAAATGCCAGTTGGTGAGAGTTTGACCCAGGAACAGACTAATAGTGTTTCGGAACCGGTGTCGGGAGCCCACCTCCTTGTCGCTGTGCACGGCGTGGCGCTTGGCCAGCTTCTCCAGCTCGATGTAGGCGTTGTTGGCTTGCGTCTCCGCCTCCTTCTGCAGCTTGAGGCGGTGCTCATCCATCTCGGCCTTCAGCTTGTTCTCCAGGGCGATCAGCTGCTTCTGGTGCTGCCGCCGCATGCGCTTGTAGCCTGACATCTGCTCGCGGAGCTCGCTCTCCTGCTCGTGCTCATGGATCTGCTTGGTCACCTGTGGGCACGCACACACACGGGTCACACTTTGCCTTGGAGGAGGTCACTACCTGACAGCAATCTTGCTGGATCAGTTGTATTAGCTGTCATGAGCTAGCTTCACATACTACCTTTATTGACCTGGTCCTCCATACACACAGAGAGTCTTCTACTCGGTTTCTTTATGAGTAAACACAATCTAGTCTTCCAGCAGGCCAAAGTGTCTGTCCTTCTAAGACAACTTAGTCTTCAACAACGCTAATGTGGATGTTTAGCCTTCTAGGAACCTAGCAAAGCTAACATAGCTAACATATACTTGTTCGCTAGCACCAGCAAAGTCAATGAAGCTAACGTGTTTCTTAATTGTTTGTTTCAAAAATTCTGACGCAAGCCAACATGTTTGAAAGTTTTAACAAAGCTAACATTAGCCATTTTGGGAACCTAGCATACATGTGTTTTCAGAAACTACACAATCCAGAGACTGTGTGTGTGCGGAAGTCAAAGATCATTTAGAGTCTTTAACAAAGCTAACATACACGTTTTTGCTAACACCAGCAAAGTCAACAAAGCTATACATATCGGAAACTAGCTTACGGGTTTTCATTTCAAGTTTGAATAATAATAACATACATGTTAGCAATGAGGAAAATTTAATCTTCAGGGAACCAAGCATACATACTTTTGTAAACATCAGAGACAATTTGAAGTCTTCAACATAGCTAGCACATGTATTTTCATAAACTAGACAATTCACAGATGAATGTCAGTCCTTTCTAACATGTTTTGAACTAAGATAACATGCTAACATAGCTAACATATCAACGAGGACAGTTCAGTCTTCTAGGAAGCTAGCATACATGTTTTTGGGAACAACAACAACAATTTTGCCGAAGCTAACATGCGTCATGCGAACTTCTGTTGTGGACGTCAAGGACATTTTTAGGTTTTTCACAAAGCTAATGTATAGCTTTATTTTGTTTACCTAATGACGACAATTTACCAGACGTACGTGTTTTCGTTTAAGACGAACTGGAGTGTGTTTTGACAACAAAGTCTTTAAGCTAACATACACATTTTTGCTAACATCAACAAAGTCAGTCAGTTTTTGTTCAAGACAATTCTGAGACCAGCATTTGTGTATTTAAATCAATGTGCATCAAACTAACGTGCATCCTGCTAACTTCTGAGACATCAAAGCTAACGTAAATCTTGTTGAATCAAAGAGGACAATTTAGTCCTCTTTAGTCCACCTTTCTGCAATCATCAAAAGATCATTTAAGTAATCAACAAAGCTAAGGAATGAGATTGGCAAAGCGAACGTACACGTTTAGGACAGCTAGCATCCGTGTTTTTCCAAATATCAAAGACAGTCTTCAACGATGCAAATGTTTGCTAAGCTTCAGTTAGAGGCGGCATGTTTTGTTGCTAACTAAAACAATTCAGAGTCTTCAACAAAGCTAACCTATGCCTTTTTATCAAAACTCAAGACAATGTAGGTGTCGGTGACCACACGGTAGACTTTTCTGTAAACACGGAAGACACTTTTTAGCGTTTGGTCTTCAATAATTCGAAATATTTAAAACATTCAAAAACCTTTTAAGAGGATTAATCATGTCTAACATGCGTCTTTTTGTAAACATGAACAACATTTTAGTCATTGGTAACAAAACATACACGTTTTTAAAAAGACAGCAGACGATTTAGCGTCTTTGACAAAACAACCATTCATGTTTTTGTAAACCATAACGACAATGTGCGTTTCTCATGTACGCCAGAGAAAACTCCAGTCTTTATCACCGCTCATGTATAACGATATACGTACCTACCTATAGTACCCAAAGTGGCATAGAACCGACATTTGTGCTAGCCATAACGACAATATCTAGTCTGTAACACGGCTATGTGCCTCTACAAATTAAAGACAATTTAGGAGTCCGAAAACAAAAAGTAGGTATTTCTGTAAACGCGGAAGAGCCTTGAGGCTCCAACGAGGTTAGCATCTGTCTTTCTGTTAACTTAGCAACAATTTAGTCAGTGACAATAAAACATACCAATTTTTGTATTTTAAAATTTCGACTCTTCAACAAAGCATCAATGTTTTAGTGTACAGCAGAGACAACATGCGCTTTTTTGCTAGCCATAACGACAATATCCAGTCCAACGAGGCTAACGTACGTTTTTCTGCAAACCAAAGACAGCATATTATATATATATATATATATATATATATATATATATATATATATATATATATATATATATATATATATATATATATATATATATATATATATATATATATATATATACAGTCCAACGAGGCTAACGTACGTTTTTCTGCAAACCAAAGACAGCATATTATATATATATATATATGTACATATCATTATAATCATTTATTTCATTTCAATTATAATCATTATATCATAATCTTATATAACTAAATAATAATAATAAACATTGACGAGACCGTTGGGTCTTTTTGAGGCGTTTTTGTTAACATTGATCACATTCTGGAGTCTTTAACGAACCGCCTGCCCATTTAGCAGCCTGGGAGAAACCAGAGTGACTCCATTGCACGGAAAATATTCTCACAGCCAACAAAGTGTAAGCGTGAAGCTGGACGGAAGCCTGAGGAGCAAAACTGGAACTATGAAATTCCAATTCCTGCAGGAGGAACAAAAAGTCCCAAGTGTTTTTCAACAAACGCGCTTTCATTTGACCCCCCCCACCCATCATATGTGATCTACGCCAAGTAAGACCTGCAGAAGGAAGGGGTTGTCTCCATCGTCGTGGAGGAGGTGGTCGTCGCTCCTCATCTTCTCATAACTCCCACCTGCCGAGCGCCTCAGCCCAAACATGACTGCCACTTGAGCTCGGGAAGCTTGCGCTGCATCCTACGCCTGACTCCAGCCCGCCTCGGGTCCAAGGACCACATCACCCCCACCCTCCATGCCTCACCGAGGGTCCCGCATTCATAACCCCGCCCCAGCGGCGGGCTTGTTCGCACCCAGGGCACACAGCCGCAGAGGCCACGTGAGCCGCTAATGGCGGGCAGCCAAGCCCGGCACAGAGCGCCTCTTCTTTAGCGGTGCTAACGCTAAGAGGCGGGCGGCAGGTGGGTCACATGAATACCTCATTGAGAGAGAGGGGGTTTTGGGGGGGTGGGGAATAGAAATAAATAATAAGACATAACATACAGGGATAAGATAAACCTTAGTGGGCATGGAGACAGGTGAACGCCCCCTGACCCCCCCCGATACCCCCACCGCAGCCCCCAGTTTGAAATCAACCCTGAATCAATACCTCTACTGTAACCCCAGCCCTCCATCCTCCTCACTTGTTTCAGCGCCACAAAGGGCCAAGTCAGGTCATGTGATGCGCTCTTTCACCAGCACCCGCATTATGGTGGGAGGGGAGGGGCCAAAGGTCAACCTTTTCCAGCTACAAATATGTGAAAAGTGTCATTTTGGACAGAAGGATGTCCCTATGTCACCCCCCCCCCCAATGTCCACACCTGATGGAGATGGACATGTCCTAATCCTTGATGATCTCTATGTTTAGCTATGTAGGTATGTCTCTCCCTCATGTCCCTGATATCAGGCAGCTATGTCTGTCTCTTGTCATCCTCATGTCCTTGATATCAACTCCCCTCGTCCTCCTGGCATGTTCTCACCACGCAAGCCTGCTCATGTTTCCTGTAATATCCCTGCTAGGTCCTGGTCTATGTCTTACCCTTTTGTCCTCTCATACTAATGTCCCTGATATCAGATAGTTGTCTCAACTCAATGTCTTCCTGCATGTCATGTGTGTTTTTAATATCAACGTGTCCCCTCAAATCCTTGTGACCTCCTTCAAGTGTCCTCCCTGGTGTCCCACATCCTTTATCCTGTCCTCTGTGTACGTTTTATTCTTTTATTGTATTTTTTGGCGTCTTATTTTCTTTCCTCCCGCTTGCTGGGGTCTCCGTCTGTTGTTGTTTGTCTACCTGCCCGTCTGTCGCTTGTCGAGTCGAGGACGAGGAAAGAAAAGATGATGTCATCTCTCTCAGAGCCGGCAGGCAGCGGGAGGGAGGGGGTGGGGGGGTTGTGTGGTTTACACGACGGCGTTACAAAGATGAGACCAGATCCAACCTGAACCCGACCAGGACCAACCTGTGGAACCACCCATCACTCCGTATCGTATTTGCATTAATTCGCTCACAAGATGCCAGGAGGGTCAGGCTGCAAGCCTTCGTCAAGGACAACATGAGGACGGGGGGGGTTAAAGTGATCACGTGAAGGCAGCAGCGCGACTTACTACTGCTTGTTTCTATGACAACAGACCAGCATAGAAAAAGAACAGAGACAAGTGCCCGCCCACCAAGACCCAATATTGAGTCAGATGTGCTGTATTGGGGGGGGGCTTTGAACAAGACAAACAAAACGAGTGGAAAATAACCGACACTCGGTAGTAAGGACAAGCTGAGGCGTGGATAAAGAAAGGGATCCCTACATCTTACAAGTGTAAAAAGAATACAAACACTGGACACAGCCTCCGTGAGACATCTCACCAGGGATGCGGACTTGATGGTGGCAAAGCGTCCCTGGTTCTTGTAGTTCTGGGCCTGGCTGCTCTTGTCAAGGGATATCAGCCTGTGGTCCCTGTGGATGCCGTCGTCCCAGTTGTACTGCTGCTCCTGCCGTCAAAGACGCAAAGGACACATGACGTCCTCCAAGCTTTTCTGACTGAATGATTTCCTGGTGACTGGAATTCTCCTGGAATTCCATTCATCCTGGTAACCTTCTCCTGAGCATTTCCAGTTCATGTACTCTGATAACAACATATGCCTAGGCTTGATACATATACCCCCCCGCGGTCAGACGGTTCATCTTATATTTGGAGTCCTTAGGTCTGTACATGCTAACCACACAAGCCAGGTGGCGCATTGTTATTCATTCTTGGAGTTTGGAAAATAAATCAACATAATACAAAAACAAAATAAAAAGATAGCGGTCGTCTTATATTTGGAGTCTAAAGATTTATATGCATGCAAAGCAGAATGCGGTGCCAAATGTCTCATTTTTACTGCAAAAAGAAGCAGGTCTTGAAAAAGAGGGGTCGTCTTATATTCATAGTGGCCTTATATTTGTGTCAATATTGTACTTTTCCATCCACCTCTTCGACCAAAAATATGCAATAAATGAAAAAGTTGAGCCGCCCAGAAAGTGGCATCAAACGTCTGATTTTTATAGCAGAAAGAGGGGTGGTCTTATATTCATGTCAGTGAATGCTAACGTAATTGTGGTAAATTTTTTTGTGTTGACTTATGAAAAAGGATAAAATGCTAATGTGCTAATGTTAGCATACTATATACAGTATACCAACACACACACATATATATACACACACTGTATATACATCTATATATTGAATCTGTCCCAAATTCATCTATCAAAGGCTTTGTCCACACCTTTTGTCCCTAAAGCAAATGAGAGAGAGTGGGACGTCTTTGTTCTGGAAGAAACTGAACTTGATGCGCCCCAGTGTGGGGATGGTTGTCATGGTTACTGCGGTGGGAGGGGGGCGGTTACTATTACTATGAAGACGGTGTGGGATGGACGTGAGCGCACTCGGAAGTGACTGGCGTTGCCCAAAATAGAGGATCATGTGACTGAAAGGGCCACACGAGGGTGGGGGTACCTTCTTGGCGTGCGGCGAGGAGTTCGGGGTGCCAATGTAGTCCCGGGGGTGCATCACGGTCATGTCGGAGCAGCTGTCGTCCAACACCTCCTGCATGCTGTTGACGCTGCTGCTCCGGCTGCCCGTGCTGAGCGACGTGCTGGGGGCCGAGTGGTTGCTGCCCAGGCTGTTCATCTTGCAGCTGGCCCCCTCGCTGTCCTGCACCGGGACATACACACACTTATTGGGCACGTGGACTAATCCTACCGGCAAGCTCAACCAGACCCTACGCTTACCCTTTCACAAGACCATTGACCAAAAGAACATTCTAGAACAGGGGTCGGGAACCTTTTTGGCTCAGAGAGCCATGAAGGCCAGATATTTTAAAATGTGTATCTGTGAGAGCCATATACATTTTGAATGCAATAAAATGTGTGCATTTTTATGTAAGACCAACAGTTTTAGATATAATGGGCTCTAATTATTTAGACCAGGCACACTACCCCACGCCAATGGGGTGTGGCCAGCATACTTTCGTGAGCAGCGCAGTGTCTAATAATAAATCAAATACTTGCTGCCATTTATGCAACTTCTGCTGCTGCATAGTTTTGAACTGTATTCAGTACACGTATTTCATTCTTTTGGCCATCTTCACCAGAAGGCTTGGTTCTGCAGCTTTAGCTATTTGACTAAAGGAGGAAAGTTTACATTTACATGTTTTTTTGACATCTCAATGACCGAGGTAGACTACAGCATTACCCAGTAATAATCAAGTTTTGGTGTTTGACCTGGAAAATATCATCAGGAAAGATAGATATGGTTGGCCGTATTGCAGCAGAATATAGATGGACGAATTAAAATGCATAAGAAAGTTGTTGATTTTGAATATTATTTTTAACAGTAATTTCTGTGATGGTTTACTTTAAAATGTTAGCAAAAATGCATTTTTATTATGGTAAGAAATGCTTGAGAGCCAGATACAGTCATCAAAAGAGCCCTACCTGGCTCCCGAGCCATAGGTTCCCTACCTCTGTTCTAGAATATCACGGGGGCAAACAAAAGGCTGAACATTAAATTTCTGACTTTATGCTCGTAAATGTTTACTTTTCCTCACAAACTTCAGTTTGGTCAATTTACGACTTTTCACGCATAAACTTTATGCTTTCAAATCTTAAACTCTTATGAGGAAAAAAGGCGTACATTTGCATGAATAAAATGATGCATTTAGTTGACTTTTATTCTTGCAATTGTACAACTTTATTCCCAAAAGGTGGCCCTGACACTCGGTTAAAAGAAACGACGAAAAGGAGTTGTGGAAAAAGTCTTATGAGGAAGAAGTCGAATTATTCGTTGAAAGGTGAAAGAACGTTACCAGAAGAAATGAAAACTGGTAAGAGACAAAAGTGGCGTTATAAAATCATAGCGGCTTTAAAAAGGTAATGAAGTCAAAATATAATAAATACTTTGTATGGATGTGGAAGAGCCAAATTCTTTTTTAAAACTGATTTCTTTAAAGTGGAAAAACATTCATACAAAATATAGCACTTTTTGGGAAGCTTTTTGGCTTGAGTGACCTTTTTTACGTGACACAGTAATAAAAAAATTAATGTTGCTGATAATAATAATAGGCCTTGTATTTGATGTAAAAGATCAAGTGTCCACCGTGGAGGACAGAAACGGACACGGTGACTTCCTTCAGGCCAGCTCCTCCCACCTCCTCATCCTCCTGGCTGTCCCCCAAGGGGCCGTTGTGCTTCTCCTGGTAGAGGATCTTCTTCATCTTGCGGTACTGCAGGTTGTCCAGCTCACGCACCGCGTCCTTGGTCCGCTGGATCAGGTCCATCAGAATCCTCGGTGAGCGCTCCCGCCGCACAAAGTCATGCTGGGGGGGGGGGGGACAGTTTAATGCCCAGAAATGTACACTTCACTTAAACTGCAATCCAACTAAAATAAAGTAAAAATGTCCCGTTTTGTATTGCTTGGTGCGCTACACTACAGGGCGCCCGTCTGATGTTGATGCCACTTTAAAGATGTCAAGATGTCTGCTTTGCAGGAAGTACACAAGCACATTGTATGAATCAATCAAATACAAACATCAAATAATATAACATTTAAAAATGATATCCTTGAAATCTTATTTTATTTGGGATGAAGACCCACTCCTGCTCCAACTGTCACGTTGTGTTTCTCTTTGCAGTTTGGATGTGCTGTGTGCTTTTTGGCCACAAGGGCGGCCCCCTCTTGGTGTTATTCAATGTGCTCCAGTGTGGGGAGACGTTGAGAAGATGAAAGGAAAAAAATGAATCATAAATAAAAAGATTGCTTACTGTAAACAAGTTTGATGAGATAAATATGATCCATGTTGATCAATAAACCTCATCGTTTGTGGCAGTGGGATTTTTTTCGTTTAGTTTTCTATGGTTAGCGGTGTAATTTGCTTTCCGTCACAGGCTAAAAGATAAAAATAGTACCCCCCCATCCTGTTAGTCACACTCATTTGGGGGGAGATGCTGTGAGGTAAACATAGCCCTCAGGAAAGGTGTCGGCAGTGAAAATGTTGATTTGCAGCGCTGCTTGTGTGACAGCGGCTGGCGTCTCAGTCAGGCCACACATTGTCTGCCTGGGGGAAGGCTCCAGGCCTGATTTTAGGATGTGTAGCTAAGCCTTGTTGTATCCACTGTCAAAAGCAATGGACTGCATTCGTCCTCTCCACGCAGAGCAAACATGTGAGGGACATAGCGAATGTTTGTCCTGGTTGCTGCTTGACCAGACTGAGGGACGTGGGGGATGTTGGGGGACGTAGGGGACGCGGGGTGACGTGCTACTGTTAGCATCTCAGGGACCGTTGACATGGCAGGACCACCTGACAGAGAAGTCTGCCTCCATGAAGCGTGTGGGAGGTTTAAGTGTTGCTTTAAGGGGCGACTCAGACAGATGGTGGTATGGTGGGTGGGCTGAGAAAGGGGGGGCGGGTCAAGAGAGGGAGATAAGGAGGCAAGGAAGGACACAGCAGACTTTTACTTTTTCCCAGCATCTGCCCTTGATCTACATGACGATCCAGCAATGCCGAGCATACATTAGACGAGGAATTTATCAACATAGCTGACATGCTAAAATGCCCACATGTTAACAGTTAGCATGGTAGTAGCTAAAAAGAAAGCACCGAGTCTCAAAAGTGAAGAGGCAGTCCCATAGCGTCCCCACATCATGCCATGTGTGTATTTGCCTTTAGAGAGCGGCAAATTAGCTAAAATGCTAACATGCTGAGAGCTAGCTTGGTAGCATCTAGCAAGTAGGTACCAGGTCCCAAAAGTGTTCAGGTGGTCCCATAGTGTCCCAACATCCTGCCATGTGTGTATTTGGCTTTATAAATGAGTAAATTAGCTAAAATGCTAACATGCTTGCTTAGATAGATAAGATAGATAAGATAGATAAGATAGATAGATAGATAGATAGATAGATAGATAGATAGATAGATAGATAGATAGATAGATAGATAGATAGATAGATAGATAGATAGATAGATAGATAGATAGATAGATAGATAGATAGATAGATAGATAGATAGATAGATAGATAGATAGATAGATAGATAGATAGATAGATAGATAGATAGATAGATAGATAGATAGATAGATAGATACTCCCTTTATTGTCATTGCACAAAAACACAGTAGTGACATTGCCAACGAAATGTCGTTGCCTGGCTCCCATATAATAACAGACACAAAAGAAGAAGATAAGTAATAATAAATAATAATAATAATAATAATAATGTGGAGAATAAATAGATAGAATAGACACCAAATATGAACAACATAATGTAAAGTGCAGCGTGAACAGTAAATTGCCCAAATAATTTAAATAATTTAAATAAATAATAATAATGTAAGTAAGATAGAGGGGCTTATTTGGCATTCAGCAGTCTGATGGCCGGGGGGAAGTAGCTGTCTCTGAACCTGGTCGTCCTACAGCGGATGCTGCAGAGCCTTCTCCCCGATGCCAGGCGAGAGAACAGTCCATGCTGGGGGTGTGTGGGGTCAGAGCAGATCCGATGGGCTCTAGATACACACCGGCTGTTTGCTATGTCCTTAATGGGGGGAGCTGGGTCCCGATGATCTTCTCCGCTGTCCTCACCACTCTCTGCAGTAACGTCCAGTCCGAGGCCTTACAGCTCCCAGACCAGACGGAGATGCAGTTGGTCAGCAGGCTCTCGATGGTCCCTCTGTAGAAGGTGGTAAGGATAGGAGGGGAGAGGGAGGCTCTTCTCATCCGACGCAGGAAGTGCAGTCGCTGCTGTGCCTTCTTCGCCAGAGCGGAGGTGTGGAGTGACCAGCCGAGGTTGTCCGTGATATGCACCCCCAAGTACTTGGTTGTGTTCACAACTTCTACGGCTGTGTCGTTGATGCTGAGTGGAGTGTGGCTGGGTCTGGATCTCCTGAAGTCGACGATGATCTCCTTTGTTTTGTCAACATTCAGGATCAGGTTGTTCGCCTTGCACCAATCCACAAGGTGTCGCACTTCCTCCCTGTAAGCCAGTTCGTTGTTGTCCTGGATGAGGCCCACAACTGTTGTGTCGTCCGTGTACTTCAGGATATGGTTGCTGCTGTACTTGGGGCGACAGTCATGGGTCATTAGGGTAAACAACAGGGGGCTCAGAACACATCCCTGGGGTGAGCCGGTGTTCAGGGAGATGACACTGGATGTGTTGTTGCCCACTCTGACATACTGGGTTCTATCTGTGAGGAAGTCAAGCAGCCAGTTGCACAGGGAGGTCTTGAGGCCCAGTGGCTCCAACTTGCGTACCAGGTCCTGGGGGATGATCGTGTTGAATGCTGAGCTGAAGTCTAGGAACAGCATCCGTACATGGGCGTTTTTCTTCTCCAGGTGCTCCAGGCTCAGGTGGAGAGCAGTGGAGATGGCGTCTTCAGTGGAGCGGTTCGGCTGGTACGCGAATTGGAAAGGGTCGAGTGATGGGGGGAGTATGGAGGTGATATGGTCCTTAACCACCCTCTCGAAACATTTCATAATGGTTGATGTGAGTGCAACGGGCCGAAAGTCGTTCAGACATGTAATAGATGGTTTCTTGGGCACTGGAATTATTGTGGCGGACTTGAAACACGGGGGGACTACAGCTTGGGCCAGTGAGGTGTTGAAGATGTCTGTGAGCACGTGGGCCAGCTGGTCTGCACATTCCTTGATCACCCGTCCTGGAATGGCGTCTGGGCCTGCAGCTTTCCGCACGTTGACCTTCCTCAGGACTCTCCACACAGCAGCAGTATCAAACTTGACTGCCTGTTCATCGGGGTGGGGGGTAGCCTTCCTCGCAGGGTTATTGTTCAGAGCCTCAAACCTTCCGAAGAAGTTATTTAGCTCATTGAGGAAGCTGATGTCATTCTGGCAGGGTGCAGGTCTGGCTTTGTAGTCAGTGACAGTCTGGATGCCCTGCCACAGTTGTCTGGTGTTGCCGGGGTCCTGGAAGAAGCTTTGGATCTTCCGGCTGTGGGCACGCTTTGCCACTCTGATGGCACGGTTCAGATTTGCCCTTGCTGATCTGAGTGCCATCACATCACCAGATTTAAACGCAGCATTGCGTTCTCTTTCACGCACCTCCTGAGTCATCCAAGGTTTCTGGTTGGCCCGTGTGATGATCGTCTTGGTGACTGTAACCTCCTCCATGCACCACTGTATGTAGCCTGTTACAGATGCAGCATACTCCCCACATTGGTGTGTTGGTTGTATGTTGCAGTTTCTCTGAACATGTCCCATTCGGTGCACTCAAAACAGTCTTGCAGTGCAGACATAGCTCCCTCTGGCCACACCCTCACCTTCTTCACAGCAGGCTTTCCCCTGGTGAGCAGGGGCTGGTATGCTGGAATTAGCATAACAGATCTGTGATCTGAGGAGCCAAGGTGTGGGCGGGGGACGGCTTTGAATGCTTCCTTGATGTTTGTGTAAGCCAAGTCCAAAGTATTCTCACCTCTAGTAGCAAAATCCACATGTTGGTAGAAATTCGGAAGCACCGTCTTCATGTTGGCCTGGTTAAAGTCTCCAGCAACAATAAACACGCTGTCCGGGTGTGTGGTTTGCATGTCGCTGATGGCAAGGTAGAGTACATTCAGGGCTTGCTTGCAGTTAGCATCAGGTGGAATGTAGACGGCAACAATGGTGACGCTGGTGAATTCTCGGGGAAGGTAGAAAGGTCTGCATCTCACAATCATAAACTCAATGTCCACACAACAGTGACTGGAGACCAGGGTAGCGTTGTTACGCCAACTGTTATTAGTTGTAATAGTTGTAAGAGTTAGCATGGTAGCATCTAGCAATCATGTCATGTGTGTATTTGCCTTTAGACATGAGTAAATTATCTTAAATGCTAACATGCTAATGGATACCATGCTAGCACATAGCAAGAGGGCCTCAAGTTTAGAAACTGCCAAGGTTGTCCTATAACCTCCCTGCATCATGCCATGTATGTATTTGCCTTTAGACATGAGTAAATTAGCTTAAATGCTAACATGCTAACGGCTACCATGCTAGCACCTAGCAAGAGGGCCTCAAGTTTAGAAACTGCCAAGGTTGTCCTATAATTTCCCTACATCATGCCATGTGTGTATTTGGCTTTATAAATGAGTAAATTGGCTAAAATGCTAACATGTTAACGGTCGTCATGTTAGCACCTGACAAGAGAGCCTCAAGTTTAGAAAGTGCCAAGGTTGTCCTGTAACCTCCCTACATCATGCCATATGTGTATTATCCTTTAGACATGAGTAAATTAGCTTAAATGCTAATGGCTATCATGCTAGCACCTAGCAAGCGGGCCTCAAGTTTAGAAACTGCCAAGGTTGTCCTATAACAGGGGTGGGCAAACTTTTTGACTGGTGGGCCGCATTGATTGAACAAACTTGACGGGGGGCCAGACTATATATTTTACACGTAACAGCCCACCTAGAATTATTGTATCTGTAAAAGTGTCATGCAGTCTATACATCCCTCTGTCCCTTTTCAGGAGCACTTTGGAAACAGCAGACCACATCAACCATCAAAACGTAGGCTCAAGCCGTGACGCCACGTTGTATGTTAGGTTTAATGAAATACTTTGGAAAGAACGGCGGGCCGCATGTGGCCCCCGGGCCGTAGTTTGCCCACACCTGTCCTATAACCTCCCTGCATCATGCCATGTGTGTATTTGCCTTAAGACATGAGTAAATTAGTTAAATTCTAAGATCCTAATGGCAACCATACTAGCACCTAGCATGACAGCCTCAGGTCCCGAAAAGTTTAAGGCAGTCCCATAGTGTCCCCACATCATACCGTGTGTGTATTTGCCTTTAGACACGAGTAAATTAGCTAAAATGCTAACATACTAACTGTCATCATGCTAGCACCTAGCAAGAGAGCCTCAAGTTTAGAAAGTGCCAAGGTTGTCCCATAACATCCCTACATCATGCCATGTGTGTATTTGCCTGAAGACATTAATAAATTAGCTTACATGCTAACATGCTAATGGCTACCATGCTATCACCTAGCAAGAGGCCCTCAAGTTTAGAAACTGCCAAGGTTGTCCTATAACCTCCCTGCATCATATCATGTGTGTATTTCCCTTTAGACATGAGTAAATTAGCTAAAATGCTAACATGCCAACAGTCATCATGCTAGCACCTAGCAAGAGGGCCTCAAGTTTAGAAACTGCCAAGGTTGTCCTATAACCTCCCTGCATCATGCCATGTGTGTATTTGCCTTTACATATGAGTAAATTTGCTTAAATGCTAACATGCTAACGGTTACCATGCTAGCACCTAGCAAGTGGGCCTCAAGTTTAGAAATTGCCAAGGTTGTCCTTTAACCTCGCTGCATCATGCCATGTGTATTTGCCTGTACACATGAGTAAATTAGCTTAAATCCTAACATGCTAACGGCAACCATGCTAGCACCTAGTAAGAGGGCCTCAAGTTTAGAGACTGCCAAGGTTGTCGTATAACCTCCCTGTATCATGCCATGTGTGTATTTGCCTCCAGACATGAGTAAATTACCTTAAATGCTAACATGCTAGCAATAACCATGCTAGCACCTATCAATATAGCATCAAGTCATGAAAGTTGCCAGGCACTGCTGTGGTGTACTAAAGAGCAGAGAGGGAGTGACATGCGGGTCGATACTGAACTATTGATTCCTGACATGATGATAGCCCTGTCATTGGCTGGCGACCAGTCCAGGGTGTACCCCGCCTCTCGCCCGAAGATAGCTGGGATAGGCTCCAGCACCCCCGCGACCCTCGTGAGGAAAAAGTGGTAGAAAATGAATGAATGACATGATGATAACACAGCTTAATGCTGTATAATGGATTCTATAAAAATGTTGATATTGCCTGGTCTTTGAGGTGCCTGGAGTCACTGTGCTTAAATACAAAAATACAAATTTTAAAATCTACCAAATATATGAGCTGTATGGCATCAGCTGGGAAGGGAATCATTGTAACCACACATGTCGACACACCGTGGTTTTTGAAAGGAGGGGCTGTGAGGAGGAGGAGATGGCGGCCATGACAGTGAATCGGCACAAATGGCTGAAAAGGCTAAATCGCTCATGTCGAACAGAAGCTTCTTACGGCCAAACGATTCAAGATATCGACACCACGAGACGACCGTGAGCGGCCCGAGGGTCGGGGCTTCGCATAGATCTGCTCGTTTTGCATATCGGTTGAGAAACGACCACAAGAGGACGAGTCAAAAACAGAGAAAATTGAAGATTTTGAGAAAAAAAAGACCCCGTCTTTAACATGGGAGACTATGGGAGAAATTCTAGACTTTAGTTGCTTCTAGGCGCCACAGAAGGAAAACCGTACATCTCTCAGACATAAGAATGACATTTTAGGAAAGGGGACAAAAATTCCTACGTTTTCACCAAAATAAATTAAGCTAGCTAAAACAGTGTGGCCAGGAAGAGGAGTTGTTTGCAAAAAAAAAGTTATCTTTTCGCCTCCCCTGCTCAGAGTGGGAGTCAGAGTGGGAGACGAGGGCCCTGCGCACACCTCCTTCTGACGAAGATAGAGCGAAAACTAAACATCCGACGAAAAAACTACTTAGCCACAGAGAGAGTTGAGAAGTTTATCTCAAAAATGAGCCGTCAATCACGTTTTTTTTTTTTTTGTCCCGTCCAGCCATTGGGGCAGATAGTATTGTTGATCTAAATGCCCTTACATGCTAGACAGATTTGCTCTGTGTCAGGAAAGGTGTTGGCTACAACTTCCCTGTACCATGAAATTTTATTTGCCGTTATTTGATGTTTTTGTTATGCCATTTGGGGCGACTGGACCGGAGCAAGAAGAAGAACAGAAAAGAAGAAGAGAGAAGAGAAAGGTGGGGTGGGGTGGGGGTGGGGGGGGGGGGGGGGCAGTAGAGGGAGAGACAAAAACAGCAGCAACAAGAATTCCCAAAACAACAACAGTGACAAACAGAACAGTTAAATGTCAATGATGGCTAAGGGTCACACTGGAGATGATATCAGTGAAATGAAACAGTCCAACTTACCAGTAGCAATAGTAACGATGAAGACATGACCCATGATAGTAAACACAATTGCAACCATACAGTTACAGTAATTAAGATCTCACTGCTTGACATCATTATTACTGTAATAATAGCATACCAATACTATATAAACATCAGGGATAAGATAGTAGATTGTATAGAGAAGCACCCATGTGCTGTGAGTGCCCATATGGAGGTGTGTTGTGTATGTGAATGCGAGTGTGTGAATGTGTAATTGTCACTGAGAATGACAAAAGGAGAGAGACTGCCTTCTACCACCCAGCAAACCCCGCCCCGCGCAGCCAGGTCAAGCCCCCACCGCCAGAGATCCTCCGGCCCCGTGGGTGTGGGCAAAGCCAGGGCCGACTCCCCAAGACCCGCCCCCGAAGCAACTCCCCGAAGAGACCAGCAAGAGGCCATGGAGGAGCAATCCCAACCGGCAACAGGGCGCCAGCAGGCCGGAGGAGAGCCGCACCCCCGAGACCAGCGGGAGACCATACCCCACTAGGGCAGAAAAGCATCGAAGGCCACACACCCGTGGGCACAGGGGCGCCCTCGCCGGCCGGAAGGGAGCCCGTCCACGGCCGGAGGCACCGCCTCCCGCCCCCCACACACCCCCAGGAAGCAGAACCAGGCCCGCCCCAGGTAACCCCAGGCCCGACCACCGACATAGGACCGCCCCGGCCAGGACAGCAGAGGCCCGGGCACACTGCCCCATGGAGGACCGGGCGGTTGAGATGGAACGCCCTACGCCAGACCCCCGCAGAGCCCACCCCCCCCGTATATCTACATGGCCATATACCCACATACACACCCACACATATACATTATATATATATATATATATATATATATATATATATATATTATATATATATATAATTATAATAAAACTAATCATTATTTATCTAAGTATTTAAAACAATAAATACATAAAATAAACTCAGACACATGCACACCCCATCCACTCAATACACACACATGTTGTGGACGTCCCCGGGTGGGGCGTCCGGGGCATCACAGGGCGGGGGACCCAGGGGTCCCAGACCCACAACCAGGCCCCGAGCCCAGGGAGGTACGGACCGCCAAGGAATAGCACCCCCAGACTCCCCTCGACCACGGCATCAGGGCTACGACAGTGTGGCAGACAAAGGAGCGGGCGAGGGGAGGAGGCCCGCTCATGAGCAAGCGGAGGGGGCGAGCAGGCGAGTGGTGAGGCGCTCCACTGCGCCGGCCGACATCCGCCGGGCAGCTCACCCCCGTGAGGGAGAGCCATAGCTCCAAGTCACGGGGAGGCCAAGCACCAGAGCCGAGGAGTTAAGACCAGCGCAAGGCCACCGACGGACCCCACCATCCACCGGGAGGGCCAGCCCCACCCCCGCCCCCAGAACCAGCAGCGCTCCACCCACGTACCGGAGAACCATCCCCGACGAGCCCAAAGGCAAGACTGGGGATGGGCAAAGACAGGGACAGTGATGCGGCAGAGCATAGGACCAGTGGCAGCAGACACCCAAAAGCCCGGAAGAGCACCGCCCCCCCAGCAGGCCCCACCCCGAGGAGCATGCTCCCCATCCCCACGAGCAGGATCAGGCCCCCTCCCAACACACAGCCCGGTCCCCGCAGCAGCCACCACAGCGCAACAACCCCAAGCCACCACCGTAGACTTCAGGCCACCAGCAGCGCGGACCCCACTGCCTGGAGGCCGGTGAACGCCCCCCCAAGGGCACGTTGGCGCCCGCGACCCAGGACAGATCCAGGGAGGTAGCGCCAACCATGACACCAGGGCAAGCCCCGGCGTCAGCTGGTTCCAGCGGGACCCCCAGGAAGGCCAGGCAGACCAATCACGTTTCTATGTGGCCGTATGGCTGAGCTACAAGGCTGTGAGAAGTCTGTAAATTCTTGTTTTTTTCTCTGGCATGTGCTGTTCTAAAAATAGAAAATGTGTACCTAATCTCGCGGCCCATTTTTTTTAACATTTTGGTACATAGCGTCGCCATGGTTACATGAACCTTTCCAAAAAATAAATACTGCTGTAGTCCCGAGCGTCACGATTCCGGCGGTGTAACATGTGTAGGGGTCCTTCTTGCGGTTTTGGCCGCATTACGCGCGGAAAAATGGGAAGATTTAGATAGCTTAGCAGCTGTCTATGGAGCTTGCATTGCTGGGCAAGCCCATACTGTAGCTAAAGCTAATATTGTAGCTATAGCTAAACACCACAAGGAATAACAATATGGGCTTGCTCAGTAATGCAAGCCCCATAGACAGCTGATATACACACACATAGACAAACAAATACAGCTTGTGCACCCCCCCTTGAGTTGCACGACGATGTAGTAGGGACCCCCCAAAGAGAATAAAAAGAGAGCAGTGTGAACTGCATATTCAGAGTGGAGCTGCATGTCACTGGGTATGTTGTTTCATTCTCCTCGCTGTGAGTAACTTTGAATATTGTCTCTTCTGTATTTAAGTGTTTTCACAAGTGTCACAGGAGTTTGAACCTCACACCGAGTCAGCTTAGATTCCTTCTGATCACTCACTCTGAGCAGCTCCCCCGACGAGGGTCTGTCCTGAGGAATTTTCAGTAGGCAGTAGTCCACAAAGCTCCGGAAAGGGTCAGACCTGCGACAAAACCAGCAAGGATTTCTCCTCTCAGATAACATCTGATAACATCTTCCTTTACCACAACACTTCTTCAGCACGCTCACGGCTCCTGTGATCACCGTCTGTTACAGCGTCCGTGCTGACTACGGTGTCCCTACGGCGTCCGTGCTTACTATGGCGTCCCTACGGCATCCGTGCTTACTACGGCGGCCGTGCTTACTACGGCGTCCCGATGGCGCTCCGACTGTCTTTATTCTAGCCAGTTAGGTTTTAGCCTTTGACTTTCATGCTGTTGCTTGTTTTGTTGCCTGATGTTGCATGTGGAGCACTTTGGGGCAGTAGTGACTGTTTTAAACTGTACAGTGTATAACATGTGTAGTGTATACTACAACGAAACAGTGACATGTGTAGTGTAGTGTACACTACAAAGTACAGTGACATGTGTAGTGTAGTGTATACCACAAAGTACAATGACGTGTAGTGGAGTGTATCCTACAAAGTACAGTGACGTGTAGTGTAGTGTAGTGTAGTGTTTGTAAGTGAATCTATGGAATTGAATACAATCATTTTCCTTTGACCACACCCTCCTCACCTCCGCCAACAGCGACCCCAACCTGTCCCCTACAGTACGGGATGCATGGATGATGTAAAGAAGTGGAGCAAACATGCAGGACCAGCGCCGCTAAAAAGATCAAACCTCATCCTACGACGACGGTCAGTATGGCGTCACCCGATGCCATCACGTATTCCTGTGAGTAGTCCTGCAGTACACGTACACTAGGGTGCATCAAAAAACACAATTATTGAATTTTACTAAAAGTGTTCCAATATAGGTAGAAACAACACATACAAAATATTTTTCCAATACATGATTATTTAGGGGTGCCACCATACATCTGTTTTTTGTGGAATAAAGTGGTGAACAGTGCTCACTGGTCGCCACGGAGATTTGAGGTCAGCAAAGACTGCAGCTCAAGAACTGCAGTGATCTTTGATGTTTTTGTTGGTATTTATACTCCTATTACATATTACTACCAAATTTGTGGTTTTGTCTTTGTAATTTGAATGATTTGTAGTCATATTTATAGGTATTTAATGCTCATTGCCTCTACTGTAGCTAACATTAGCTAGCGACAGTTAATGACAGTTAGCTAATAGCTGAGCAAGCCTAACATCAACAACAGTAATATAGAGTAGACAGTATTACTGATGCTTCATATTTATTGAGAGTAGTACTGTCGTCCTACATAATCTGATATACACTTGTCCATTTATTATTTTAGTCTTCATTCCGCCTGATATCCTCAGCCGACCAAGTGTTGTGTCACTGGCTGCAAGGTTGAAGATGTCGCCAATGCAACAGGCTGCCTTCACTCATGGCCTGGTCGCAGACTCATGCGGTGATTACATACATCTCTCTGCCTCCTATGCAACAGCTGACCGAGAATAGAATGGGCTATCAATGCTGCGTTCAAAATAAGTCCGGTCAATGTCTGTGTGATGAATGTGGTGAATGACTGTGCCGAGCGTGGCGTCAAACTCACATCCGACTTTGTCGCAATGACCAGGAGGGAGCAGCACCTGCAGAATGTGCTGCAGGCAGTTGAACATGACCACAGCCAACAGCCAAACATTCGTCGCTGCAAACGCAAGCTGATCCCTGAATAGGAGGGTTACTCCTGGGTGGCAGGTGGGATGACAAATCTGGGGTTAGATGCACTGGGTAAGGCCATGTGAACATGTCCCATTTCCCGCCATTCATTTTGTCAATAGGACAAATGAATGGAGAATCTTGAAAACTGAATTCTGACGAATACCCAATCCAAAGAGAAAACAAATATATTTACTTTGATAACCCTATAGAAAATCATGCTGTATAGAAGTTCATTGTACTCAACATTTCCAGGTCAACTTTTTGGCAATTAAACTAGAAATTGCACATTTTCCAAAATTTTACAAAAGTTTATGTGTGAGGTGGCACCCCTAAATCTCAATGGATTTCCTCAAAAGACATTTTTATGTTCATTAGAAAAAAATGAAATGCCAGCCAAATTAATATTATGAAATTAAAATTTCCCATTCAAATTTGATGCACCCTAACGTACACGTATACTTGGACTCATACAATGTGGTCCTCGTCCACCAGTCTCGGCTGGATGCATGCTGCTGAAGCCTCGGGCCGTCACGGAGCAAGCGAGCAAGAGTGAGAGAGGGAGGGCCTCCAAAAATACCACCGCCAACGCACAGTGGCAGTGCCACCCTTTTTCTGCCTTGGCACGGCGCTATGCTAGCATGTACGCAAACTGAGATGTTTGGTTCTTCAGCAACAATCTGACGTGACAGGACTCGTATGTACGCAGGACTTAGATATTCCTGGACTGGGCTGGTGTTCGAGTCCACCTGCTTGTCAAGGAGGACCAAAGGCTCCAGCTGCACACGCTAGCTAGCTACGTAGCTGGATCATTTAATGTTGATGTTAAGGGCGTGCTAACTTACGTACTTTCTTCTTTGTGATGGAAGGTGTGACGTTTCACATGAATATACTTGGGTCACAATGTGAGGATGCCTGGTGGAATACATGATGGGCGTCCACTTGGTGGTATACAATGTATATCCATACAGTCACACTGTCCATTCCTATTATCCATCACTTCCTGCTTTGGCGCCACAGGGCCGAAATTCAAACTCTGCTGCTTTCAAATGCATCACGTGCATTCCAGCAGTGTGTGAATAATGCAAGCCTCTCATCTCTGGAGGCTTTATTAGCGCCGACAAATCACACGGCCAACTTACCACTCGATGGACTGCAGAGTGGGGGAGTCGTTCTGGGCGATGTGGTATAAGGCACTCATGGCGTTCATGTTGAACAAGGGCGGTTTACGTTCCGCTGATTGGGACAGAGACGGAGTTTCAACCTTGTGAAAGTCCAATTCTTTGCACAGGGACCACGTGTTGTGACCTCGCCTTTGACGTCTCACCTAACTCGATGCAGGTGATCCCCAGGGACCAGATGTCCACCTTCCCCTCGTACTGACCCTCGTCCATGGCTAAGATCACTTCCGGGGCCATCCTGGGGACACACGACAGCCGATGAATCCTAAATATACGAGCATGCACAATATCCTCTTTTTCAGGAAACCACATTTTGTGGGCAATTTCACTGCCATGTTTTTGGGCAATGACAATTAAGGAAGTCTGTCTATCTATTTGTCCGTCCGTCCATCCATCCGTCTATCCATCCATCCATCATCTGTCCGTCTATCCGTCCGTCTATCCATCATCCAGCCATCCATCCCTTTCGGCTTCCCAGGACCTGCATGGTACCCATCTCTACCGTACTTCTTTATGTGTAGTGTGTACACGCCTGGAGGCAAGGGCTGGAACATTGTGATTAGTCCAATTGGGATATCCTGACATGGCGACGAGCACATCACCACTCTCAGGAGAAGTACGTATGGGGCGGGGGGAGCACTTGATTTGCTCACTTGCAAAGTACAGGTAACCTCGCCTCATCGCAGCGTCGTGTACCAAGACGAGAGTTCATCCGCAGGTCCGACTGTTCGTGGGATGTCTCCTCGCCGACATCACAGAAGGAGGGTGAGTGATGGGAGGAGCTATTGTCTGCCATATATGACAGCATGGCTTCCCTTGGAGGCTCAGAATGAAGCGCTTCCATGTGGAGCATCGAGCGTAACGACCGCTATCATCTGCCTCGCGTGTTTGCTACGCTTTAGACAAGAGATCATCCCACTCAGAATGATGGGAGAATCTCCTTCCTCTGACCCATCCAAGCTTGAGCAGCCCCCCCACGTACTGTATGTACCCACTACACATCCTAAAATGATGGACATGAAGGGAAAATCTTTGTCCTGGTGTACATGGTACCACCTCTGACCACCCTCTGACCCCCCTAGCAAGACGAGCCGCCCCATTTACAGGCCCTTCAAAAAAAGCAGGCTTCACTATACCTCTTAAAACAAAGACGGACATGAAGGAAACATCTCCTTCCTCGTGGACATGATACCACCTGTGACCTGCCCTCGCTTGATGATCCCGCCCCGTGTATACGCCCACCACTCGGCAAAAAAAGGCAGGCTTTGCTACACATCTTAAAGACATGTCAGCTCTGCTGTTTAGCCAAGACGCTAGACTCAAGACAACTCACCAGTAAGGTGTGCCCACAAAGGAGTTGGCGGGTGAGGCAATGGAGGCGGAGCCAAAGTCAGCCAGCTTGACCTGTCCCAGCTCCGTCAGTAGGATGTTCCCGGCTTTCACGTCTCTGCAAGAGGACAAAATGGTACGAGACCTTATGAAGGATTATGAAGGCAGCACATCATAATAGCACAGCAAATGTTAGCATTTGTGGCTAGCATGAACTTGCAGCTTGGGTAAAGCTTGTGTTGAAACAGTCCAAAGGTTGTGGGCGTGAGCCATGAAAGATAAAGACGTATGTCCGAGCAGATGCTGAGATAGCAGGCTTTACAACAGGACCATAAGAAGATGGTCATGTGGCGTCGCTGCCGTCATTGGACGCCATTGGAAGGAGGAAGCAACAGGAACTACTTTACCTGTGAATCATATTACGGGAATGCAGGTAGGCCAGTCCCAGCAAGGCACCATGGGTAATGGCAGCGATTTCCACTTCTTGGAGCGGCTTCTTGTGAACTTTGGGGGGAAACACATGCATGCACACGCACACGTTACAGCCTTTAATAATAAAGTTCAAGTTCAAAGTTCAAAAACACTTTATTTATCCCCGAGGGGCAATTTAAAGGACACAGAGAGCAGCATATCGAATAAAAATGTAGAAAGCAGACAAAGACAAGTAAAAGAGCAGACACAAACTGAACATACATGTACCTAAGAGAATAAATAGTAATTAAATAATTTAAAAAGTATAACAAGCTAAAGGGAGGTTGTGCGAAATCTGGATAGGGAGGGGTCCAAGTTCAGAAGCCGGACTGCTGTAGAGACAAAGGTAGCCCTCCTCCTTTGTGTTCTACATTGTGGGCATCTTAGTCTACGACCCGATGGAAGCCACTCAAACACGGGGTGTAGCGCGTGGGAAGGGTCCTGTAGAATCCTGTATGCAGTCCGGGTTATTTGTTGATCGCAGTGTGTAGGAAGAGGTCTCACAGGATGGCCAATGATTTTGGAACAAACATTTGAAATACTGGTTAAACGAGTCCGATCCTGTAGATGCAGTGAATAAAACCATGAAATGAATGAAAAGGCCCAAAAGTTCTCAATGAAAGCATAATAGAAGGTCAGCAACATTTTTTGTTCACTCCAAAGGAGCTCAGCTTCCTCAACATGTACAGTCTCTGATTGCACTTCTTGAGGATCTCCTCTGTATTTGATGAAAACCTCAGAAGGCCATCAAATATCGTGCCTAGGTACCTATACTCCTCAACCACCTCCACCGGTTCCCCCCCAATGGTGGTAGTGATGGCCTCTGCAAGTTGTCTCTGCTTGTTGCTGTATGTCACAATCACCTCTTTGGTTTTGGTTGGGTTGAGTTGCAGGCAAACGTCGTCACACCAGGTGACAAAGTCCTGAAGAACAGAGCTATGGTGTAGGTTTGGTGCAGAAAGCAGAGAAAGTAGAACTGTGTCGTCAGCAAACTTCACGAGGTGGCAATGCGGCTGGCTAGACCTGCAGTCGTCCGTATAGAGGATGAAGAGGAGTGGTGATAAAACACAGCCCTGGGGGGAGCCGGTGGAGGTACGGAGGGTGTCGGAGTAAAAACCGTTAACAAGCACCCTTTGTGAACGGTCAGTTAGAAAATCCATAATCCACAAAGTGAGCTGATGATCCAGTTTAAAGCGGGTAACTAACTTTTGAGCAAGGAGGTGTGGCTGCATGGTGTTGAATGCTGATGAGAAGTCCGCGAACAGGAGCCGAGCAATGGAATTAGGGGTCTCCAGATGAGCATGGATGGCCTCCATTATGAACAGTTTGGCATCGGCCACTCCCCTGCCGGCCCTGTATGCAAACTGCAGTGGGTCCATAAGACTGGCAACAGACTTGGTGATGGAGTTTTTAATGATTCTCTCCATAGCTTTCATCACCAGGGACGTCAAGGCTACAGGCCTCAAGTCGTTCAGCACCTTAACGGAACCCTTCTTGGGGATGGGGATGATTGTTGAGTGTTTCCACCTCTGGGGCACAGTGCAGCAGTTCATGGAAGTCTGGAACAGTTGCTGGAATACCTCTCCCAGCTGCGCAGCACAGTGCTTGAGGGTCCGTGCGCAGATGCTGTCAGGTCCACTAGCAGTATTGAGCTTTGTCATCTTCAGTGCTCTCACAACCTCCTCCTTGCTGAAGGTAACAGTAGGAATCCCAGGGTGGAGTGAGGAAATGAAGGACTTTCGCTCTGAACTTCTGTCTCTTTCAAACCTTGTAAAAAATGAGTTAAGGTCATTAGATAGAGACGTTGTGCTACAGCCGTCAACCTGGATGGGTTTACGACTGGATGTTGTACAATTCACAGCTGCCATCTTCTTCAGGCCCTGCCAAGCAGAGCGGAGGTTCCCCTGGGAAAACAAGGCCTCCACTTTGTTCTTATAATTCAGCTTGGCTCTTTTAATTGCACGCTTGACCTCTCGGTTGACCTCCTTTTCCTCCGCTGAACCCGTATAAAAAATCCTTTTTTTCTTATTGAGTAGCTGCTTCAGTTCTTTCGTTACCCAGGGTTTATTGTTAGGGAATACTGTAATGGTTTTGGTTGGGATAATGTTGTTGACACAGAAGGATATATAATCTGTGACTGTGTCGACCTGTTCGTCGATGTTGTTGGAGGCCAGTAAACAATTCCAGTCAGTGGATTCAAAACAGCCCTGGAGTCTGTCAATACTACTGGGCGTCCACTGTTTAACAGTCTTAATTATTTTTTCTGACCTCTTGACAACGGGCACGTAAGCTGGAGCAAGCAAAATACTGTTGTGATCTGCAGAACCAAGGGGAGGAAGGGGGACTGCCTTATAAGCCTTTGGAACAGAGCCGTAACATTTGTCCAATGTTTTACCAAGTCGTGTGGGGCAGTCAATGTATTGTTGAAATCCCTTAAGAGATTTATCCATTGAACAGTGATTGAAATCACCCATCAAGAATTTTGGTGCGTCTGGGGAGATTGATTCTAACCTGTTTATGGTATTCTTGACATGTTCAGAGGCAGCAGCAGCGTTTGCTTTGGGGTGGATATAAACCAAAATTATAAAAAGTTGTGGAAACTCCCGTGGGAGGTGAAATGGGCGAAGAGAGATGGCCAGCAGTTCTATGTCAGAGTTGCACAACTCTTCCCTGATCACAACAGATTTGCAATAGGATGGGTTGACATAGATGCAGACCCCGCCCCCACAATGTTTCTTAGTGAGAGAGGAGTCTCGATCCAGCCTTACAGGAGAGCCAAACCCGTCTATGTGCAGGGCGTCATTGCTGTCTCCTTTATTTAGCCATGTCTCTGTAAAGGCTAAAATCGATGCTGTCCGATATTCGTACATATGGTTGACATTAGCTTGTAGTTCGTCGGTCTTGTTGCGGAGTGAGCGAACGTTAGCCAGAATGACTGAAGGAAGAGTTCGATGTTTCACATTCCGCTGCTTTAGTCTGGCTCTAACGCCTCCCTTTTTCTTCCCCCTCCTGGTTGCCTTCTTTTTTTTTGGGTGAGTGTCATACTGGCCAGTCGTGTGATTACGGAGTATTTCTTCCGGTATCTCCTCTGTGAGGACGACTCGATCGGCTTGAAACCGCAGCTGCAGAAGCGAATCCCTGGAATATGTAGTCCGTGGAGAGTCTGAATGACTATGTCCATTTGTTTTGCAGAAAAAATGGTCCATAAAGTGCAGCAGAAACACCGCAATCCACAGGATCCTAGTGTAATCCATTGACCGGTGTATTCGGGGCTAGTGCTAGCTAGCACTAGCCTCACTAGTTTCCACGGTATGGTGATCACGCAAGCAAATGACAGCTGCAGGCGTTCGTTGAAAAATAAAAAGGACAGCACATAAAATCAACTGAACGTATGTTGCCCTGACACTGCTAAAAATGGAAGCTAAAAAACACACATTAAGGGACATGTACAATAAGAGCTGCTCGTCTGTGCCAGCGGTCACCACACGAGCAGTGATCAGCCGTGCATGCGTGTGCGCGTGCCTGTAGGTCCGAATTGGAATAAACACCATGCATCACCGACCGCTGGACCGTGGTCGCAGTCCAGACACACATACAGTACTACTGTACACTATAATGGAAACACCGCTGCTACTGTACACTACACTGTACACTATGATGGACACCACCGCTAATGCAGTACACTATGATGGACACTACCAATACTACTGTACACTATGATGGAAACCACCGCTACTGCAGTACACTATGATGGAAACACCACTACTGCAGTACTACTTGATGGAAACTACCGCTACTACTGTACATTATGATGAAAACCACCGCTACCATTGTACACTATGATGGAAACCACCGCTTCTGCAGTACACTATGATGGACACCACCGCAACTGCAGTAAACTATGATGGACACCACCGCTCCTGCAGTACATTATGATGAAACCATTGCTACTGCAGTACATTATGATGGAAACACCGCTGCTACTGTACACTATGATGGACACCACCGCTAATGCAGTACACTATGATGGAAACCACCAATACTACTGTACACTATGATGGAAACCACCGCTACTGCAGTACACTATGATGGAAACACCACTACTGCAGTACTACTTGATGGAAACCACCGCTACTACTGTACATTATGATGAAAACCACCGCTACTACTGTACACTATGATGGAAACACCACTACTGCAGTACTACTTGATGGAAACCACCGCTACTACTGTACATTATGATAAAAACCACAGCTTCTACAGTACACTATGATGGACACCACCGCTACTGCAGTACACTATGATGGACACCACCGCTACTGCAGTACACCATGATGGACACCACCGCTACTGCAGTACACCATGATGGACACCACTGCTACTGCAGTACACTATGATGAAAACCACCAATACTACTGAACACTAAACAACGTCATCCTGACATCTTTGAAATGTTATATTTAGTCCTGTAAGATCAGCTTGGTGTGAAAAAGCTGGCTTTGCCCCCAAATGTCTTTATTTCCTTTTTCAGATATGAAAAGAGAAATACGCTTACCCTCTAGTAAATCTGATGCAGAGCCCAGGCAGTATTCCATCACCAGCTGGAACACAAAAGAATCACATCATCGTCATAACACAGCAGGCCGGACCAGATGGAACATACATCATAATAATACATATTTACAGGCGTCATACACGGATGCTAACGTGTTCACAGGCTCGATACACGGACGCTAACGTGTTCGCAGGAGCGATACACGGACGCTAACGTGTTCGCAGGTGCGATACACGGACGCTAACGTGTTCGCAGGCGCGATACAGGGATGCCAACACTGATGCTACACTCACCCAGGCAGTGTTGTCTTTCAGGTAGCATCCTTTGTACTCGATGGTGTTGGGGTGCCGCAGCTGCCCCAAAAACTTGACCTCCTTAATAATGTCCTGCCACTTCTACACATACACACACGCACAGGATATAAGGATATAAGTTGTGTATCTGTCAAGTGAAAAATTGAGTGCCAAAAAGCAGCTTATTCAGTTATCACACTCCATCTTATAAGTTCAAGTTTGAAATCCACAAAACAGCACAAAGAAAGAGACTGGTGGACCAGAGTTTTGGGGGGGGGGTGGGGGTCAACTTCACTCAGGCGTTACATGAAGATGGTGCTGGATTTGGTCTTTCAAAACACAAACACGAGACATTTGGGCATGTTTGTCACGTTTGGCACACTTGTGTGACCATGACGTGTGTGTGTGTTACCTCGGTTGTCTGCTTGCCATTGTAGGACATCTTCTTGATGGCCACCACCTCGTTGGAATAGGAGTTGCGGGCCTGAAACAGAAAGAAGACATCATCCTTCACATCATCCACGTGCAAACAGTAAAACCAAAAGGAAAACACAAAGTTCACGCTGTGTCAGAGTTCCACACGCTGAGCATCATACCGCACTTACACAGCACCACACGAGGATCAGCATCAAAATATATAATAATTATTATTATTAAATAAATAAATGCTAATCGATATGTTATTACGAATTAAACAAATTTGAATTTTTTTCTTGAAGTAGAAAGAGTAAAGAATACTTCCAATATTAAGAATGTATACAATAGAAAGTAGAAAGAGTACAGAATACATCCAATATTAGTTTTAGTTCTACTTCAATAGGAAGTAGAAAGAGTACAGAAAACACACGTACAAAGTAGACGGCCCCGAAGCTGCCATGACCGATCTCGTGCAGGTCGCAAAAGGTGTCCTCGGGGTCATCCTTGAAGAAGAGCTCGGCCAGCTCGGGGTCCTTGGTTGCGCCCTTCCGAGTGGACGACGGCATCACGGGCTAGGCGGCGGGCACCGAGCTCACACGATTACTGCTGCGACCGCCGCCAGACGTCCATGACGGGCCCGGCATTGGCCAGCCAGACCAGGAAAGAACTGTGGAGACAAACACAGCATCGCCTCCTTAGGGGGGGTGGGGGTGAAGGGTCATGGAAGAGACCGTCATAGGGGAAGGATGAGATGATGTCAGTATGAACATTCCAGTCAGGCTGTTCATCAGCTCCTCAAAAGTGGAAGACCGAAGCTGAAAAAAACCCTGAACTAGAAACCAAACGTGTCCCAAACGGCTTTGGCCGTGCTTGATGCCATGTTTCCAGGAGGCCCTCCAGCTGCTGAAGATGGCTTCTCTGTCTGGAACTCGTGTCCATCTTTCTAAAAACATCCCCAAATGTTCGCCATTTAGATTTAGATGAGGGGGAGACGCAGGATGGTCCAAAGGAGTCGGCTTACTCCTCTTTGTCATCGCCACACGGACATGAGGGACGATCTCCACATCGCCCGTTATTTTTCTAAAACTCAAATTTTTAGTCTTAGTTGCTAGTTTTCGGTTTAGGATGACAAGGGAGGAGCTGCTTAATGATGTCAAGGGAGTTGGGAGCACTAATGAGAAAGGCAGCATTGGTGAACACCTGAATGAGTTGAATTGTGTTGGCATGACAGCAAAATGGAGGTCCTGGGCCACACAGGAGGGGGCTCATAGAGGGGGGGGGCTATTTTTCGAGCTCTAATGATGTTGGTGTGAAGACACGCTAATGACAAGCTTTCCAAAGGTGTCATCAGCTCAGATGGGCCTCCTCCAGGCGCATTATAGTGCATGACGAGGCCGCAGGCGGGCCGTCAAGCGTGGACTGACGCCGGAGAGCTTGCTCCAGTTAGCTTGGCTGCACATGCAACACACACGCACCATCTGGGTCTGGCAGGGAATCGGCCTGCACATCATCCAGATGCAGCCAGCAGAGGAGGAGAAGAGGATAGGAAGAGGCACAGCGTTCAGCCGCCGTGGAGGTGGAGACGCAGCATCAGCCTCTTAAAGGCTCCCCGACATCACTCATCAGCTTTGCTTAAATACGCTGGATATTGTTTGGCATTATCTTCTCCAGCGTTCCATTTCCCAAAGCCAATGGTAAATTGGAAAAAAAAAAAACCTTTCCTGAAAATTTCAACCAAACCTTTTGAAGTTATTTTCAACACTAAAGAGGTAAATGTTGGCAAAAACATCACCTCCGCACTGCCTGTTGGAGGTAATTACTGTTTGAAATCAGCACAAGAGTCTTCTTTTAGATTGCATCATCCTCACAGTAAACATACGTGTGTCTGAAAAGATGCTTACATAAGATGCATCGTGCCGTGCAGCCTTGTCGCCATCATGGAAGAGTCTTGAGAAGACATCATGTCAACAAGACTTGACTTACTCTCGTCTTTTTGGAATAACATCCTTTTTCAAAATGCGTACTTCCAAAGAGTACTTCCAAGCCAAACGCTTCTTGGAAAGGTGTTCCCAGCAGTCATCAGTGAAATGATCACTGCACAGAACAGAATCGGAGGTAAGTGTCCGTCTCGCTCTCCTTCTCTGCACTTGATCGTCCATTGTTGTCTTAAAGCGTCCTCTTTTGGAATAGAAAAACTTACAGTATCACTGGGCTACTGTGAACATCCAGCAGCAACACAACATTTTGGCATGAGTACTATTTGAATGAAAAACATACTGAACCAAGTCCAGCATCTACCTCCAGAAGCAGTTCGCAGCCTGCACTTCACTGAGTACGGGATCGGAAACGACGTCACGATGCTAACCTAGCATGATGCTGCTGTTCAAATGGGAGCGTAATGTTAGCACCTTAGCTTACATAGCCATGCTAGCCTTGCTAACGTAAAAAGTACACAGTCGTGCTTCGTGGGTGCATGGCCAGACACGGCTCATTTGCATGACAGCTATTTCCTCCAAAACATCTCACACGAGGATTTCGGGGGGCCCAAAACGTGACCACCGAGGGAAACAGGTCCATGTGCTGGGACCGCCCCGTCCCTGAAAGACGCCCACATTTCCAATGGAGTTAGCTTGTCGACCAAACATTGGCAAGTTGAAGCCAGAAAAGACTGCCCACCCCTCCGGCACAGCTATGACTAATTCATGCAGCCACAGCTGTTCACTTCAGTTGGGGGGGGGGGGGGGGGGGGGGGGGAATCCTTTTCCAAAGGTAAGTTATGATATTCATAATATTTATCTTGCTGTACTTTGCCATCATAAAAAAAATGCTGTGGACCTTACAACCTGCTGCGCTACACGCCAGCAAACTGCAATAGCATGTACAGCATGTACAGCGTGTACTTCCTCTGACTTGAGCAAATAGTTCATGTTAGCTACACACTACTACTCTATTACTACTACACATTCTACACTTACTTTGGACTACTACACACTTTACGTATTTGTCTTCTCACAAAGTAGAAACATAAAGACTGTGTGTTGCATGAGACTAAATGGGTCAGCCTCATTATGGACAGCAGATGCCAGTTCAAACACACATTGGCACGTTGGCACATGGTGGACCAACCACCCCACAATGCAACATGTCATACGTGGGACCCTGTGATGGAGATAATCAGTTCCAGAGTCAAACTGTGGCCATGAAAGGCTGCTATGACCATCGTGTGGACTAAATTGAAAAAAATGCCATCAGGAGGTTGTCTACAGCCACAGATGACACCAAAGCTGCACTGATGAGAGACCCTGGGTGTTTATAGGTGACGCACCCGGCCACTATAGCAGAATAGAGGTCTAGCAGGGGGATAGAGAGTAGATAAAGAGGAGATAGAGCGTAGATAGAGCGTCGATAGAGCGTCGATAGAGCGTCGATAGAGCGTCGATAGAGCGTCGATAGAGCGTCGATAGAGCGTCGATAGAGCGTCGATAGAGCGTCGATAGAGCGTCGATAGAGCGTAGAAATAGAGAGTAGAAACACTCAAGAAAAATAAGGAAAAGTTGTCGCCGTGGGAAAGTGAGCTTGGGTTGTCTACGGGAGCAAAGTCAGTATTTACAAGAAGATGTTTTATCTTATGTTTCAGCAAGAACGGGAAAAAGGAGCGACGTTGATACTAATCACCTGGGAGGCAAAGCATGTTGAGCTTGTTAGCATAGCAACAGCTGATTCATCTTTCTTTGGCATCAAGCTGGGAACGACCAAGCCTTCCCATCAACCCTTTTCCCCTTTTCTTTCCAGACAAGCCGTGTGTGTGTGTTGTCACCTGTGTAGAATGCCACGGACGAAGACGTGTTGCTCCTCCTTTAAAACGTCCAAAGAGATTTCTGTCTGGCCGCCATCTTCATCCTGCCAGGGAGGAATGTTGTTGACGTTCAAGTGGATCAATACAAGCGAACTGTTGGCTTGCAAAAAAAGTTTGGAATTTTTATAAGCGTGACCCTTGATGGACATCTCATACTCTCTGCAGTTAAGTAAATAATCTGAGTGTAATAGTCACTATAGGGATGTTATTTCATGTCTAGAAAACTCTAATGTTAAAAAGTATTTAGAAAGTGGCAAACAGGTTTTCTAGATCTTATTTTTAATCTTTAGTCTTTATATTACATATATATACACACACACATATATACACACATATATATACATACACACAGTATATTGGGTAATAGGAGTGTAAAGGTGACTACGTATAGGGCTGCTATTTCATGTCTAGTGGGCTCTGGTAATGTTAAAAAGTATTTAAAAGGGGGCAAACAGGTTTTATTTGTATTACATATCTACTATACTGGGTAATACGTGTGTAAAGGTTACTATAGGGGTGCTATTTCATGTCGAGAGGGCTCTAATGATATTAAACTGCACATTTAAAAGTCTTAAAAGAGGTTTCCTAAATCTGAAAATGTCCCGATTAAGATGTTGAATGCTGTGTAACCAATGAACTGCTATTGAGGAGGATGACTGCATTCGGTATTGAATACTACTATAATACCCTTTCCTTTTTAAAAAGCCTTGCCCCAAGCAGACGCCTGGCCCTCTCTGCCATCCTGTGTCCGCCTGTCATGTTTGTTTGTTTAATCAACATCAGTAGCGCCGTTACAACATCGGTTGGACGTTTGTGATATTTTTGGTCCAACTGTTGTTGCTTATTTGGTGGGCGCTGCGAGGACAATCCGCCCCCCGTTCAATAATGAAGAAGCGGTGGAAGGGATAGAGCGAGGAGAGGGATAAAAAGGGATGGTGCCCCCGCTGAGCGTCCCTGAATGATTTATAACGCAAACTGACGCTTGCCGGAGCCTCGGGAAACTGGCACCAACCCTCCTCTTCCTCGCTCTTCCTCGCTCTTCCTCTTCCCTTCAGCCTCCGCTCGGCATGGGGGCGGGGGTGATTTGGGAGGGACGCTGCGTTGCCAGAAACAGCCATGCTAATTACCACAGCTGCTGCCAGCCTGACCAGTAAAAAAATACGGCCATGCTTCAGGAAAACCAGGGTTTTCCTGAATGACAGCCGTTCTGCCCGGGATGTCCCATTGACTTTTCACTCTCGCGTCCACCATTCTTCAGCTCAGACGGGGATGGCGTGTGACACTCAAAGGTATGGTCGGGACTCATGTTGGCTTTCTGTTCCTTTTCTCTTTTCATCCAAGCGTCACCATGACAACGTGCTAGCTCGTCACCGCATTTCTTTTTTTAGATGCTAGTTGATGAAGTTTGGACATTTTCTATCACCTTTTTGTCAATCAAGAGTTGTCATTTTTTGCCTTGGGGATTGTTGCTTTCATGCAAACAAAATCAGAAGTTCATATACCTCGACAATTTATTGGACTAATATCAGCACCGCATCACTTATTTTTACACTTGCAACCGTTAAGAACATTAAAATGTGACGTATTGTGTATGTTATAAAAATATATACAGTGAAGAAAATAAGTATTTGAACACCCTGCTATTTTGCTATTTCTCCCACTTAGAAATCATGGAGGGGTCTGAAATTTTCATCGTAGGTGCATGTCCACTGTGAGAGAGATAAACTAAAAAGAAAAATCCAGAAATCACAATGCATGATTTTTTTAACAATTTATTTGTGTGATACAGCTGCTAATAAGTATTTGAACACCTGAGAAAATGAATGTTAATATTTGGTACAGTAGCCTTTGTTTGCTATTACAGAGGTCAAACGTTTCCTGTAGTTTTTCACCAGGTTTGCACACACTGCAGGAGGGATCTTGGCCCACTCCTCCACACAGATCTTCTCTAGATCAGTCAGGTTTCTGGGCTGTCGCTGAGAAACACGGAGTTTGAGCTCCCTCCAAAGATTTTCGATTGGGTTCAGGTCTGGAGACTGGCTGGGCCATGCTAGAACCTTGATATGCTTCTTACGGAGCCACTCCTTGGTTTTCCTGGCTGTGTGCTTCGGGTCGTTGTCGTGTTGGAAGACCCAGCCACGACCCATCTTCAATGCTCTGACAGAGGGAAGGAGGTTGTTCCCCAAAATCTCACAATACACGGCCCCAGTCATCCTCTCTTTAATGCAGTGCACTCGTCCTGTCCCATGTGCAGAAAAACACCCCCAAAGCATGATGCTACCACCCCCATGCTTCACAGTAGGGATGGTGTTCTTCGGATTGTACTCTTCATTCTTCTTCCTCCAAACACGCTTATTGGAATTATGACCAAAAAGTTCTATTTTGGTCTCATCTGACCATAAAACTTTCTCCCATGACTCCTCTGTATCATCCAAATGGTCATATGCAAACTTAAGACGGGCCTTGACATGTGCTGGTTTAAGCAGGGGAACCTTTCGTGCCATGCATGATTTCACATCATGACGTCTTAGTGTATTACCTACAGTAACCTTGGAAACGGTGGTCCCAGCTCTTTTCAGGTCATTGACCAAGTCCTGTCGTGTAGTTCTGGGCTGATTCCTCACCTTTCTTAGAATCATTGAGACCCCACGAGGTGATATCTTGCATGGGGCTCCACTCCGATTGAGATTGACCGTCATGTTTAGCTTCTTCCATTTTCTAATGATAGCTCCAACAGTGGACCTTTTTTCACCAAGCTGCTTGGTAATTGCTCCGTAGCCCTTTCCAGCCTTGTGGAGGTGTACAATTTTGTCTCTGGTGTCTTTGGACAGCTCTTTGGTCTTCGCCATGTTACAAGTTAAAGTCTTACTGATTGTATGGGGTGGACAGGTGTCTTTATGCAGCTAACGACCTCAAACAGGTGCATCTGATTCAGGATGATACATGGAGTGCAGGTGGACTTCTAATGGGCAGACTAACAGGTCTTTCAGGGTCAGAATTCTAGATGATACACAGGTGTTCAAATACTTATTTGCAGCTGTATCACACAAATAAATTGTTAAAAAATCATGCATTGTGATTTCTGGATTTTTCTTTTTAGTTTATCTCTCTCACAGTGGACATGCACCTACGATGAAAATTTCAGACCCCTCCATGATTTCTAAGTGGGAGAAATAGCAAAATAGCAGGGTGTTCAAATACTTATTTTCTTCACTGTATTCATGCATGAATAATTTGTGAAGTTTGTAAAGTCAATCTTCTGTCATTGGGCTTAAATGAAGCATCTCCATGGAGAAAAATGGCTACATTGACACACACTGGTCACTAGGGGGTGGGCTTGTGACTGCAAAGTTCCGTGGGACACACAAGCACCAGACACGCTTTTATTGCAGGTTTGAATGAGCCATCGCACAGCAGGAACCCCGCCCATCCCCCACTACCACTGGACCACATTTACAGCATCATACACAAGTCTTATCCATATCCTGTATGTCTTATTTTCTCTTCTCGTCTACTATATTGGGTAATAGGAGTGCAAAGGTGACTATAGGGGTGCTATATCATGTCTAGAGGGCTCTAATCATATCAAAATACGTATTTAGAAGGTGGTAAACAGGCTTTCTATGTCTACCATATTGGGTAATAGGAGTGCAAAGGTGACTATAGGGGTGCTATGTCATGTCTAGAGGGCTCTAATCATGGTAAAAATCATATTTAGAAGGTGGTAAACAGTCTTATGTCTACTATATTGGGTAATAAGAGTGCAAAGGTGACTATAGGGGTGCTATTTCATGTCTAGAGGGCTCTAATCGTGGTAAAATGCATATTTAGAAGGGGGGAAACAGGCTTTCTATGCTGTAGCTATGGAAATATTCCATTTCTATGGAGGGATTAGTGATTGCTAAGGGTCATTCGAAGGTCAACTAGCAGCACTAATGCTAACGTTCTGGACAAAAAAGAAAGCAAAGTAATTACATTACTTCCCATTTGCAAATATGAAGAAATTGTCTTTGCACAGGGCCGTGCGGGTGATGAAAACAAGCGCACACAGATGCGTCAATCACAGCATTTTCAGGCCATGAATCCGGAAGGGTCGAGCTGCATGGCCCTCTGGAGCCACGCCTGGACTTTTCACTATGAAAGCCATTCATCCGCTCTGGCAACCGCCGCCTCGTTTTCTACGGGTCACTAACTGTGTGTGTGTGTGTGTGTGTGTGTGTGTGTGTGTGCGTCCCTACAAAATACACCAACCAACACGATGTGGCTTCCTCCTATCTGCTTCTACTGGCATAAAGCAGCGCAGCATCACTCCATTATTCATCAATCATTTTGCACATCAGAGGGTGGCAAGGGAGTGAAAGGGTGCGGGGGAGAACAACGGGGGTCCACGAGTGCATCCACAGGTTGCATGGATCGCCCGAATGGGAAGTGGAATGAAATGAACCTCCGGAGACCGTCCCAGGTCAGGTCAACAACAAACAGCTGGGAAGAACATGAGTCCATATTCCATCCATGACACCACATGCAGACCTCTGACCCGGAGTGGGGGCCTACCCAAGAGACCCTCCACTATCTGGCAAAAGCCAGTCCGGCCCAGCCTGTGGTAGCATGCACGAGTGATGCCGGGTAGTGGTGGAGCTGCGGTTCACCCGGTTAAAACATTAACGACCCAAGAGAACCTCCACTAGGGAGAGTGATGGTATACACCATCTGGCAAAAGCCAGTCCGGCCCACCCTGTGGTGGCATGCACAAGTGATGCCGGCACGTGGTGGAGATGCAGTTCACCCCATTAAAACATTAAGGACCCAAGACAACCTCCACTAGGCAGAGTGATAGTATACACCATCTGGCAAAAGCCAGTCCGGCCCATCCTGTGGTGGAATGCACGAGTGATGCCAGCACTGGGGGGGGGGGGGGGGGGGGTTCAACCGGGGCCAAACATGAACTCGACACTTGCCATGACGCTGCTAAATGGAGCATGAGTCACGCTAGCCTTCATGATGTTTTCCAACGTGGTAAGGAGCCCAAACACGATGATGATGATGAAGCCCAACATGCTGAACCACGTCCAGAAAGAAGGAAGCGGCGCTCATGCTGGGTTTTCACACCGGGAGCACAATTTGCACATAGATCAGCAGCACTCGTGCACACTGCCGCCACCATGCACTTGTGTTAGCAGATATTTTGACTATGTTGACAGCACAGTACATGTTGGAATTCATCTTTCCCCTCAGTGAACCACAGCTCCCCTCTGTGTCGGCAGCAGATATTTAGACTATGTTGACAGCACAGTACATGTTGGAATTCATCTTTCCCCTCAGTGAACTACAGCCCCCCTCTGTGTCGGCAGCACTTGTTCACGCTACCTTTGCTGTGCTCAACTGCATGCAAGACACGGTTATCCGCTTGGTCCACTTTGTGGTGGCCTCCAACATGAAAGGTGATGACACAGATGTAGGGTTGCTAGAAGACATCCACATCACCTGGTCATGTGACCATGCTTAAGGTAAGGTGATGCTCTGGCATCGGTAAGGAGCAAATCGTGTCTGCATGCAAAATGTCTTCTTTTCATTTCAACATGCATTTTACCTCTGAGGCACAAGTGCGGATCAGACATGTTCATCTTGAGCAGAGTAACCCCCTCCTCTGAAGCTGACTCACCCAAACTCCAACACGCATCCTCCCCGTTGGACCTCGTTACGTCACCAAGAACATTCAAGTCATAGATCTGCACCAGCTTTGTGTGTTAGTCATCTACTTCCCAGGGTTAAAAATAAAAACCCCGGGCGTCACACTAACCTACTTCGTTATCACGGAGCCCACACAGCCGGCTGTGTGCACTACCTCCTGCCGGCAGCAGGGGCATCCAGCCTCCGGATGACGTCCGCTGCTCTCGACCCACAGTCCAACATTCTCTACTTTTCAGCATGACGACCTCGAGGAGAGCTGCCAAAACGCCAAAGATCCTCCAATTACATCAGCACTCTGCTGTTCTTGAAGACCTACTGCCAAAGCAGCCAAAGATCCTCTATATAACATCAGCACTCTGCTGTTTTATGAGAACCCACTGCAAGAAAAATCATTACATTGGCAGGCATACTGTGCAAAAACAATCAAAGATTGTCTATATTGCATGAGTACTGACGTTTTTGAGGACCTGCTCGAAAACATTCCAAAATAGTCAAATTGGCAGACACAATCTGCAAAAACAGTCAAGGAGTCCTCTATATTGCGTGTGCATTTGCTGTTTGTGTCAGAGGACAAAGGAAAAAAAGCATCCGAGGATCCTACATCCTGCATGTAGCCTTGCTGACATCACACTACTACTACTACTAATCCTACTACTAGTATTAGTACTAGTACTACTACCAAATGCTGAAAATGGAATGAAAAGGATGTTATTTATCAGAAATCTGCATGACGCAAGCAGCATTTTCAGCAGCGTAGTCACGGCGAGGCTTTAAGCTCCGGCATTAAAAACGGCGGCCTGACGCTGGTGCGTCTTAAGAGGGGACGGAAGCCTTGCCTACATGCCAACAAAGGCTGCTGGTCAAATCCTCTTCAACACAACACGCGTGACAGCGTTCATACATGTCCACAGACACGTGTGCACGCCAACGTCGTCTTTCCACCGGCGGATGATCTGGCCGCTGGACGTCTCGTCCCGCTCTAAAGCCCCGACGGATTTTCTAATCAAGAGCAGCAGAAAGATTAATCAGGCGTAGTCACAGCAACGCTGTCATGGCGGAAGCCTTTCCTTTGGATTGCAAAAGCACGACCACGATGTCACACCTTTATCGCTAGAAAGCCCACATTCCGTGCTGCTTGGTGACTACACTCACATAGCACAACACCTACATGTGACCGCACTCACATAGCACAACACCTACATGTGACCGCACTCACATAGCACAACCACTGCACAACACTTACATGTAACCGCGCTCACACAGCACAACACCTACATGTGACCGCACTCACATAGCACAACCACACTTGCACAACACCTACATGTGACCGCACTCACGTAGCACAACCACACTTGCACAAAAACCTACATGTGACCGCACTCACATAGAACAACCACACTTGCACAACACCTACATGTGACTGCACTCACATAGCACAACCACACTAGCACAACACCTACATGTGACGGCACTCGCATAGCACAACCACACTTGCACAACACCTACATGTGACCGCACTCACATAGCACAACCACACTTGCACAACACCTACATGTGACTCATCACAGACACAACAGACTGTAAAGTCAGCTTGTTTAGCTCCATTACTCATTGCCATTTGAGCATCAAAAACAGAAAGGACTCATTCATCAACTTACAGTTCACTCTTTTACACCGTTTTAACCGTTTCCTTCCTTTTAGTTGACCCGCAGCTACATATTGTGAGGAAACAGAAAAGGGAAAATGTAACCCCCAAAAGCGTAAAATACAGCCACCAAAAGGCCAGCGCTGCAAAAGGTTTGCCGAGACCTCTGTGGCGTCACAACGGCTGCTCGGAGCGTGCGCCTGAATACAGTGCAACTTGCCAGGCCACAGCAGGTGGCTCCGCCCCCTCTATACTCTGGTTCTCCTGGTGGTGCTAACGTGCTAGTAGGCATGTCAGGGTATTTCATTAGGACTCATCAACAGGTACTCTCACTTCTTTTCCACTTTCCCATGCACTCCACATGATAACTGAAGTAAGAAAGTCAAAGTAGCGCTTCCGCTGTGGGCCTCTTTAAAGGACAACCATGCGATCATAGATTTATTGTCATATTACTGATATCATCCCAGCAGCGCTGATAGGCTGGTAGCAAAGTAGAAAAGGAAAGCTTCTTTGTGTTCTTCGGATCAATAATTCATTCACTGCATCTTTATATTGCAAATATTTCTTCTTGAATGTTCATGAATTAGTAACAGCATCGCTTCTTTTTCTATTTGCCACACAGAAAAAAGGAGGAAGCAAAAAAAGCGTGAGAACTATAGAAAATGTGACGTGCTTTTCAGTCTAAAAGCTTTTGTTTATTTGTGCTGCTGGCTAAAATGAAGACCAGTCAATACATTGGAAATAAAAATACTACTTTTAACTGGTCCGGTTGGAAAACGGCACACTTTGAACAAAAAGTAGAATCAAAGGCAAATTTTGCCCCAAAAATGTTGCAAATGGCAACAACTGGCAGAAACAAAAAACCCAAAACCTCAGAAATGGTCAAAAACAGACAAACAAGAAAAACAGCATAAATAGGAAAACAGAAGAAAGGCAAGAAAGGCAAGATTGGCTAAATGCAAGCAAGACCCAGCAAAGTAAAGTCAAAAGAAAAATAGAAGAACGGAGCAAAAGAGGCCAATAGAGCAATAAAAAGATGAGCATGTGTTGCATGAAAGCTGCTTCCCTGCACATCTGACCTCCCCCCCTGGCCACGTGGAAGCCTGTAATAACATCAGTCCCGCTTCTGGTCAAGCAAGTATGTGCAAAGTGACGGGTGGGGCCCATCCGCCAGCTCGACACAATGGCGGCCCCACGCCGCATCTGCCGAGGCCACTCGCCCGCTTGGTCCTGACTGGTCCTTCGAGTTCACCACCCCGCCCCCCCCACGCTGCACCGCTGCTCCTTCTGCATGTGGACGTACGACTGAGACACGAACCTTAACTTGAAAACCCTTCGGAAATCTCATTCCGTTGAAATCGTTGAAAAGGAGGCTGTTGGGGGAGGAGCCCCTTGCTGTGGCCCAGCAAGGTGCACTGTATTCAGGCGCATGCTACGAGCAGCCACGGTGCAGCCACGGTGCCGCCACAGAGGTCTGTGGCAAAGCTTTCGACTTATCAAAGGTTTCAGGTTGCTGATGAGGTCTTCGGTGTGCTCCATGGTTCTTCGTCACCTCACCTTTGGAGCGCTTGGACAACCGGCACACAAAATGGCTTCCTCCCGAAGACCATGTTTGTTTCTAAAGTTTCAGAGGAAGTAAATCAATAAAAATAGAAAAATAAATCCACATTAAAATAAAAAAAAAATGAATCCAAAGAATTGGCATGTCTTCCTCAGGAGGTCGACGTTTGTTGACAAATTAGGTGATGGAAAGTTTCGGGAAAAATACATGAAAAAAAAATGAAAACAATTTCAAATGAATGAAAATACTAATTCAAATGGAAAAAATAGCAGTTTGCATGTTCTCCCTGTGCATGCGTGGCTTTTCTCCGGGTACTCCGCTTTCCTCCCACATTAGCGTTATTAGCGTCCCATCTCTCCCCAAGACAGCTGGGATAGGCTCCAGCACCCCCGTGACCCTCATGAGGATATGAAGAATGAAATAGCGTAAATAAAAATAAAGCACTCTTAACGCTTAAAAGATAAAAGTTGATTTTTTTCCATTCTGAATTGATGTATTTTGCATTAAAAGGGAAATTATTATGAAATTGGCTTTAGGAAAAGTCAGTGTAAGAACATTCATTCATTTTCTACCACTTTTCCTCACAAGGTATGCTGGGTTGCTGGAACCTACCCCAGCTGTCTTCGGGCGTGAGGCGGGGTACACCCTGGACTGGTGGCCAGCCAATCACAGGGCACATATAGACAAACAACCATTCACACTCACATTCATACCCATGAACAATTTGGAGTCGCCAATTAACCCAGCATGTTTTTGGAATGTGGGAAGAAACCAGAGTACCCGGAGAAAACCCACGCATGCACGGGGAGAACATGCAAACTCCACACAGAGATGGCCCGAGGGTGGAATTGAACCCTGGTCTCCTAGCTGTGAGGTCTGCGCGCTAACCACTAGACAGCCGTGCCGCCCCAGTGTAAGAACAATTCAGTGCAAAAAGCTGATGTGGATTATATTCTGGAAATTACTGATGAAGGCGGGAGGGGGCGTCGTTCATCGTTCATGAGCCGTTAGCCTTGGCGTTGGACCACGCTTGGCGGGAAATCCTGTGGTTAACATACCAGGCCAGACACAGACTTAAATACCCCAAAAATAAATAAATCACTGCTGGCTGGTGACACAACCTCCCCCGACACGCACACATGCATACACACACACACACACACGTACAGACGATCAGAGACAAATCTCCACTTGACCCAATGGAGGCTGCCAGTGGCAGCATTAGAGGCGTGCGGCGTGGAGGCCTACTTTCCCGCTGATAAGCCAACAGACGAGGCGTCATCAAGCGCTGATGTCATGCTCACGGCGATCCTTGCCAGAAGCCTCCACTGCAGACCGGCTTCCACGCCACGGTTGGTGGCCAGCACTCACAGATCACAGCATCCGTCTGTCTTCTCTATCGAGCTAACACAAGCTTTCATTACCGGGAAACACCTGCCTTTCCTGGCTTCTGATTGGCCAACGTCAGCTTCAGCATCAGCCACTGCCAGTCAGAGCCTTTCTTCCTGACACTCACACACACTCATAACCCGGAGGAATGCTGCTGGATGTTTTCAGAGACAAAGTGGTGTCGTCTTATGTGCGGCATCTAGACATTTATACAGGCAAACCAGCCAAACCAGAGCGTTTCTTCTCGTCACTCACACACACCTACACCTACACAAGTTACCTGGAGAGAAGCAGCTGCTTTTTTTCCAAGAAAAAGGGTCTCTTACATGCAGGGTCTAAACATTCATCCAAAAAAAACTAATCTGAAATCAGAGCTTCTCTTCCTGACGCTCCCACAACACCAGTAATCTGGAGAGATGCAGCTGATTTTTTTCCAAGAAAAAGGTCTGAAACAGTGGTGTCAGCTTATGTGAAGCCAACAGATTTATATATGGAGTCGGGATTTTGAGCTTTCCTTCCTGTCACTCTCTATGTCTCACACACACACACGCGTGCACACACACACACACACACACATGTGCACACACACACACCAGCAATCTGAAGAGATGAAGCAGTATTTCCACCCCAAGTAAAGAGTCTACAGATTTATACACAAACCACAAATCAGAGCTTTTCTTACTATCACTGACAAACACACACTAGTAATGTATATAAATTCAGCTAAAAAGGCCTGCAAAAAAAATCAAGTAAACGAAGAATCAGAGCTTTTCTTCCTGCCACTCACAGACCAGTAACATGGAGGGATAAAGCCCTACGTTAATATACATTGATTGAGCGTATTCATGGGGTCGAGAGATTTATATGCAAATTGAGACAGAGCTTTGGGCTTTTCATCCTGTCACTCACTCTCTCTCTCTCTCACAGACAGACACACACCAGTAACCTGGAGTGATGCAGGAGTTCTGGTCGGTGGGGGCAGTGGGGTATTGGCCCCCCAAGACGCAAGGCAACCCTAAGTGGCGCGGGGGGGTTGTCTGTGGGGGCAGTGGGCACAACGCTAAAATGCCTCTGATGATGACGAGGGTTAGCGTGGCCAAGAATGAGCTGCCGTTTTTACAAGCCCATCCGTTAGCAAGCGCTGTCGACTTCCACCCCTCGAGTCATCCTTCAGGCGACCGTGAGCGGATGGGCCTTCCAGGGACGTGATATCGGCGCTCCAAAGTCGCCTTGATGGCCAGCGGAGGAAGATGTCAGCTTGGCTAACGATGCTGGGCCCCTGTCGGGCCGCCGTCTGAAATGAGCATGAAAGCTGGTGGAGGAGAGGCGGGGGCCAAAACCACTTGTCATGTGTAACATTCACGAGGGTTCCGGGGGTGCTGGAGCCTATCCCAGCTGTCTATGGGTGAGAGCTGTCTATGGGGGTACACCCTGGACTGGTCGACTGGAGAACATGCAAACTCCACACAGAGATGGCAGAGGGTGGAATTGAACCCTGGTCTCCTAGCTGTGAGGTCTGCGCGCTAACCACTCAGTGCACAACATTAAGCCCGACAGGAGCGCCTTCGTATTTCATACGCTCTGCTGCTGTGGCCACACGGTGGAAAAAAAAGACAAAAAAAAACAACACACAGACACAAAAAGGCAGATTTTCGAAGAACATCATGCCATGTTAAGAACATTGGGATCATCAGCCGAAATGGGAAGTATTATTTTCTGTCTGTTGGATCAGATTTATTTCAGTTGTTTTTTTCCTTTAATTTCATTTTAAGTTTGATTGTTTTGTTTTATGATTTATTGCTATTCATTTAACACAATTTTTATTTGAATTGACTTTAGATCATTTGAATGTGCTTTTAGTGAGCCCTCGCAATGCTAGCTAGCCATGTGAGCTAAAGCGCTAACAATATGCTCACATTTTAGCAACAGGGTCATAGTAGGTTAGCGAGGTTAGAATAACAGACTGATGGATGGTTGGCAGAGCTACAGCTTAATTAACTATTCACGCCATGTTTACACGCAAAGCGTGACAGTAGAAAATGTCAAGACGTGTAGCAAAGCCTGTTTTATTGTGCAGCTTCAGCAGCCAATGTTTCAGTGCCCAGTCTCTGAAAGAAAAGCGTGGCAGATGTTGGCTTTTTCTCAAACTTGGCGCTCGTAGCCACATACACAGTGTTAGCACGGGATTGACGAGTAACAGGCCACCTTTAAAGGCAGGACACAGAAGCAGGCAGTGGTGATGGCACGCTCGTGGGGCTTCACGCACAACAGATACCTTTTATCCGAACCCCCTCTCACCCTGCAATTGTCACGCTAGCGGTAAAAAAACACCTCCCGTACGCTCTGAGCAGTCTGAGGAATCTGCCCGCTGATGCCTGAGTCAAACATTTACCGAAAAAATATGCCAAGTGGCGAGGAGTGACCTGCCCTACATTCCAACGCTAATGAGGAAGCGGGTGACATTCTGCTCCCTGGCGCGCTTTCCCACTAAATATAGGTGAGGGTGGATGAAAGCACACGCATGACGGAACAAAGACACGATAAGTGTAAAAGGAGCCCCGAGTCAGCAAACGCTCACAGCCCCCTCACTCAAAACTCTGTTTTTCACACAACTGTACAAAAACAGGCTTCGCTACACAATCTGAAATGTCATGTGTGTGCCGAGAGCCTGTTTAGGAGCACCAAACGTGAAAAACATCCGGCATCTCCCTCATTTGTTTGCTTTACTTGGGAGAAAACTTATTTACTTTTTAATGTTTAATTCTTATTTTTCATTTCACTTTTACTTTAAATACTTTATTTTATTTTTAATTTCATTATATTTTCAGGACCAAATATGATTTATTTACATAATTGATTTGATGTGGGTGGACTTCATAATGCTAATGCTAAAAAGTAAGCTAACTTTATGGCAATTTACATTTCTCTTTATAATGCTAATGCTAAAAACAATGCTATAATGCTCATGCTAAAAACAATGCTAACATCAAAGCAACATGTTTCCTTCATAATGCTACTGCTAAAAGCAAAGCTAACATCAAAGCAATGTATATTTCCCTTCATAATGCTACTGCTAAAAGCAATGTGTATTTCCTTTCAGAATCCGACTTCCAACCAAATCACTTTGCACCGTTCTAAGCCATTTATTTCTAAACATATTACAAAGTACAACAATTACAACTACTAAAGCACAGAACACACAACTACTACTGATAATAAAATGTACTAAATACTACTACAACTACAAAAGCACATACACCCCTACTAATACAAATAATGAAGTACAACATTCATTCATTCATTCATTCATTTTCCTCCGCTTAGGGGGCAGCAGTCTTAGTAGGGAAGCCCAGACTTCCCGGTCCCCGGCCACCTCCTCCAGCTCCACCGGGAGAACACCAAGGCGTTCCCAGGCCAGCTGTGAGACATAGTCCCTCCAGCGTGTCCTAGGTCTGCCCCAGGGCCTTTTCCCGGCTGGGCATGCCCGGAACACCTCACCAGGGAGGCTTCCGGGAGGCATCCGGACTAGATGCCCAAGCCACCTCAACTGACTCCTCTCGATGTGAAGGAGAAGCGGCTCTACTCTGAGCGCCTCCCGGATGGCTGAGCTCCTCACCCTATCTCTTAGGGTGAGTCCAGCGACCCTACGGAGGAAACTCATTTCAGCCGCCTGTATCCGCGATCTCATTCTTTCGGCCATGACCCAAAGCTCATGACCATAGGTGAGGGTGGGAACATAGATCGACCGGTAAATTGAGAGCTTTGCCCTCCGGCTCAGCTCTCTTTTCACCACGACGGTCCGGTACAGCGACCGCATTACTGCTGAGGCTGCACCGATCCGTTTGTCGACCTCACGCTCCCACTTTCCCTCACTCGTGAACAAGACCCCGAGATACTTAAACTCCTCCACCTGGGGCAGGACCTCATTCCCAACCCGGAGGGAGCACTCCACCCTTTTCCGACTGAGAACCATGGCCTCTGATTTGGAGGTACTGAGTCTCATCCCAGACGCTTCACACTCAGATACAAACCGTCCCAGGAAACGCTGAAGGTCACAGCCCGAAGAAGCCATAAGAACCACATCATCTGCAAATAGCAGAGATGAGATTCTAAAGCCCCCGAACTGGACTCCCTCAACACCTTGGCTGCGCCTAGAAATTCTGTCCATGAAAATTGTGACAAAGGGCAGCCTTGGCGGAGACCAACGTTTACCGGAAACAGGCTCGACTTACTACTGGCAATGCGAACCAGACTCCTGCCCCGTTTGTACAAGGACCGGATAGCACGTAGTAACGCGCCACCAATCACGTACTCCCGGAGCACCCCCCAAAGGACGCTACGAGGGACACGGTCAAATGCCTTTTCCAGGTCCACAAAGCACATGTAGACTGGTTGGGCAAACTCCCATGCACCCTCAAGCACCCTCGTGAGGGTGTAGAGCTGGTCCAGTGTTCCACGACCAGGACGAAAACCGCATTGGACCTCTTGTATCAGAGGTTCGGCCAACGGTCGTACCCTTCTCTCCAGCACCTTGGAATAGACTTTCCCAGGGAGGCTGAGGAGTGTGATCCCCCTGTAGTTGGAACACACCCTCCGGTCACCCTTCTTGAAAAGGGGGACCACCACCCCGGTCTGCCAATCCAAAAGGTACTGTTCCCGACTTCCATGCAATGTTGAAGAGACGTGTCAGCCAAGACAGTCCCTCAACATCCAGAGCCTTGAGGAATCCTGGGCGGAACTCGTCCACCCCCGGAGCCTTGCCACTGAGGAGCGTCTTAACCACCCCAGATACCGGACACGTATGTGTCCTCAGACTCTGCTTCCTCTATGGAAGGTATGTCAGTGGGATTGAGAAGGGCCTCAAAGTATTCCTTCCACCGTCCGACTACATCCTCAGTCGAGGTCAGCAGGTCCCCGTCTCCACTGTAAACAGTGTGGACTGGGCACTGCTTCCCTTTTCTGAGGCGCCGGATGGTTTGCCAGAACCTCTTCGAGGCCGACCGAAAGTCATGCCCCATGGCCTCACCAAATTCCTCCCACACCCGAGTTTTTGCCTCGACAACCGCCAAAGCCGCAAACCGTTTGGCCTGACGGTACCTGTCAGCTGCTTCCGGAGTCCCACAAGCCATCAATGCTCGATAGGACTCCTTCTTCAGCTTGACGGCAGCCCTGACCTCTGGTGTCCACCATCGGGTTTGGGGCCTGCCGCCACGACTGGCGCCGACCGCCTTGCGGCTGCAGCTCCGGTCAGCTGCCTCAGCAATGGAGGCACGGAATATGGCCCATTTGGACTCAATATCCCGGTCCTCCCCCGGGATGCAGGTGAAGAAGCTCTGCCGGAGGTGAGAGTTGAAGACTCGACGAACGGGAGACTCTGCCAGACGTTCCCAGCACACCCTCACTACTCGTTTGGGTCTACCAGGTCTGTCCAGCATCCTCCCCCGCCATCTAATCCAACTCATCACCAGGTGGTGATCAGTTGACAGCTCAGCCCCTCTCTTCACCCGTGTGTCCAGAACATGCGGACGCAGGTCTGATGATACGACTACAAAGTCGATCACAGACCTGCGGCCTAGGGTGTCCTGGTGCCAAGCGCACTTATGGACATCCCTATGTTCGAACATGGTGTTAGTTATGGACAAACTGTGGTTCGCACAGAAGTCCAATAACATCACACCGCACAGGTTCAGATCAGGGAGGCCGTTCCTCCCAATCACGCCCCTCCATGTCACACTGTCATTGCCCACATGGGCGTTGAAGTCTCCCAGTGGAACGACGGAGTCACCAGCTGGGGTGCTCTCCAGCACCCCTCTGATGGACTCCAAGAAGGCCGGGTACTCCGAACTGCCATTTGGTGCGTACGCACAAATGACAGTGAGGACCCTTTCCCCAGCCCGAACGTGTAGGGAAATGACCCTCTCGTTCACCGGGGCTGACTCCAACATGGAAGCACCAAGCCGGGGGGCTATTAATAAGCCCACACCAGCTCGCCGCCTCTCCCCTGCAGCAACTCCAGAGTAGAACAAGGTCCAGCCCCTCTCGAGGAGTTTGGTTCCGGAACCCAAACTGTGGGTCAAGGTGAGTCCGACTATGTCTAGTCGGAATATCTCAACCTCTCGCACAAGTTCAGGTTCCTTCCCCACCAGCGAAGTGACATTCCAAACATCCAGCATCTCCCTCATTTGTTTGCTTTACTTGGGAGAAAACTTATTTACTTTTTAATGTTTAATTCTTATTTTTCATTTCACTTTTACTTTAAATACTTTATTTTATTTTTAATTTCATTATATTTTCAGGACCAAATATGATTTATTTACATAATTGATTTGATGTGGGTGGACTTCATAATGCTAATGCTAAAAAGTAAGCTAACTTTATGGCAATTTACATTTCTCTTTATAATGCTAATGCTAAAAACAATGCTATAATGCTCATGCTAAAAACAATGCTAACATCAAAGCAACATGTTTCCTTCATAATGCTACTGCTAAAAGCAAAGCTAACATCAAAGCAATGTATATTTCCCTTCATAATGCTACTGCTAAAAGCAATGCCAACATCAAAGCAATGTGTATTTCCTTTCAGAATCCGACTTCCAACCAATTCACTTTGCACCGTTCTAAGCCATTTATTTCTAAACATATTACAAAGTACAACAATTACAACTACTAAAGCACAGAACACACAACTACTACTGATAATAAAATGTACTAAATACTACTACAACTACAAAAGCACATACACTCCTACTAATACAAATAATGAAGTACAACATTCATTCATTCATTCATTCATTTTCCTCCGCTTAGGGGGCAGCAGTCTTAGTAGGGAAGCCCAGACTTCCCGGTCCCCGGCCACCTCCTCCAGCTCCACCGGGAGGACACCAAGGCGTTCCCAGCCCACACCAGCTCGCCGCCTCTCCCCTGCAGCAACTCCAGAGTAGAACAAGGTCCAGCCCCTCTCGAGGAGTTTGGTTCCGGAACCCAAACTGTGGGTCAAGGTGAGTCCGACTATGTCTAGTCGGAATATCTCAACCTCTCGCACAAGTTCAGGTTCCTTCCCCACCAGCGAAGTGACATTCCATGTCCCAAGAACCAGATTTGGCCGCCGAAGACCAGGTCGCCTACGCACCCGCCCTTGACCGCCACCCAACACACATTGCACCGGACCCTTATGCTTGCCCCCGTAGGTGGTGGGTCTACGAGGGGGAGATCCCGTGTGGCTTCTTCGGGCTGGGCCCGGCCGGGCTCCACGGGTGAAGGCCCGACCACCAGACGCTCGCCTGCGAGCCCCTCCCCCGGGCCTGGCTCCAGGGTGAGGCCCCGGTATCCCACATCCGGGCGAGGTACGTTTTCTCCTCTTGTTCTTGTTCATAAGGGTCTTCTGAATCACTCTTGGTCTGTCCCGTCACCTCGGACCTGTTTGCCTTGGGAGACCCTACCAGGGGCATATAGCCCCAGACAACATAGCTCCTCGGATCACTCGGGCACAAACCCCTCCACCACGATAAGGTGGTGATTCACGGTAGTAGTTGTTGTAGCGGTAGTAGTACTACAATACCACAGACACTACTGCTGACAACAATAAAGTACTACTACTAGCACCAAATTCTGTAAGACTACTATTAACCACTGACGTACTACAACTACTTCCGCCATTGATGTACTACTACTACAACAACTACTACCCCATTGATGTACTACTACACCAACGACTACCGCCGTTGATGTACTACCACCACTACAACAACTACTACCGCCGTTGATGTACTACCACCACTACAACAACAACTACTACCACCAAATTCAACTACTAGCACCAAATTCTGTAAGACTACTATTAACCACTGACGTACTACAACTACTACCCCATTGATGTACTACTACACCAACGACTACCGCCGTTGATGTACTACCACCACTACAACAACAACTACTACCGCCGTTGATGTACTACCACCACTACAACAACAACTACTACCGCCGTTGATGTACTACCACCACTACAACAACAACTACTACCGCCGTTGATGTACTACTACCACTACAACAACAACTACTACCACCAAATTCAACTACTAGCACCAAATTCTGTAAGACTACTATTAACCACTGACGTACTACAACTACTACCCCATTGATGTACTACTACACCAACGACTACCGCCGTTGATGTACTACCACCACTACAACAACAACTACTACCGCCGTTGATGTACTACCACCACTACAACAACTACTACCGCCGTTGATGTACTACCACCACTACAACAACAACTACTACCGCCGTTGATGTACTACTACCACTACAACAACTACTACCGCCGTTGATGTACTACTACCACTACTACTACAACTACTACCGCGCACACGGTTCTGCTGCCTGCCTCTCGTGCACTAGCGATGACATCATTTTGGGTCATCTTCGGTTCGGTTCTCTCACTCAGCCTCTTCAGTAATAGTCATACTGATACTACTGCTAGTACTGCTAGTACTACTACCACCACCACACTATGACTTTCATGTCAACACAAACCCAGCAGGTTGACGACTTGCTCGTGATGCGTTCATGGCACGTTGGTCACAATAGATCAAATCTACGATGGCGCGTGTCTGTCTTTTTTATGAATTGGAATGAATGCACCGTAGAAAGACACGGACATAAGAGGCAAGAATGTCGGGGTATTTATTTATTGGGAATGGGGCAGGGGGGCAGTGATCGCGGTGGCTTTCGTAATGGCTGAATAAAAACGGGCACACTTGAAGGCACCACGGTACACTCGCCAACACCGACCCACATCGTTGACACAAGCACCGGGGCAACCTTAAAACTGCCCCCGTCCAACACGCTACTCACCCCCCACCCGTGACGACCAAGACGTGACCAAATTGCGTCGTCGACGCGGAGCAGGTGCCGGCTGACGCCAATCAAAATAATAATCAATGTAGTACCAACACGGACATACCAACGACGTTAATAAACATTTGTACCACTTTTACTGCTTTGACCTTAAGAGCTGCTGGTTGTAGCATTAGCCGCTAATCCCTGACCAGGAAGTGTCACCCCCCCCCCCCTCCTCCTCAGACAACACTTGAAAAGACCCCCCCAAAATGCTGCTCACCTTCTGTTTGTGTCGTTTTGATGTTTCTCTCTTTCATTTGTTTTTAGTTCCGGGCGGCAGAGAGGTGTCGGTGCGACTTGGTGATCACTTGAATCGGTGTGGACTTCGTGCAGATCAACCCCCCCCCTCGCCTGACAGCTACTTTGACACCCCGGCCGGAAGTGGAGTGCTGCAAGAGAACACATGTGCAAACGGTGAGGGGATAAAAGTTTGCCAAGGGTACGGGGAACACGAACCTTTAGAGTATGCTTTCAGCGAGCGGGTGGGGGCATCAGCTCTCCGACCATCTAGCGACCACGACACATTCCCAGCCTGGCAGATGAATTGGAGCTTGTGGGCAGCCGTGGCGTTTGCTTTTGAGCAACTTTGCAAGCGCGTCCCTCATCACGTCGTCTAAAGACAATGCTGCCTCCTGCTGGTGCTGCTCTGCATTGCACCCGTTGGGCATGTGACGCCATTTGAATGGTCCAAGTCATATATTTGGCTCCATGCTAAAGGGGTTAACTTAGATTAACTCTATATTTACAATGCTACCCGGCACTACGATTGACACATCACAGATGGCTTCACAAATGGGAAACATGAGAAGCTTTATTAATATGTCAAGAAAAGCCACGGGCCACAATCTTCTTGCAGAAGTATGACGTCATCTCACCGTGACGATAGCTATAGATCAGGATCATCAAACTCCTGCCAGGGAGAACCGAGACACTAAAGCAGGTGGTTTGTATAAGGAGCTCGCCAATTAAATAACCTGCTGGAGAAACTGCTTGGAAAGAAAAGTTGCAGTGCTTCGGCCCTCAGTCGACGCATGCGCTGTAGCTCAATGACGTCTGTCATACAACAGTACAACAGCCACAGGTCCTCTGTCTTTGTTCTCTTCCAGTGTTTACAAATGATCACAATGTGCGGGTTCGTCAAATAACCATGGCAACCAATGCGAGCCCGGAGAAGGCGGGGTTTCCCAGCCAACCACCTTGCCGAACCCACCATATTCCATAAAGATATTAACGTTAACTTGTACGCAACCTCGTTATTTGCAATTCCGAGAACTTGGAGTGGAATTATTCCCCACGCATTAGTAATTGCAGGCCGTCTCCGGTGTGCATTTGGGGAAAAATAATTTCAACGTGTTTATAGTGTTTAAAAATCTGCCTGATTGAATATTAATCTGAAAACGTATTAATCAGCATTTAATTATCATTGCATTAACTTACACTGGTTGCCAACACTTTGCAAAGAAACTAATCCACAAACGTACATAAAATGTACCCACTCTGCAGGACGGGTGCGCGAATTTTGAACAGGCATAACCTTGGGGCACCTCCACTCGTGTAGATCCTCTCCGATTGTTTATTTTCGTGTTCGTTTTTTGTAGAACTTATTTTATTATTTAATTTTATTATTAACAAACAGAATGTCATTATAATATAGTGAAGTCAAGTACCGCACATATTAACATAGAAACAGTCCTCTTACGCAGAATAAAGTAAATCATGGACAAAATAAAACCAAACAAATAAGAAAGGGGGTGCAAAAGCAAAGTGAAGCCAGATTGGAACAGATTGGATATATACTACATTGTGCATTTTTGGTCTGGATTACTTTCAAGGATTTAAGTATCGTTTAAAATTTTGAAAAGCAGTTATAATTGGTGCATTTTCTTCGCTAATGACAGATCATGTATGCTAAGCTGTGGAAGCTTCCTCCTCCAGCCAACCCTGTCTTCCGTATCACAGGTTGCCAAAAGTACATACTAAATCAAACCGCGAAAGTATTGAAAACGTGTACACTTCGCATTATCTGTGCCCTATTTTTTTGCAGGCATTGCGTTAGGCACCTTCACGTGGTAGGGTCTTCTCAGTTGTTGCCATTCAAGCAAGTAAAAGAACATCGATCGTTCTTCGTTCATTTTTGTCTGTGTTTAAAGAAGATATTATGGTCAATTTTAGGGGAAAATGATTTGTCAAGTATGTAACTTTGAGTAAAAATAAACTCTCACAAGTGATTGGAGGCCCTCTCGCGTGTGCGGCAGTAACGTCGGAGTGAAAATCAGCCAAACCCCGCTTGTTCATGGTGTTCAAAAATATGCCTGATTCAGTGTTCAGTCAAAAACACACTAGCCAGCATTTACATATAATTGAATCCACAAACACAGTTTTTTTAAGCTTAAAAATGAAATCAATATATAAAGACAGATAAAAATATTTCCACTTTGCAGTAGGAGTGCTCCGTTTTTGGACAGGCATAACATTGGCACCTTCGACGAAGTGGGTCCTTTCCCTTGTAGGCGCCCAAGCAAGTCACAAAACACCAACTCGATTGTTTATTTTTTGTCTGTTTGTTTACGTTTTTATTTTTGCCTAAAGGGAATACATGGCTTCAACCGCTTTGCTCTCGCCCATGGTGGATTACTACAACGACGAAGAGGAACTCGACAGTGTGGACGACGACGACGACCGCAGCTTCAGAGGCAGAGACTCGGAAGAAGGTAAAACCTTGCGGGAATGGAGTAGAGTAGCAGCCACGACTGCAGGGCTCCGTCTAGTTGTTGGAAGTGAAACGCAAACACACGTGGCTGTCACAAATTAAAGCACGTTTAAAATAAGAAAATTTTAATAATTTAAGTTATGTGTTGTTTAAACTAGCTTGGAGGGAATGTAGTACTGTTATATACGGTGATGGAAGGCCACTACGCGCAAGGCTAGCTTCCAAGGTAGTTATTTGCCATTGTTCACAAATTATTATTTATTTTTACCAAGTCACGACTGTAAATGTTAAAATGTTTTTTAAACACTTTTAACAAAGATGCTTCTCGACCGTGTGTGCATTCACCGGACTACAAACGGCGTTTATTCGCGATGCTTGCCGTAAACATCTACGTGACAGGCAACAAGCAGGCGATCGGTGTCCGGCGTCCTGCCCTTTTCACGCCATTCATTGAGACGCCAAAGAGAGAGACAGACAGGCGGGGGCCGCGATGACAGCCATCCAAGGTTAGCCAACTTTATTCACTTTAACTTGCCGCTGCATGCTCGTCTCGCCGTTCCAAACAACAACTGACCAGGCTAACTTGAGCTAGCGCGCGGCGGTTACGAATGCTAACCCCTGGAAACGAAAGCTGCTGTGTCAGCTTCGCAGGGCCCCGGTGGGTGAAAGGTTGTCCTAACCGGCGGTACAGGTTTGCCACGTCCGATCTGAGCTGCTGTTCCGCGGGGGTTGAATGTAATTAATCCGCGATCAATCCTTTCCACGCGACAAAACGCCTGACACGTAAAAAGTGTACATGTTACTTATCTTAAAAGAAACCGCACAACTTGGTCGCCAAGCAGAATCCACAGGCTCCGTGGCAGGACGAGACCCCCGTGTCTCCTAATGGACGGGTTGGTTTCGTAGGAAGCCGTGGAACCATGATAGACTCACCAGTGGACACTTCATTTGGCACACCACCGGGGACGTCAGGGTTGAAAGATGGGGACGGGGGTAGTGGGGAATGACTCTTCATGGCACCAGCATCGATGAATTGATTATTTATAAATAAAGGCATCTACCAGAGGACTTCCTGCCTTTTTCTTGAAAACAAAACATTCCAAGCTTGACTGGCCCAACCCAGACATCAAAGGCATCGTTTGACATTTTACCAAAGCGTTTACCACAGCTGATCTTTTCACCGTGGCAACTGGGGCCAAATTGAACCAAATCCAGTCCACCTTTGCACCGAGCATTTTTTACGTTTGTGGAACACTGATCATATCTGCTTGGAGGACTATGAGCACTCCATTCAGGGTAGAAAGTCACAGGCTTGTAATTTTGTGGCAAATTTGTCTTTTTTTCTGTAATAGGAAAAAGCTATTTAGCAGGTTTGGGGCCGATCCGATCCAGTATCACGTTTGGGTACCGATACCAGTGTGACTTCTGAATGCTGATGTTTCCTCTTTGGGTGCTTTGTTGTTGATGAACTTTGATGAAGCTAGCATGAAGGATATGAGCAAAGGCAGTCAAATGCGTATTGCAAACGTCAGAAGAGTATCACAAACATAGCATGAAGAATAGCAGCCAACATAATGTAGCTGGAAGAATATTAGCAAACATAATATGGTTTGCTGATGATTCTGTTGGCACGGAGGGGGGCCCACCAGTAGCCTGTGTTGTTGAGTATCGATTGACATGAATAGTCCGAATTATTTTCTGCTTTCTGTTGTGGCAGACACAGAAGACGCCAGTGAAACCGACCTCGCCAAGCACGACGAGGACGACTATGTGGAGATCAAGGAGCAGTGAGTCCTATTGTTCATTTGAAAGCATTGTGACGTATGCAAGATCAACCTGTGTCTGATATCTGCTGCTGTTTTCCTTCCAGAATGTACCAGGACAAGCTGGCCTCCTTAAAAAGGCAACTGCAGCAACTACAAGAAGGTAAGCTTAGCAACACTAGCATAGCGATGTGATGCTACAGTGCTAACATTACACTCACACTTTAACATCATCATCATCATCACCATGCGAGGTTAGCCTATTTGCTGAAACAAAAACAAAACGATCCAACTTAGAGCCGATGACTTCATTTTAAGATGTGTAGTGAAGCCTGGTGGGTGGGCTCATCTAGCTAGGGGCAGGTCAGAAGTAGAGGAAGTACAGCTTTTCTTTCACAATGTTGCTGTGAAAACTGTGGTAAACTTGAGTCAGCTTCTTTTCTTAGCGTACTTTCCAGAGTATGTCGTAGTTCATAGCGGATTTGGGGACACCTGGTGGATGCAAGAAATCATTGCGTTGATGTTGTGAAGCAGTTAGGCACACAGAATGCCTGACTATTACCTAAATTACAACACTATTGCCTACTACACAGCGATGGTTTTCCTTTAGGTGTTACAATAGGGCAGCTGGGTAGGTTCCTACACACCGGGTCTCGTTGGATGGCATAGGACGGCTACTAAGCAAATCTAGCTGCTGTTTGCAGGCACGCTGCAGGAGTACCAGAAGAGGATGAAGAAGTTGGACCAGCAGTATAAAGAGAGGCTCCGCAATGCGGGTAAGCGACACCACCATGAATGAATGAGTGAGTGAGTGAACATCTCATCCACATTTCGTCTTTCTTCTTGGCAGATCTGTTTCTTCAGCTTGAGGTGAGCCCATCAGGACCACACAGGCCTTTTAATATGGCGCCTTCTCACTCTCAGCCTTTTCTGGTGCAGACGGACCAGGTGGAGAGGAACTACGTCAAGGAGAAGAAGGCAGCGGTGAAGGAGTTTGACGACAAGAAGGTGGAACTGAAGGAGAACCTCATCGCCGAGCTGGAGGAGAAGAAGAAAATGATAGAGAATGAGAAACTAACCATGGAGCTCACGGGCGGTAAAGCGGCGTCACAAAGACCTCTTGGGGATATTGTGGGTGTGTTCTTTTTTAGAATGGCCATTTTGACACAGATTCTATGGAGGTGAAACCCATCATGACACGCAAGCTGAGGAGACGACCCAACGACCCGGTGCCCATTCCCGACAAACGAAGAAAGCCAGCACCTGATATCCTTGACATCCACAGGACTGCAATCTATGAGTGGTTAGCATGTAGGCCACACAGTCAGGAGATCGGGAAGACCTGGGTTTGATTCTCCACGTGGCATCTCTGTGTGGAGTTTGCATGTTCTCCCCGTGCATGCGTGGCTTTTCTCCGGGTACTCCGGTTTCCTCCCCCAATCCAAAAACATGCTACGCTAATTAGCCACTCCAAATTGTCCATAGGTATGAATATGAGTGTGAATGGTTGTTTGTCTATATGTGCCCTGGGATTGGCTGGCCACCGGTGCAGGGTGGACCCCGCCTCTAGCCCAAAGACAGCTGGGATAGGCTCCAGCATTCCCCTGTAGCCCTAATGAGGATAAGCGGTAGAAAATGGATGCCATCGCTTTCATCCATCGGTTTTCAATGCCTGTCCTCACTCTTTGTAAGCTGGAGCCCATCCCAGCCGACTTGGGGCAGGAGGCAGGTACACCCTGGACCGGTCGGTCACCAGCCTCATTGGTTTCCCTGTAGGTCTAATATCCATCCACTGGCTCATGGTAGCTCCAACAACACAAATGTCCGAGTATCTCGTCCTCAACAGCGACATGGCGGCCATAACCCCTCGCTACTTTTTATCCTATAGATCTAAGTCTAGTTTGTACACCCCTCAGGTTAGGACTGTGTTGGTTGGTTCTAATCCATGACATGACTTAATTACATGTATTTGCTCCTTCTCTAGTTTTTAATCACGTGTTTTTTGCATATTCCTGCTCAGTTTTCCAGTTTTATGGTGCTTTTTTTTTTGCTTTATTCCCAAATTTAGCTTTCTCTCTTTCCTTTTAGCTCTTTGTCGCCTCTGTTTTTGCTGTTTTTTGTTTATTTTGCCCTTCCTCCCCCATTTTTCCATCTTTCAATTTATTATTTGGGTGTTTTGGTCTTGACTTCTTTCTGCCATTCTTCCTCTCTTTCCCATTGAGTTTCTTTGCCATCTTCCTTGTGTGTGTGCTTCCGTGGACCATTGGAGCCAAAGTGTCTCCTGAAGAGCCAACATCCACTTCCTTAACTCCTGGAACCGCAGCTGAATTACCTTCTCACGGACGATCAGATCATGGAAGACCTGAGAACGTTAAATAAGGTACCTTCCATGTCCACCCCTTTTTCTGCTCCTTTCGCTAACGTGCCTTCTCCTTCTAGCTCAAGTCACCCAAGCGGCCAGGTATGTCGTCACGGCGGAGTGTACTGCAGGTACTACTACGTAACAGGCAAGCCAACGTCTCGCTGTTTGTCGCTTCCAGTGTCCCCCTCGTCTCCGGAGCACGTCCCCTCCGCCCCCTTGGATTACCCGTCCCAGCGCTTTGAGGCTCGCATCGAGGAAGGCCGCCTGTACTATGACAAAAGATGGTACCCCTCTCTCCCTCTCTCTCTCTCTCGCTCTCTCCCACCACTTGGTGGGGGTGTAGGAGTTCCTTCTCACCACCAGATGGTGACTGTTTGTTAGGAATGCTTGGAACGCTCCAGTTTTTAGCTGCAGCTTGGCTCTTTCATCTCCCCTCCTTCCCTCCTTGCTTCCCTTCCTCTTTCTCTCCTTGCTTCCTTTCCTCGTTCCCTCCTTGCTTCCCTCCCCCCTACCTCCCTCCCTCCTGTGCTCGTGGTTGGACAGTAGGAGGTGGAAACAAGGGAAGAACGCTCCCTTTGACCCCTTCAAGGCCTCCATGTGTGAAAGCAACCTTACGTTCCACTGCTGTGTTGGAGAATGCTGAACGCCACTTAAACATAAATAATATGACAGCAATACAATTCATAAAGTACACTATATTAACAAGTAGAAAGCATATCATGTACTGTTAGAAGTTAAAAAACAACAATCAAATTTTGTCAAATTTGAACCCCAAACAATAAGGACAAAAACTGCTGATTTTCAGTGGGTTAGTTTTTATATCATAAAATGAGAGCGCATATCTGGGGGCGGGGCGCTGCCAGTTACAGGGCATCTTGTTGGACAAATTTTTCTCTCATACGTATAAATAATCCTGTGTACATACAAAACACTGAATCCAATTTTGGTATGGGTTTTAGTGGAAAACCAGAGAAAACCTTCTTTGTTGTTTGGACGGCAGGTACCACAAGAGCCAGGCCATCTATCTGGAGTCCAAAGACAACACCAAGATCAGCTGCGTCATCAGCTCAGTGGGCACCAATGAGGTGGCTGCTTCTTCTTCTACATGCTTGGCGTACTTCCTACTTTTAACACGCGCCGCTTTCTTCTTCTGCTTCTTCTTCTGGAGATTTGGGTGAGGAAAACCAGCGACAGCACCAAGATGAGGATCTACCTGGGGCAGCTGCAAAGGGGGGCCTTCGTTATCCGGCGGCGCTCGGCGGCCTGAAAACCTCAAGCTGTACCTTTTTATACCTGAGCCCTTACTGTACACTTCCTCCACCCACGTCTCACCCGTTTTTATTTCCTTTCCTTTTTTCAGAATAAATCTGATTCCATTGTCAAGACACTAGCGAGGCTAGCAAAGCCCCTTCTTGCTACAAAAGATCCACTGTAGCGTCTCCGTAATAAGGACAAATTGGAAAAAACAAAGTAAAGCCCCTTTTGCCAAGTGGGGGGGGCATACATGACATGTGTCGGGTTCATCTAGCTAGGGGCTGTAGATAAACATAGTACTCTTAGAATTGACTTAGAAGTCCCTTTGGGTTGGAAGGAAGTGATGAGGAAGGATGAAGAGGAACATGACGCGTTTGGTCAGCAACGTAAATAGAAATAAAAAGTGTGCGCTCGCAGACGGTGTTGCTGCGCCATTGCTCCAAATGCTCTCGTTCAGTATTGTTCTATAATTCATGAAGATATGATCTCAGAAAACATGTTGATAATATCCACATGATGATAACCGCTCCCATTTATCAACCAGCAAAATGGCCCCCAAACATCCCACCAGGTGAACCGGAAGTGCTTTACGTCACAACCCAGCCGACCCTGGTGTTCCCGCCATCACCATCTAAACGTGTGATGGCGTCTCCTTTGGAAAGCCACTACTATCCCACCCAAACATCTTAGCAAATTCATGTCTTCACCCCACGGCAGGGGCCAATAGAAAAGGATCTACGGGCTGAACGTGGCCCCCACGCCGCAGCTTGGTCACCCCTGAGGTGTGAGACGTACTGATGCATGGACACATGGCGTGTAATAACAGCTGCATCTCTGCTCTCGCTGGGCCGTACGACACTTGGCTGGTTATTGCTTGTGTGCATAAAAAGCCGCCCGAGGCGTCAATAAAAGAAGAGAAGAATCCCCCAGCAGCCTCAATCTGAGCACCGACTTCCTCTTTCATCGTCCCTCGTCCCCTCCCTTCCTGCCCGTCCGCCGCTCCGCATGTTGGCTCTCGTGGCATGGCTCCGAGCGGCGACTCTATCTGGCGGGAAGAGAGTTGGATCGGGCCCTGTCTGTGTGTGTGCGTGTGTGTGTGTTTTATCAGCGTGCAGCAGCTCTGCACTGGAAGCTCAGGAACTCATCAAGAGCGAGTTTGTGAGTCTCGCTATTTGACCCGCAGGTTCAGGAAGAGCGCGGCGGTCTGGGGTGGGGGAGGGGGGTGACTTGGCAACACGACACAGCGATCACTTTTAAAACTTATGCTGCAGCCAACATCAGGACGCTATGATTGCCCCTCTCCCCCACCCCCGCTCTTCTCTTCAAGCGTACCCTTCTACGTACTTTATGTTAGCCCGCAAGCGTCCCAAGCCATCAATCGGGTGTCCAAAATGCGGCATGCGGGCCGGTATATGTCCACAGCTGGCTTTTTATTGGCCCACAGCATTTTGCAAATTGAATGAATTCATTATTGTTGTTATTATTATTAGTGTGGTTGAGAAAACCTTTTACAAATGTTTTTAAATGTAATATAAAATTAATTACAGTATATTTTATAATATATTTGATGTCTAATAAATTTGATTCTTTAATTACAATTATTCACTTTCACTCCAATTAGGCATGAATTAAGCTGAATAATTATTTGATCTAATTAATCTCTTGCGAAGAAAAGCCCTGATCTTGAGGTATTGCCATCAGTGTGTTCACGTGCTCCACTTGCCTGCCTCCTTGCCGCTCCTCGCCGTGCCCTCCCTACCCAACTATAATGGGCGCCTCTCTGTGGATGCTCGACCAGCCCACACTCAATGAGCCAATCGGTGATGGCTTCAGGGTGTGCCTGACCATTGGTTTCCGCCCCCAACAAGTCAAGCAGAGGAGGTCCAGCACAGTCAGGGTAGAGATGAGCTAAAAATGAGCTTAAAGCCATGAAAAAATATGCAGCACTAAATGAGGCAGTCATCGTTTTAGTGACACCCCTAATTAAGGTGAATATCCAGCCCATACTGCTATCTTGTGGCGTTGACATGAAGGACAGGGGGTGTTCCCAGGCAGACTGCAGAGAGGACTGACGCCGCTCCATTGGCCCAGCCAGGTCCGGCCTTGATAAGACACCTTGATGGAGCGAAGCGCTGCACAGGACGCTCGGGTTGCCGTCGCCGCCCACGGAATCTTTCACGGCAGCAAGGATGCAAACCTCCATCCAGGCTTTGTCGCCTGCGTAATTGGTCAGTAATCGTGTCTAATCATCAGTCACGTCAATCATCAGTGCATGAGAAAATGGACAGAAAAACATCTAAATCTAAATTTATGATACAATATTGTAATAAATATGAGATCTGATGTCATAGGTGAATAAATGTGATTCTTTTAAATGTAGAAATAATAAATTCTTGCATGAATTACTCATTGGTGGAGAGTGCGCTAGAAATAAAATCGTGGTATTTATAGTATAGTTTATTCGATTATTATATATGTATACATATATAATATTTTCTATAGCCGTGATCACATCTGTTGTGTTACCATTCCTCATCGTCAGCCCCGTTGATCCTGCTGCAGAAGGATTCCATTTCCTGAGCCTTCTCCGCGGTTTGATTGTCCCCCCCCCCCCCCCCCCCCCCCCCCCCAGCGTGAACGTTGGAACAAAGAGCCGCTTTGCTCCTCGCTGCGCTTTGAGGCTAATCAGGAAAGACGCGTGTAAATCCGTGACATGACACCTTCTTCCTGCCTCAGCTGGGGGGGGGGGATAACACACCGCCTTTGCTTTGTAAGAACAAATAAATCTGAGCGGCATCACACGGGCCTTTGCGGCGAGATGGAGGGTCCCTGGGTCAGGTACTGCATGGCAAACCTTTGTCACCCTGTGTCACCATGCCCCACCCACAATAAAATCCTTGGCACTGTCACCGCCCATCCGAATGATTTGGGCTCATTTGGCCGAGGTCTGTAGGAGGAGTTTGAGTAGGACTCCTGGGGCGAAAACAACACCCCCGGCCAGGCCTCCGGTCCCCGAGAGCGACAGCAAGCCTCACCCCAACACACTGCCCGGCCCCCGCACCAGCCACCACAGCCCAGCAACCCCAAGCCGCTGTGGAATTCAGGCCACCGGCAGCACGGCCCCCACTACCCAAGTATTGAGCCAGTATTTAGCGCTATGGGTCAGCTTCGTGCCGATCCCGCCAAAATCCAGGTGGTGGTTGACTGACCTTCTCCCACATCAAGGTAGCATTTGCACATGTTTCTGGGCTTTGCTCATTTTTACAGGCGTTTCATCCGTGACTACAGCGCCAAGGCCGCACCTCTGACAAGTCTCCCATCCATGAAGGTTCCATTCATTTGGACCCCAGAGGCAGAAAGAGCCTTTGTGCTACTTAAGAAATTATTTACCAGCGCTCCCATTCTCACTCATCCTAACCCTGCTCTCCAATTTTTTGTTGAGGTGGCGCTCCCCAGTCGACCAGAAGCTTCACAGCAGCAGCGGGCAACTACGATGTGGGTAACAGGAAACTGTTGGCCATCGTTCTCGCACTGCAGGAGTGGGGGCACTGGCTGGAGGGTGCGGCTGTTCCATTTCTGGTCGTCACGGACCACAAGAACCTTGCCTACATCCAATCTGCACAGAGGCTCAATTCCCGCCATGCACGGTGGGCTCTGTTCTTGACCCGGTTCAACTTCACCATCACCTACATACCCGGTTCCCGCAGCATCAAGCCGGATGCACTCTCCAGGAAGACACCAGTTCTGAACCAGTCCTGCCTGTGAGCCGGGTAGTCGGAGCTCTCCAGTGAGAGGTGGCGAGAAGCGTGGCAGACGCAGCCGGACAAGCCACAATTCCTGAAGGGTGCCCTTAAGATAAACCATTTGTTCCTGATGAACTCAGGTCTGAGGTGTTGCAATGGGGTCACAAGTCCAAGATCGCTTGTCACCCGGGCGTGAGTCGCACCCACTTTTCATTGTCATTGTCATCAGAGGTTCTGGTGGCCGTCTAGGAGAGCTGATGTCAAGTCGTTCGTCGCTGCTTGCTCTGTCTGTGCCCGCAATAAAGCATCCCATCGCCCCCCTGTAGGACTGTTACGGCCCCTACCTATTCCACCGCGGCCATGGTCTCACATATCCCTGGACTTTGTCACTGCTCTTCTCCGCTCGTTTTGACGGTAGTAGACCGATTCTCTAAGATGACTCACTTTATTGCCCTGCCCAAGCTTCCCACTTCTCTGGAAACTGCCCAACTGCTCATTCAACACATTTTCCGTATTCATGGCATACCCTCTGACATGGCATCTGACAGAGGAACTCAGTTCATCTCCCAGGTCTGGAGGACCTTCTGCAAGGCACTGGTAGCATCAGCGAGCCTATCTTCAGGTCATCATCCCCAATCCAACGGCTAGATGGAGCGAGCTAACCAGGACCTGGAGGCAATGCTGCGCTGCGTCTGCCATCGCCACCCCTCCGCTTGGTCAACTCATCTCCCCACAACACCCTAGTTTGCTCGGCCACAGGTACTATGTCTCCTTTTGAGACAGCATATGGTTTCCAACCCCCCATGTTTCCATCCCAAGAATCAGATGTCTCAGTGCCATCCATTCATCACCATCTGATCTGGCGGGACACTCGTGCTGCCCTGGGACGTACCGCTGAGCGGAATAGGATGCTGGCAGACCGGCACAGCCCCTGAGTATCACCCAGGCCAAGAGGCATGGTTTTCAGTATGTGATCTAAGACTTGCTGGTGTCTCCAGGGAGCTGGCGCCGAGGTTTGTGAGCCCCTACAAGATCGACGCCATCATCAACCCGGCAGCAATCAAGCTCAAGCTGCCTCCCAATCTCAAGGTCAACCCAGTCTTCCACGTCTCCAACCTCAAGCCAGTCGCCACCTGCCAGCTTAGCCCTCACAGGTTGTGCCTCCTCTCCTCCACGTGTGATCGATGGCCAGGAGGTATTTACAGTGAACTCTCCCGCTCCTGGATCTCCCGCTCCTGGATCTCTCGCTCCTGGATCTGCAACCCCTCTCTCATCAAAGAGTTTCATGCACGCCACCCTGGAAAACCAGGCGGGCCGACAGGGGGCATCTTCCAAAAGGGGGGGTACTGTCATGATTCACTCTTCACTCTGCTTGGTCCGCTGCCCTCTGCTGTCTCCTTGCAGTCCTGCTGAGGACTCCACCCCCAGCTCATCTGGCCAGCACACGTGGAGCCAATCTCCTATTAGGCCTTCTTATGCCATGCGGCCTAGCAAGACCCTGTTGCTAGGCAGGATCCTACTGCTTTCCTGGTATAGTTCATGCCTCACGACTCGCACGATTTGATGTGGACGGTGTGGCCTTGCCGTGGACGCGTCACAAGCTGCTCTGGGGTTGTGTTTGATGACCACCTACATATAGAAAACGTTTGGCTGCCCCCGGTCTCCATCCTTTGCTCAAGGAAAGCGTTTTTACCCTTCATGCCAGCCGCGATGCTCCAATGCGTGGCCTGGTCGCTATGCGTCTGGTTGACATCATCCATGTTTTGCTCACGCAGAAGCTTGACACCCACCCGGGATCAGCCCGGCACTGCATCGATCCTGAGGCGTCCCGCTGTTGCTGCTGGCTCAGCGTTTCTTAACGAACAGCTCGGAGGATGCTGCTTCTGCCCATTTGTCAGCTTTTTTTCTTTGTTTGTTTTTGTGGCTGATGGACCAGATTTTTCCTTTCACTTTCTTCTAGAATTCAAAATCTGAGAACATTTCCATGCAGGAAGGAGGAAAGATGGCAGTTTGGAGATGTGCTACATTGTGCTTGTAGCCACTTGAGTCATCATGCAGACGTGCGTGTGTGAGCCTGTGTGCGTGCGCACGTGTGTGTGTCACATTAGCAACAACCACAACGCGACAGCTCTTGCATTTGACTGCATGAAAGACAAAAAGAAGGCAAAAATGTATCCCTTTCCTTTCCTTTAGCCACACATGTTGGCTGGGATGAATCCAGCACGGATCAACGTGTCTGTGTTAGCTGGCAACTACTTCCTGCTTCACGGAGGATGATGTAAGACGACAGGACCATACCGTTTTTATATTCATGAGGAGGAAAGATCTTTCCATATAGACTCAAACAGTAACAAGAAGACAGATCCCTCAAACAAACTGCAAAAATTGGAGCATGTCTTGTGTGAGGTTGTTTGCCAGCAGGCTACTTTCTGTTTCACCCAGAATAACGTTACACAACAGGACCGCACCATTTTCCATTCTCTTTCATCATGAGTCAATACTTTCCTCTTCCACTGTGACTCATACAGTAACTAAACACACAATTCTTTAAAAATAAATACAAAAATTGTGGCCCATCAAGTGGTGTTTTTTGTTCGCAGGTTACTTCCTGTTTCATGCATGATATCATAACACGATACTGCACCATTTTCCATTTTCTTTCAGCATGAGTCAAAAAATGTATCTTCCATTGTGACTCAAACAGTAACGAGACCATCAATTTCTCCAAAAATAACCGCCATAAACCGCCACTTGTTGTAAGTTGGTTTGCTAGCTAGCAGTACTAACATGACCAGACCGCGCCATTTTCAAGTCTGAGGAGGGAGGTAATGGTTTTATTGTGACTTATATAGCAAAAGAGGCAATAAATGTGGATTTTTAAATCTTACTTTATTTTTTAATTTGAATTATATTTGTTTTTCCATGTTTCCATATTTGTTTTTCATTTAATGCAAACTGTGTTGCTGTTGCAGTGGTATATACTTTTGTTCGTCGCTCTGTGCACTTTTGTTGTCATGTGGCGACAACAAGTGTGACAAGTTGATTACGGTCATCTGGAGAGGATCGGTGGAGCCATTAAAGGATGGACCATGTTTCCCATGACTAATGGCAGAGTGAAAACTCAAAGCCAAAGTAAACAGGCAATTAAATAGGACACCTACCTTTTTGGGGGGAATGCTAACTTTCCAAAACTTGCATGCTAGCAAAGCATGCTAGCACCTACCAAGATAGCACTAAATACTGAAAGTGTCCCAGAGTTCTATAAACTGATATCATGCAAACATTTAGCAAGACAGAAGGTCTACCGTGCTATACATTAGCATGCTAAATGTTAACATATTATTCTTTTAGCTAATTTGCTCTTGTCTACATGCAAATACACAGATGATCTAATGTAGAGAGATTACAGAATTGCCTTGGCACCTTTGGTGCAAAGAGCTATCTTGCTAGGGGCTAGCATGTTAACTGTTAGAGTCTTAGCTTTTTAGCTAATTTCCTCAACTCCAAATGCAAAAACAGCCATTGCATGAAGTAGGAACACTGCAGGATAGACTTGGCATTTTTGATGCTAGCGTGCTAACGTTAACATGTTGATTAATTTTTTTAAAAATGACATCAGGAAACTGCCTACAGCCACAGCTGTTAATTGAGTAGAGGTTAATGGAACAGAAGTGTGAATTGGACTGTTTATTGTTCTTATTCTTATGGTCTCACCTGAGTTCATTCCTGTTTCTCGATCGTGGAGCAATCTGATATGAAATCCACGTGGTTGGATGGTGGTTGAACACGTTTCACTTGACATTTAAGGACGCACGGCGAGAGAGAGAGAGAGAGAGAGAGAGCAGGTTCACCATAACTCAGGAGTGTTGTCTTGTCCCTGAAAAAGTGGCGAGGCCGTGTAGTGACGGCGGCGTTTGAGAGATAAGTCGAGTGTGTCTTCAGCCGCTGAAGCTTCAGGACTGAAGGGGAGGTCAACAATACGGTGACCCCCCCTCCCCCATCCATCCTGAGCAAATGTGTCACAGCAAAGCTCTCAGAAGGAAGGCCAAGCATGAGACAAAATTGTAAATCCTGTCTCCAGCAGAGAAATTTTGTTGGGGGTGGGGGTTGCCAAAAGTCACTTGCACTAATTGAATATGGCAGCATGATAGCGAGGGGGGGGGGGGTCACCGTATTCTTGACCTCCCCTTCAGTCCTGAAGCCTGTTGTCAGCATCAGCGATACAGTCGTCGTGGTCAGGATTCTAACCGGCCCTGCTTTTGATGCGTTTCCACTTATTTTCAAGGATACACAAAGACCACAGGACGCTGAGCAAGAGGCACCTTAGCAATGTGATTTCAAGCTGACGGGCGTAATAACCTTCCCGCGCTGTGAGCCCGAGGAGAGTGAAAAGCTAACCAAGCATGAAGAGGCTGTCTTGTCCACTCACTGCTGATTCATACGCAGCAGACATTTCTGGACTGCTTTCTATGCCTCCCTTCAATCAGTCACACAAAACCTGCTTTTTCCCGTAGTGCCTTTATGTATGTGGAAACTTACATGAGGAGAAAGTGCTATTATGCTAGCTGTTAGCAACATTGACACCGCTATCATGCTAGGTGTTATAATGCTAACTGCAGCATTTCAGTCCTGTGGCAGCTTCGTGTTAGCATGACAACAGTCATTATGATACCTACAGCGTTTCAGTCCGACATCGGCTTGTTAGGTATAGGTGTTAGCACAGTTGTCATAATAGCAACAATACTTCAGTCCAGCATCAGGGCGAGGTGTTAGCATGCTAATGGTTATCATAGTAACTACAGCATTTTAGTCTGCCATCAGCTTGTCAGGTGTAGGTGTTAGCATACTAACAGCTATCATAATTGCAACAGTATTTCAGTCTGGCGTCAGTTTATCAGAGTTAGGTGTTAGCATGCTGACAGTTAGCATGATAACTACAGCATTTCAATCTGGCCTCAGCTCATCAAGGCTAAATGCTAGCATGCTAACAGTTAGCATGATAACGACAGCATTTCAGTCTGGCATCAGTTCGTCAGGGCTAGGTGTTAGCATGCTAACGGACAGCATGTTAGCTACAGCATTTCAGTCTAATGTCAGCTCATCAGGTCTGGGTGTTAGCATGCTAACAGACAGCATGATAGCTACAGCATTTCAGTCTGACATCAGCTCATCAGGGCCAGGGGTTAGCAGGCTAACAGTTATCATAATTGCAACAGTATTTCAGTCTGGTGTCAGGGCGAGGTGTTGGCATAGTAACTACAGTAGTCCAGTCTGGCATCAGTTTGTCAGGTCTGGGTGTTAGCATGCTAACAGCATATTAGCTACAGCATTTCAGCGTCAGCTGGTGCAGGTTTGTGTGCCGGATTCGACAGTGCTACAGTGCAGTTCAGCATCTGTGGAGATGATAAAAGCATCTATCTATCCATCAGAGGGTTAATGTGGGCAAATTCAAAATGGTTTTTAACTGCCAGTGCTGGTGTCGGATGGAACCTTCCATCTTGGCCGTATTACTCAGATGAGCGTGAAATGTTGGCTCGAACATCCGTCTCCTTCTTGGTCCTACCCTATTTGTCTTTCCTTTCCTTACCTTGCCATCACAGCACAAATAGAGGTCGTGCCTCGAGAATAAATATGCCACCTGTGCGCCTCCAAAGGTGGAAGTCTAGCCCGATTTCAAGGTAGACTGCTTGGCTAAATTTGGGAGGTGTAATTCATTCAGCTGCCTTTGGAGCGCTCCCGGAGATGTCCATTCATCTTCTTGCCGGGTGTCCTTCAGGCTGGCTTCGTGTGACTTTGACTATCTGATCGAAGCTTCAGCTTCACTCTGAGCTGAGGGGGAGCGGCTCTGCTCTGAGCCCCTCCAAGATGACGGCGCTCCTCCCCCTTCCCTCAGGGTGAGTCCAGCCCCCCTACGGAGGAGACTCATTTCAGCCCCTTGTATCCGCCATCTTCTTCTTTCGGTCACGACGCAAAGCTCATGACCATAGGTGGGACTGGGACGTATATATGGGACCGCATTGCTACAATCCGCCTGCCCACCTCACGCTCCCACCTTCCCTCATGAAAAGGCCCGAGATACTTGACCTCCTCCAGCATTCCCAAGACGGAGGGAGCACCCCCCCACCCCCCACTGAGTCTCACCATCAATCGTGAAACACCAACACGTATTTCCTTCAGGGGACGTAATGGGACACCCCCCCTTCCACTGCGGGTACCACGCAGTACATGCTGGATAATACTACTATCATCTTTGGGAATTTTCTTCTTGTGATGTTATGACTTTATTCCCGTAATATTGATATTTTATTGCATAATATTACAACCTCATCTTTTCTGGAATATTCCTACTTTCTGCTTCTAAAATGGGAATATTTGTCCTCATCATAATTCCTGTCAAATGGCTGTTTTGGTCTTCATAGTTGGTCTTTGTGCTTAAAGGGCCAGCCACTCCACTCCCTTCTTGCACATCTCGTCTTGGATTGGATTCTGGACTTGACATTTAAAGAAATGTTACCTCCTAAAGGGACATTATTATGATAATATATAAATACATATGTTATAACAATATTAGAAATGTCAAATTGGGACTTTTTCAACTTGAAACCTTTTTCTCTGAATATTCTGGCCAGACGACTGCTGATATGCTTTTGGATAAGCCGCTGCGGGCCGCACTTTGGGCACACCCAGTCTGTTCGGTCAGGATGGCGTGTGAGTGACAGGCCGTGGCCCTGCCTCGTGATGATGCAAGGTAGGAGGCCATTGGCCCCGGCAGATGATCATCAATGGTGGAGAAGGGAAGTAAGGATGGGGCCTTCCATGAAAAACAAAAACACACCAGACTTGAAGGCAACCAGAAGGATCCTCCAAAGTCAAGGTGCTTTTGTCCACGGTGCTTCAGAGGTTCTTCTGGAGGAGCGAGCATCGCCCCCTCCCCACCTTTGAGTGTCTCATGAATGCAGAGAAGGAAAACAAGTCAAGGCTCTGTGAAACATCTCAAACTTACAACATCACTCGCATGTGGACTCGCCCACGCCGTTCTCCCGCCGCTGCCACTCAATGGAAGCACGCGTCCCACACGCCAAGCCTCGTGACCTTTGTGACCCTCGTGACCCACAGTCGGCGCAGAAGGACGAACTGGCGCTTGTGACGGGGGTGATTTACGCTCACAAAACCGCAGCTAATTTGGGCAGGTCAGCCCCGCCCCGAGCTGCTGATCAGCCAATCCCAGCCTGGCAACCGTAACCGAGCGCGGCAGATGTTGACGCAGCCGAGCACGGCCGAGCTTGTGTGCGACATCTGCAAGCTCCATTTAGCAGAAGAGTTCTTTTCATTCCATTTCATTTCCTCTTTTGCCATCGCTCTCTCACTACCCCCGCCTCCAAAAACCAAGACCCCCGAAGTCATTTTCAAACTGAATGAATATTTTCTGCAAGGACTGCGATGACGTCTGAAGCACCCAATAAAATTCAATCTGATCAATCTTTTCTACTCCTGAACCACTGCACATGTTGGAAATGAGTCCAAATATGAGCCTTGCTGTGTTGCCTGTGCTATCATGTCGTGTAATAGGAGTGTAAAGGTGGCCATAGGGGTGCTATTTCATATCCAGAGGTCTCTAATAATCCTATAAAGAATATTTAGAAGATCATAAACAAGTTTTCTATGTCTTATTTTCTCTGATTATGTCTACCATGTTCGGTGTAAAGGTGACTATAGGGGTGTTATTTCATGGCTCAAGGGCTATAATCATGTTAAAAAAAATCTACGGTTGTAAGCAAGTATAAGTTTTATGTCAAGAAATATTTCAAGGAGGGACGTTGTACTAGCACGGCCCATAGGGGGTGCCATGAATGCCATATCTACAGCATGGCGGCATGACTAGCTCAATGGCGAGTGTCAGAGACGGTAAATCCTTTCTCGCTTGATTCTGACAGCGTCTGTGATCCAAGGCAGCGCTTCCTTCTTAATTAGAGCCTTCTGATGAAGACGTACGACGAGAGTTTTAATTGCGCCGCAACTGAAAGCAATATGGTCCTTGTCAGCGGCCGGCCTTCTCCCAGAATAGCATTCATTGACTTGAAATTAGCATCTACGCCTTCAGCTGGGAGCCCATTATCCTGTGATTATGTCGCTCAAATAAAAAATGAGAGTCAATTAATTGGAGTCATTTAACACTCCGACAAACACGCTCAAAAAATTTGCGGGGGAACGATGAACCCTCCTGAGCATCTCCTTGAAGGAGGCGCCCTGGGGAATCATCAGTTCGCTCCTGACGATGGTGAAACATTCCTAAATTTTGCCACCGAAGGCTCGCATGAGGGGGGGGCAGCACGGAATGCACGGGACAGAGAGGAGATGGACGGTGGTGGTGCCTGCAAGATGCATTACTCAGCGCTTTTAATCACGTCGCCGAGGACTATCTGGGCCATGACATGAAGGGATGTTGGATGGAATCTCGGTCCATCGCTATCACACACCCTCCGCCTTCTGAGACTGGGCGGAACCCGAAGTTTGAAGGCCCATGTTTGGTTCTCATCGTTCTGGTTCAGGCTGTCCGTGGGTCGTCCCTATGGACACAAGCTTGGTCCCACGGGATGAGAGCACGTTTACCAGAGGACTTCCCAATGCTACCAGCTGCAACCTTGGCCAGTTAGCCCCCCACCCCCCACAATCAGGAAGCACGTTGTTGTCAGCCTCCCAACTGACATCCAATGTTGGAAATGAGCCAAGAGTACTCTTCATTCTTCTTCAGCCCATTGGAATTCAGCGTCTTACTTTTTTGCCCTTTGAAATAAAATGTCACACTTTTCTTTACTGCGGTTGTGTAGGTGCACAAGTGCTACATAAACTGTGTTTATTGTACACGGCCATAGTACACTTTATAGAGTGGGTTGCTTTTATTATCACTCTGGAGTAGGATGCTTTCCAGGCCCAAGGAAAATACAGCGTCTGTAACTCTCTTCATGCTAAAGGCTGCAGGCCTTTGGGCTAGCTGACGTGTAGCGCTGTAGCTAGATCCCTGCTGTTGGCATAAACACTAGAGAATGGACGCAGCCATAACCTCCAGGATTTTCCTCCATGTGCTAAAGGATGTTCTTGCAAAACGTGAAGTTACACAACACTTCTTTAGTATATTATAATACTAATACTACAGTATTTTGGTCATTTTGAAGCTTCACGTAGCAGAATAAAACGCACTAGCCTTTGGCTGGTGGCCTGAGCCATTGTGAACGAGTGTGGTGTGGCGAGGTGTCACAATGCCAGCAATAACAACAATGTCACTGTAGCTTCGTTCATATGCAGCACACATTACGTTCATTTCTAGAGCTTTTTTCCCAATGCTTTGTGGCGAGATTGGTGATTAACATAAATGTATTCCCAACGGTTACCTTGGGAAGCCATAAGTTAGCTTCTGGCATGGTGGTCTTCTCAAATAATGATGATGATGTCTTCCTGCGTAACATCACGACACGCACTCTTCATGCATCCTTGGCTGTGGTGATGAAATATGCTCGCTTTCAGCAGGATAATGCGTCTGAAAGCCTCTCAAGGCATCATGCGACGCAAACGCTCCTAAATGAAAGCCTAAATTAAGACAAAGCACTCAGCGTCGGTCCCTGCAGGAGAGCCACATCAGCTGCTCTCATCGTTCTACCACAGCGATAAACCATGTGGGTGTGGTGTTCAAGGCCATGGATCCGTTTCACACAATGACTCGTGATGGCGCCCGTCTAGAGTGCTAACGTTACATTTCGGCTTCTTCACTGAGGAAAAGCCAAAGAATCAAACTCAGAGCTCCCACGTCTGCAGTTGCCTGCCTTTTAAGACGTGCAGCAAAGCCTGACGTAGGTGACGAGGTGACGTAGGTGTTCCAGTCGGAGGCTTCCTGATGGCTTCCAACGTTACATGATACGGAGATCCCACCTGACTTCCACCATTGTCATCCTGGACTTCTTCCAGAGAAAAAAGCTCACTTTTGGACCATCCTGCGTCTTCCCCTCATTTAAATCCAACGGGGAACATTTGGAAAATGTTGTTGCCCTGAAATGCCACCCCCGTTTTTTTCCTAGCCCTAAACCTACCCGAACCCTTCTAACCATCTAAACCTAATGAACCCATCTAAACCTAACCCCTCTAACCCTAACCCCTATAACCCTAACCCCTCTAAACCTAACCCCTCTAACCTTAACCCCTCTATCCCTAAACCTAACCCCTCTAACACTAACTCCCCTAACCCTAACCCCCCAACCCTAACCCCTCTATCTCTAACCCCTTTAACCCTAACCCCTGTAACCCTAACCCTTCTAACCCTAACCCATCTAAACGTAACCCCTCTATCCCTAACCCATCTAAACGTAACCCCTCTAACCTTAACCCCTCTATCCCTAACCCTAATCTAAACCTAACCCCTTTAACCTTAACCCCTCTAACCCTAACCCATTTAAACCTAACCCCTCTAACCTTAACCCCTCTATCCCTAACCCTAATCCCTCTAACCCTAACCCATTTAAGCTTAACCCCTCTAACCCTAACTCCCCTAACCCTAACCACCCTAACCCCTCTATCCCTAACCCCTCTAACCCTAACCCCCTAGCCCTAACCCCCCTAACCCTAACCAAAAGACCAGGGCAGATGCTAAGTGAGGTAGCACGTTACTAGGATTGTGGATATAGCATTCTCATGGCGTGTCACTAGAAAAGACGGTGGATGTTTTCCAGCTCTGATGTGTGCAGGAGCCCCAAAATAGCAAATGAGGAAGCGATGGTGACCATGTGGTGTTTGTTGGGACGCTGCTGGCACCACGAGGTGGCAGATGCCCCAGATTGGCTGCCATTAGTCTGAGTAACTGTTCGTAACTATAGAGTAACTGTTTCTCCTAATTAGGACTTTTTGGATGTTTCACATTTTCCATAACTAAATTTTCTCAAAATGACAACTTTGTTTGTTTTGCAGAATATTACAATATGTATAATTCATTCATTATTTCATTCATTTTCTACCGCTTTTTCCTCACGAGGGTCGCGGGACAATATGTATAATATATAATATAATGTATATCATATATAATATATTTCAAATATTTTTAAAATGTCTTTAATATTTCATACAACCAACACAGCAAGAAACCAGGAGTTTAATGATTGCTAAATGACGAGGAACACCTCCAACAGCCCTCCGCCCCCAAATCAGCCCCCAGTGTCCTGGGGGGCTCCTTACTAGTTCCATATGAGTTCCATATTCTGACTTTCAAATATGTGAGCACATAAATAAATGTTTCTTGTTAAAAAAATATGTTTTTGTTGCCATTATTGTGGAAAATAATTAACATTGATATGTGAGCAGTCGCTTCACATAGTGTTACTACTACTATTCCTTTTGTTCTGATTACTAAAAAGTGATCCGTGCAGTTTAGTCATTTTGGAAGTTCACCGCAAACAGGTCATGTAGCCATTCATACCATCCGTGCTCACAAAGTAGCCCTCGGCCTCAAAAAGGTTGGTTACCCCTCTTCTAGAGCCCATCTTCTAATCTTGTAGATGATATGGAGAGTTATTACGTGAATGACAAAGTCCCAAGATGGAGGCTAGGCTCACATAACTTTTTCTCCCATCGTCCCACCACATCTTTGCTAGCAGGCGTCATTAACCACGCCACGTCGCCCGCCGTTGTTGATGGTGTTGAGGGGCATCAGAGTGCTTGCGTGTCGTCACGCAGAGCGCCTGATTGCAAAATTCCCACATGAGGGAGCCGAGTCCATTATCATCCGTTATCGGGAAACACCGCTGAGAAGCAAAGATGGTGGAGATAAGCGCCGAGGAGACTGGCAGAAGTATGGGGCCACCTTCCACCCACAGGAAGTGGGCCTTGGGGGAGGTCTGCTGAGTGACGTTGTGCTTTGTTGATGTTCTTGTCAAGTTGGGCAACCAATGAAGGGCCTTATTTGCAAATTCTCTAACAGGATTAGGTTTCTGTGTGTGCATGCGTTTGTGCATGTGTGTGTGTGTGTGTGTGGCATTAATGGGTCACAGAGGGCTTTACCTCCGCCATCTTTTATTTGATTGTAAAGGATGATTTCCACATGGGGGGGGTAAAAAAGGCCATAAATGAAAGTCCAATCTGGCACCAGAGACGTTCCCCTTCCCTGGTCCGGCTCTGCTGGGAGCGTTCAGGACGGCTGGCAGCTGCTGGAAGACATCAAGAAGCAGCCAGCCGACCCGTGGGAAAGTCACGGGAAATGATCCATCAAAAAATACCTGCAAGAAAACTACGTTCAGTCAGACGGCTGCTTCGAAAAAAGCTGAAGTTCATGGGAAAGTCAACACAAAGTGTGTGTGTGCGCGCGTGTGTGTGTAAAATGGTATTCCTATTAATACCACCCTCTGGGGTCCCTTTCATTTCTTAGAGGACAACAATGTTTCCTCTTGTCTGTGTTACTGACACAGTACTTGTGTACTTGCGAGTATGTGGTGTGTATGTTGGATACTTGTGTATACCAGTAAGTACTATATGGTAATTGTAAAACTGCCTCGTTTCTGCCATTTTAAGTGACTTCCGCTGTGACCTGTGCCAGCGGGTCCGTACTTGAGCAGGTCCTCCATCAATAAGTCCCGCCCTTGGATGGATTTTGATCGCCTGGTCCAGTTGAAGTAAAAGCTCTCCGGGGAACATTCCTCAGCGGAACCCATTCATAGAAAAAAAAAAAAGCAAATGTGACACCTCCATGATTGCTCTGTTAGGCCCCTCCCCCTCTGTCAGCATTGCAGGTCATGTGACGCCTCTTATCTGCTCATCTTCTCATTCCAGGAGAAAAGTTCTCCACCGGCGAGGAATAATGGAGCTGGCCTCCGTGTTAATTGCATTCCGAGATTTGGAACGGCTTCGTGTCGTCCAACAAAGTTATTTCCACGTCCGCTGAGGAGAAGATTCAAATGAGGGACGACGGGATGGAGGACAAAGCTAGGAGTGCAGAAGGGGGCCATGCCAAATGTGACTGCTCGTTATCACGGTGGGGGGATGTTTTTCACGCTTATTCCCGTGATTATTGCCGTCATGCTTCTCGTTTGTTGGTGTGTGCTAGCAGCAGCATTACGCTAACACCGGCCAAACCACATATGCGGGCTAATTAAAGATACACAGAACAGATGAAGCTGCTGGATGAGACTCCATCTTCCATCCATCTTCTTCCGCTTAACCGAGACGGGGTCGCCCAGAGTTCCCTCACACCGGCTGCTTCGTCCGGCTCCTCCCGGTGGATCTCTTGGTGTTCCCAGGTCCGTTGAGAGACACAGTCTCTCTAAAGTGTCCTAGGTCTTCCTGGAGGCTCACCATGAGGCCTGAGCACCCCCCCTGGCATCCTGACCAGATGCCTGAGCCACCTCATCTGGCTCCTTTCAATGTGGAGGAGCAGCGCTTCTACTCCAGGTTTCTCCTGGCTGACAGTGCTACTCATGACCGGAGGTGAGGGTAGAAACTGAGATGGACCGGTCAACTGAGAGCTTTGCCTTTGGGCACAGCTCACCCTTCACCACCTTCACTACCTCTCCTCATGGCGCTACTGCCATCTTGTGGGGTAAATCAACAAAATACAAGCAAGAGGTTGCCTACAGCCACAGCAGTGTTGCCTGTTGAGACAACACAAGAGCAGCGATGACTTGCTGCAGTTGTTTGCAGCATTTTGTTGCATTTTCATCATGGAATCCACACACGCACACAGAAAAACAACTCTCCATTTCTGCCAAGCCCTGAGAGAATGGAAGCAATCTCAAGCTAATTATAACGAGACGCCTACCACAGTGACTGTCGAGTTCTCGTCTTCTGGACAAGTGTGTCATTAACCCCATGGCAACCCACGTGGCGTTGTGTGTGGCGCTCAGTGGGCTTCCACTTATCACTCCCAACACAGAGGTGGAGTACGTGGGCGGAAGAATACGTAGTCGTGCGTCGCCACGCTGACATCACTCGACATGGCTTTGGCTCAGGATGTTTCACAGTCAGCGTTTGCCTTTCTGAGGAGAACATCCATGTGCGCAATTATTAGGGTAAAAATAGCAATCATTCAAATTTCATTTATGTTTCATTTTACAGTGTTCCATTTTATGTTTCATTTTACAGTGTTCCATCTTACGTTTCATTTTACAGCATTTCAACTTACGTTTCATTTTACATCTTACAACCTTTCATTTTACATCTTACGTTTCAATTTACAGCATTCCATCTTACATCCTTTCATTTTACAAAGTTCCATCTTACAACATTTCATTTTACAGTGTTCCATCTTACAACGTTTAATGTTACAGCGTTCCATCTTATGTTTCATTTTACAGCCTTCCATCTTACAACGTTTCAATTTACAGCGTTCCATCTTACGTTTCATGTTTCAGCGTTGCATCACACAATGTTTCATTTTACAGTGTTCCATCTTACAACGTTTTATATTCCAGCGTTGCATAGCACAATGTTTGATTTTACAGTGTTCCATCTTACAATGTTTCATGTTCCAGCGTTACCTCGTACAAAGTTTTATTTTATAGAGTTCCATTGTACACTGTTTCATTTTACAGTGTTCCATCTTACAACGTTTCATTTTACAGCGTTCCATCTTACGTTTCATTTTACAGCGTTCCATCTTGCAACGTTTCAATTTACAGCGTTCCATCTTGCAATGTTTCATGTTACAGCGTTTCATGTTACGGTGTTATGACATTATGAATATTGTACAAAAAAAAGAGACATGCGTGCCGCAGAGCAATAAAGTACGTATGCCGGGTCGCTACATCCCGTCACATGAACCCCATGGCAACCTCAGTTGCTCAGTGGACATCCACTGAGTCTGGCTAGCATCACGGCTAAAAAACATGTGAAAGAGCTCAGCTGTACTCATGGCTGGGCAAACATCGATGGCAAGCTTTTCATCTCTAGAAAGATAACAGCACCTCACCAACAGTCAGGCACAGTAATGGGAGCGTGCATGAGTGCTGCTTGCAGCGGGGAGCTGTGGTTCACTGGGGAGAAAGATTAATTTCAACATAGCATGATCCCTTCCCTTCTTCTTTGTTTAGCAGTATCAATATGCTATCCATCTGAATATTTCCCAGGTGAACCGCAGCTCCCCCATTGCTGGCTGGCAGCACTCATGCGGATGCCACGACCGCCATGTGAGTCTCACCTTTGTGAAGCATCACCGAGCACAAGCGATCAACAGAGTCTTTGGCCGTGTGGATGGATCGGATGGAGCGATTAGTGATGTCTGCGGCAGAAAAAAACACGCATTTGAATGAGCTGAGATTTTGCCTTCCAACGCTTTGCGCATCATCTGAACTCAGCGGCGGCCTAGCACCTGTCATGTTGGCCACGCAGTGAGGAAATCGGGGTTGGAATCTCCGCTTGGCATCCGTGTGGAGTTTGCGTGTGCCCCTTGTGCGAAGTCAGCTGGGGTAGGATCCAGCCTGCGCCCTGGACTCAAGTGAGGATAAGTAGCATAGAAAATAGATGCCGCCGCCTCCTCCTCTGAGCAACTACTTCTCCCGGCACAAGTGAGATGATTCCGAGTGCCAGGTGGGACATGCACGCCTGCGGCCGGAGAGGCCATCAATTAGAGGAGATTCAGTCAAATCTTTATCCTCATCATCACAGTCTTATTTTTCCGACCTCTGCACGCACTGCGGGCCCCGCCTGTATTTATTTCAGCCATTCTCTTTCCTACTTAGGATGATGTGATGCAGTTTTTTTCCACAACAGGTTTCTGTGCACCAATAAGACCAACTCTTATTATCGCAACCACCTGATGGTGGGTCACTGGTACTGCTGGGGCACTGGTACTGGTGGGGCCGCCATCAAGCCAAACGCCTTTACAATGGCACTAAACAATTAACCATTGTCTGTAAGTCGTTGAGCATTTGTCCAAAGATTTACTACATGTACACAACATGAACACAACCCATAGGGGGTGCCACAATCATGTGAAAAAATTAGGACACCACATGTCTTACTTTCGGATGTACAACATTCATGGGGGGCAAATAATTCTGAAAAAATCCAAGTTCGATTTTTGGCAATTGTGACTGAAAACAAAGAAGATTCAAGCATTCTGACAAGGAAAACCATTTCGGATCCAGCAGACCCGCCTCTTGGATCCACTTGACGTGTCTTTGGTTTGTTTGGAACTCTGAAGACGACAAATGTCCCCCCGGACGGTGCCACGTGAGGCGAGGTGACCTCAGCCTGTGCGCGTGCGTCACCCTGAATGAGCGTTATTTCGTGTCCTCCGGCGTCCCGCAAGATGGAGCAGATTGGCCGCCCGCCGCCGTTGTCCCCTCCCCAGAGCCATTTCTTCCACTGATGGGAGCTGTGACTTCATTTGGAGGGAAGGGAGCATCCTCGCCTTCACGTCCTCGCCCAGCGTCACCAGCTGTGGCGGATGGAGTTGTGCGCGTCCCCGTCCAAAAGTCTCTGCTGGTCCTGGTGGGATGCTTGAGCTGCGTAACAAGGTTGGGCTTCTGAGGAGCAAGTCAAGTGGTAGACCCAGAACAATGTCACCCGAGGGTACCTTGGCTGTCCATCCAGACACAGGACCATCCTGGGCCCGAACGAAGGTTGGTACCGGTGCCGAGTGCGGTGCAATAAACATCAAACGCCATGATGAGCAGGAGAGCAGCAAAAATGGGACATTGAAAGGTGGGGGACAGTTTCCTTCTCCCTGGACGGTCCTGATGGTTTCCATCGGTCCTGACATGATAAGGAGATCCCACCTGAGACGAACGGAAGAGATGCACCCAGCATGCCATCCCCGACTGCTATGAGCACACTCTCCGTTGCCCCTCTTTTTGTTCTCTTTGGGGTTCCAGTTACGTAGTTCATGTTGCAACTGTAAAGGAAAGGAGATAACCGTTCCAATGTAGCGTGACTACGTTGACTCAAGCAGAACAGGTGAATGCATGTCTCCAATCCGGTTGTACATCCTGTATGATGACAATAAAGGCCATTCTGATGGCTAATGGTTGCTAGCTAAGACCATTAGCTAAGAAGGACAATGGTGAATAGGATGTTCTCCTCGGCCGCTTCTGTGGAGTGTATTTGATTGTTTCCTGCTTCCTCTTCACAATCTTGAGTCGTCTATTTCCACACTCAGCAGAAGGACAAAAGTACACAGGGTACACACGTACACAAAGATAAATCTGCAATGGGTTCAACTTCCATGTACATGAACCTATCACCGTCCTCACTCCTGCAGTCGGCTTTCAGGGCGGCGGTGCTCTGTCTCCATGCCAAAGTCGTCCCTCTATGAACCGCAGCTCCGTAGTGGCGGCAGCACTCGTGCACGCTCCCTCTGCCACCAGAGGACAAGTTGGTTTCTTGGTGATTTGCAGCGGACAGTAAATCTCTACTGCTGTGCAAGCAGCACACTGACTACTCTAAAGCGTATTTGAATCCTGGAGTGTGAAGAAGCTTGCGGAGAAGAACGCAAGCCTCCTCTTTCCAAACGGTTTCTTTCTGTTGTCTGACTTTGTCGCAGCTCGCCAGGCATCGCCAGACGTGTAAAATCATATTTATGGGGGGTGTCGTCGCTGCTGTGAATCAGTCGTGGCAGTAATGGCTTCCGAGTCAGTGTGGGGGGGTGGGACGGTGTCACCAGGCTGTTGCTCTTTGGTATGCGTCTTTGTTTGTGTCAGCCACACGTTCCTCTTTGTTACGCTGATGTGCTCTCAAGGTGCTCATGCCGTGCGTGTGCGTGTGTGTAACCAGTGACTCATCATTCCCAGCATCTTTCTTTCTGTCCACAAGCAGCGTATGCAAGGATCATTACTGGATCATTCAGATGATCGGTCTTTCTGGACTCAACTTGTTAGCCTGGTTCTCCACGTCGACTGAACAATGGCGGCACGCAGCTGTCATGCTTTCACGTATTTCAGCAGGAAGGCCGGATGCAGCGTTGTTGGTCCCACGACTGTGGCCAGGTAGTTCCACTTCCTGTTCCTGCGTGGCGACATGCCGCTCCAGTGGAAGGAAATGCACCGTACGACATAAAGCAAAAGAAAACCAAGTTTGTCTTTTAATTCATGTTCAAGTTTGATTAGTATTCAAATGAATACCGTGATGTCAAAATATTTGCAGCATTTCAAATGAAAAAAGTGCATGATGAAATAATGAACGCGAACGTCTCACCAACAAATCTTGTGGGTCTCCAGTCCAAGTCCTCCATCGTCTGCTCCAAAACTCGCCCTTCCAAAGTTTTGGGTCGACGTGTTTTGGGAAAAAATCCTGCAGTCACGAAGCCAAGCTCCTTTATTCTCAGCACCGACAGAATGTAGCAGTCTTTCAGTCTTTATCGGTGAACGGGGGTCCACGGGGAAGAGGGGGATGATGGGCGGGGAGGGGGGGTGTAGGAAGAGAGAAAGGATGAAAGGAGATGCCCGCGCCACCAGTCCCTCCCTCCTTTGACGTCATTGGCCAAGAGGCACAAAACAGGAGGCTGAGCTCCTCGCTTCATTGTCACTCGTACACGGGCTCAGACTCTTCTCCCGAGCCTCCCGCCCCCACACAGCGGGAGGACGCGCGCCTCTCCGGACGGATTGCCTCTGACGGCGGCACTCCGACTCCAAACTCTCCAAGCTGCAGATGTGAAAGGGAAGCCCCATCTCAGCCCCCCGCCCAGGCCCCTCTTTCCCGCCACCCTCATCCGGGAGGACAATACCTCCACTTAGGAGGGGGCTTTTGTCCGGCTCACGCGGGACACGCTGACACAGTCTGCCTTCAGCACTCGGACAGCTCCTCGGCCATGCTCCCCGGGATCCCCGCGATGATGCAAACGGAGAGTTCGGGCCAGCTCGGCGCCTCGTTGGAGACCGCCCCGGAGACGACGGCGGAGAGCGCCGCCATCCTGCAGCAGAAGCAGCTCTTTGAGAAGTTCTGGAAGGGGACCTTCAAGGCGGTGGCCACGCCGAGGCCCGAGAGCGTAATCGTGGCCAGCATCATCGCTCGCACCAGGCTGAGCCGGTGAGTACGCACCCGGAAAGGTCTTTCCTCACGGGTCATGTGCTGGGGGGGGGGTCAGTGTGGGTGAAGACTAACAAAACGTTTTCGATGTTCGCCAAGCAAAAACATAATTCCATTGAGTGTTGGCGAAATGCTGGCCGCTGCTTCTGTTGAACTTCCTACGTTGTCAGTTCCAACTTGCAGCTTCCATGTTTACAAAAAGGAATACTTCCACTCGATCTGTTACAAAAACGTACGGCGTCAAGTGAAGGTTGAAAACAACATCCATCATCTTCATTGAGACGCATGATGTTTCCAACGTCTCCTATGCTAGCTTAGTTGAAGACGTTGGTTTCGTTCGCCAGGCCACTGCTGGAGATCCCAAAGTGTTTCCTGAAACATAGGTTTGCTGGTGCGTCAGGTCGTTGAAGACTCTCAACGGTCCTGGAGCACCATGAAGGACGCAGGCCATGATGTTGATGAAGGTTCTCCTTCAGCTTCAGCTTCAGCTTTTAGAAAGCCTTGGAAGTTAAAGTGTACAAAACGTGCTAACATCACCTGGGAAGAAGAACAATATCGCCACTTTTCAGTTGGTCCACGTTGAAGATTGTCTTGGATGCTTACCAAAGCTGGTTAGTTAGGAGATCAGGAACGCTTGGTTTGTTTGAAGACTAGCGTTGCGGAACTCACGTACGTTGATGCTAGCTTTGTGAAAAGGTTGTTTGATGCCCCCAAATGGTCCTCAAGTTCGTTCCAAATGAGGCTCCTTTGGTCAGCCGGGCTGCAGCGCCCCCGTCACCCTGAGCAAGATGACTGATGTAGAAGAGGATGGACGCTTGGATGCACCCTAATGGAATGTCGCAGGGGCCGACGCCGTGAAGCGACCTGATTGAGGCAGTGTCCCTACAGCTGAACCTGACGTGCCTTCTCCGTGTCTGTAGGACGGTCTGGTGTTTGGTGGTCACGCGTGGGCCAAAGTCTTGGCTGGAGGGTTGGACTTGTTAACTTGGTGCACTCAAACATTTGTCCAAATTGTCGTCCGACTCCAAGCGATTGATTCACAGCTGCTTTTCTGTTTGGACGCGGTCGCCAACTCTTACGGTTTTCTGTGACTCGCTCAGCTGGTCTTTGAGCGCTGTTGTGACGCCGTTCGTCAGCTTCCTCTCAGACGTGTCACTGAGGATTAGAACGCCCTTTCTCATCAGGAGTGTCAGGAGGCAGCAGGGACACCTTGCATGGCAGCGGTGGCGCCGATACTTGGAGAAACGCTACAAGGTCACTGCTCTGAAAAAACGATGTGTTGACGTTGGGGGCGCTTTTGGGAGACCTGATTAAAAGGTCACATAACAGGAGACCTCATGTGGTCTTTCTACGCCCTGACCTTAAATCCACAAATACTTCTTCCTGAGTGACAAAAGTAAAATCCGGCCTCCTCCTCCACACCGCCACGTACCCCTCGGTTCTCCTGCAGCATCTCAGACCTGGAATGAGTGTCCGTAATAACCACGGGAATGCGGGATGAGAGGCCCGGCTGTCTCCTCAGCTTTTGGCATCCCTCCCGTGGTCCTCGCTGGCCCACCGCGTTCTTGACAGTGATGCTGATGCCTGAACCTGCAGACTGCACATTGTGTGGCTAATTTGCCTCGGAAGCCCGCCGTCCGTCCACGGAGGGAGGAGATGGGGGGACCTTCCGGATGATCCAGATTTGGAATAATGAGGAGAATGCCGCAAATAAACACCAGAGTTTCCAGCTTCGTCCTCATAGCCAGGATTGGACCATCAAGACAAGTCGCCTCAGGCCCCCTCTCCGCGTGCAAACATCGTTATTTACCCGGCAAGATGGTGGGGACAGGGCCCACCGGGGGGGGGGGGGCTGTCCAAGAAACATCACAGAGGAAGTGAAAGGAAATCTTTCACTTTTTTTGGTTTTGGTCTCCTCTGTGGCAGATGGTGGCCCAGAGAGAGAGAGAGCGTGTGTGTGTGTGCGCACGTGTGCACTTGCATGTGTGTGTGTGTGTGCGCGCACGTGTGCGTGTGTGCATTTGTGTGTGCATGTGTGCATTTGTGTGTGCATGTGTGCATGTGCACGTTAATTTGTGTGTGCATGTGCATGTGTGTGTGTGTGTGCAGCAACAACGCTGCGATGATCCCAGCAAGTGGCCCAAACAAAGCCAATGTGGTCTCACGGCGCACGGATTTTGGCTGAAAATTCCAAGGGAATTCCATCACCCCTTTGTGGTGCCACGTTACGTACGCCATCCAACAAAGTAGCATAGCATGGCTTTGTGAGCTTAAGTGCTAGCAGCTAGGTCGTGCTAGGTTAGCCTCTTGGCTGAAGAAAAACCAAAGGATAAAAGTTTGCCAGAGCTCCAGATGGCGTTTTAAGATGTACAGTGAAGCCTGCCTTTTTCAGAACATGGGGGAGGGAGGAGCCAGGTCATCTCGGTATGGACGTAAAAAAAATTCCTCTAGCATTGTCACGACAAAAGCTGTTTCTTTTCTTGTAACATCCACAAGGAAGGTGGAACAAAGCAGTTGGAATTTGGAGCACCATGATTCATTTGAAGACGCGTAGTGAAGCCTGCTTGAAACTTGTCAGACCAAAGTTTGGTTGTCACGGACAAGCCTGAGGACGTATGCTACCGTTAGCATGTCGTTAGCAACTCCATTTGGCATAAAAGGACACAAAGCTTTTGGACACCAAGAAGGAAAACATCAAGCAAATACCTGATCTGAACCCAAAAAAACTTGAAGTTGAGATGACCTTGGAGCTCCAGGTGTTATTTCAAGAAGCGTAAAGAAGCCTGCTTTCTTAATGACTTCCTAAAAACCGCCACACGTGAGTCCAAAATCCCACATTTGAGCGCTTCTTCTCTTGAAAGTGGAGCAAACAAATGTGAGACATGGCTGATTGTCTTCAGGTTTGGTTGTCATGGATGAGCCCTGGGGACACAATACCGTTAGCATGTGGTTAGCGGTCCATTTGTCATCATAGGACACCGAGAAGAAGCTTCCTAGGTTGGAGTCCTTGCAGACGGACGGATAGGAGTGCCTTCCATGACCAGGTTTTGTCCATGATGTGGTTGTTGTTTGATGATGCAAGTTTGGTTTGAGCACCATTATTTACTTTGAGATGTGTAGAGAAGCCTGATTTAAAAAAAATGGCGCCAAAAGTGAGTCCTCTTCTCTCCAAAAGGGGAGCAAACAAGGGAGGAAGATGATTGGCTCTTCTCACGTTTGGTGCACGGAAGCTTTGCTCTTACTGTTAGCCCTTTTGCACCAGCAGAAACGTTCCTAAGAAGGAAGCCAAAAGGTGAAAGGAATCAGCCTTAGCCTGCGTCCCAGCCTGTGGATGATGGCGGCCGGATGGATGACGAGCACGTGTGAGAAAACGTGTGAGAAATGCGCGCTCAGCGCATTCCCGTTAATGGAGAGCTCAGAAATAATCTCTCCCTTTCCTCTGGCTTACTGAGATACACTGGGGCACAGACGCCACCTGGGTGTTGAAGAACACCAAGAACTGTGGCTGTGGGCAACCTCCTGATGTACTATTTTGTCACAAGATGACACAGAACTGGTTCAGTTGATGATCAATCATGTCAGAGACGCTTCCTCTTTTGGAAAAAAAAAAGGAGCAACACAATGTTTGGCTGGACAGGCTAACAGGCTAACAGGATCAGCTTCTGCCAAAGCGTGTTGATGTTGCAGTCGTTCCTCCCCCGGCGCACCTGCTCCCACGGAGGGCGCTGACATTTCAAGTCCATTAACATCATAACCTGTGTTATTGTTCACGAGATGTCAGTTTGTCAGAACGCTGACGCCGTGACCACACGCCAAACGCACCGAGTGCCGCTTTGTGACGTTTTGATGCTTCTTTTCTGGCTTTTATGTTTGTTGAGTCTGAGATGGAAAAAGGACACCAGCGAGTAAAAATGACACAATGGAACACCTCATTTACAAATGGTGGCTCGACGTGAATGATTTTGAAATTTACAGTGGAACCTCGGGCAAAAATAGCTTTAGTTTCGGTAGAGCCTCCAATTAGCCTGCAATATGTTGAGTACATGCTAGCCCTAACACGCTAACACCTACCATGATAGCACAAACAGTTGATGTAAATGTTACTATGCTAGCCTGAGCATGTTAGCAATGTCAACATTAGCATGAAAAACCTAGCATGATAGCGCTATGTGTCTGCAATACTAATGAAAATGGATAAAAAAAATGCTACATTGCTCACGTTAGCAAGCTAGCCCTAACAACTAACATAGTAGTGCCAAGTGTTGATATAAGTTTCTAAACATGAAAACGGCTAAAATGTTACGATGCTAACATGAGCATGTTAGCAATTCCTAGCATGATAGTGCTAAGTGTCTGCAATACTAATGAAAATGAATAGAAATGCTACATTGCTGATGTTAGCATGTTAGTGCATGAAATTCATTTGATACTGTCGGTGGAGCAGTCCCCGTGGTAGAGCGCTAGCATGCTTTCATTACTTGTGTCTGGGGTCGGGGTGGGGGGGAATGAGGATAGAGCTCGCCTAATTATAAAACGTATAATTAGCGTCTTTGGCAGATGAGCTAATTCCAGCGGCTTTGCTATCGCTTGATTGTAGCTGAAGTTTTGTTTTTGCGTCATCAACGGAGGAATCGTCTCCGGCAAAACATGAAAGTGCGTCTTGCGATAGCCGCGTAATTAAAGATGTATTTGGGGAGCGTTCCATTTAAAGCCCGGAAGGAGGCGGGAGGATGAAAGAATGGCCTCTTTGACTCTTTAAGGAGATCTCTTTGCAATAAAACTCGGTGTTTGGTTAACAAGGGAGCTTCACTGTTCATGATTTGCCTTTTGTGCTCAAATGAGCTCCCGGCTGAAGATGGTTTCATCGTGAAGAAGTCTCACTCCTTGCTGGAAAACATAGCAAAGACAAAGCATTGGACACGGTTGTAGCTATGAATGGTAGCATATAGCATATAGTCTCAAGAGGATGAACGTTAGCAATGGTAGCATAGCGAGTTGCTAACATTACACTCACATTTTAACAACCATGTTGTTAAAATGCTAGGTTAGCATATTGACTGCAAATTTTAAAAAAAAGTGAAAAAGTGAAGGACATTTTTCCCCACCCTCCCCGGACAGATATCGGGACACAAATTACTGTTAGCACTTTTGCTTAATCACATGAATAAGAACGAGGCTAAAATATGGAATATATATGAAATACTTGATTGGAAAGAAATGTGGTTAAATTGTTGCTACTCATGTTAACGTTGTGTTAACATGAATGAAAATGGCTAAAAATCTGAATGTTAGCATGGTGGCGCAAACATGATAGCATTGAAGTGTTGATCGAAGTTTCTACTCATGAAAACAGCTAAAATGCTATGATGCAAACGTTAGCATGCAAAACTTAAAAAGTGTCTGTCAATGTTATACTAATGAAAATTGATGAAATTGCTACTATGCTAATGTTAGCATGTAAAACTTAGCATGATAGCCCTAAGTGTCTGGCAATGAACTAATGAACTAATGAAACTGAATAAATATATAACATAATGATAACATGATATCATGCCACCTAACATGATAACACTTAGCATTAGTGTTAGCACATCATTCCAAAAGATTACTTTTGCATCATGACAGACAAAGCATTTGCTCGCCTTGTCAACTTTGTTGAGTGAGTGATTGACACCTGCCTTACACCCCCCCCCCCCCCCTCCCATTCTGTCATTGCTGCCAGCCCAGACAATGAACTGAGAGGCGGGAGCAATTAGTAGCTCATTGGTTACAGAGGAAGGAGACGGCGATGGCGAGATGAACGCTGGGACCTCAAGGCGGCGTTGCCTCCTGGCTGACTTTGGCCTCTCTCTCTCTCTCTCTCTCTCTCTCTCTCTCTCTCTCTCTCTCTCTCTCTCTCTCTCTCTCTCTCTCTCTCTCTCTCCCTCTCTCTTGGGATGTTGGAAGTGTAATGAAATCGTTGACTCGTCCTCTCTTCGGACGGCCCGCAAATTGAATGAAGGTGCTTTCCATAACAGCACCTGATGGACTCCCCGGGATGGCCCCCTAAATAACACCGCCCGCGCGCCCGCCCGCCTGGGATGCCTAACGCAAGGCCAAGGTCACGCTCTCGTTGATTTGTGGCGGGGACCGTCACCTCTGCCCCAACATACTCCGCTGGCTGCTGCCACAGCAGAGTGTTATATCTTACACCGTCTACTCCTGCTAGCGCTAGAACTAGAACTAGCACTAGGGCTAGCACTAGAACAAGCACTAGGGCTAGCCCGAGAACTAGCACCTAGAGCTAGTTCTAGAACTAGAACTAGAACTAGAACTAGAACTAGAACTAGAACTAGAACTAGAACTAGAGCTAGAGCTAGAGCTAGAGCTAGAGCTAGCGCTAGAGCTATTGCTAGAGCTAGAGCTATAACAGCCAGCCTTGATTCTGTAATGGACTGCTTGAAATGTGTCTAAATATGAAACTAAAGTCATAATATTACAAAAACAATACAAAAGATTAAATAAAACAAAACAATTATTTTAATGATTAAAAACATTCCAAAACACAGCAGTAAAAATGGGAAAAAGTTGACGTGAATGTTGTCTTTTCCAGCCATATGAAATATGAAACATGCAGTATTTGATACTGGATAACTTGTTAAACATCAGCGTCAGTGTGAGAAAGCCTAAGAAAAAGCGGAGAGCACAGAAAATAGGACGGGGGGTATGTGTGGTGTGGGGGGGGGGGTTGGGGGGTGCTAAGCCTCCATCTGTCCAGGTGCCAACACCTGATGGGGGGTGGGGGTCATGTGGTTACCTCACACCTGCTCTCCCCCCCTCCCGAGCGCCGAGCTCCACGCTTAGAGGAAGTGAAACCTCGCTGCCGTTGTTCTTCCCTCTGCTGCCAGGGAGCTTGGCTTTGGACGTTAGCAGACGTTAGCCTACGTTAGCCTATGTTAGCCTACGTTAGCCTACTTTAGCGGATGTTAGCGGATGTTACCCTATGTTAGCTTATGTTAACCTATGTTAGCCTACGTTAGCCTACGTTAGCCTACGCTAGCCTACGTTAGCCTACGTTAGCCTACGTTAGCGGATGTTACCCTACGTTAGCGGATGTTAGCCTATGTTAGTGGACATTAGCTTATGTTAGCCTATGTTAGCGGATGTTAGCTTATGTTAGCCTACATTAGCGGACGTTAGCCTGCGTTAGTCTATGTTAGCCTACGTTAGCAGATGTTACCCTACGTTAGCAGACGTTAGCCTATGTTAGCGGACATTAGCGGATGTTAACAGACGTCAGCCTTCCTCGTGTGGCCTTCGCTCCGTCTTCCGTCATCTTTCAGCGTTTATCAACATGAGATGTTTTTTCTGGAGTCTTTCCTTCCTGTGGGCTCCTACTATTTATCTCAGTGGTTTGGCAACTTGCAGCTGCTGTTAGCTAGTTGAGCTTTCTGTTCCTATGTTTGTTTATGTCTATTTATTGACATATCACATTTTACAGAAATAGCAACTTGATTTATTGTACTTTGTTTCTCTGAATACTACGACTTTAAAAACAGGCTTTTTATATATTTCAACTTGATGCTGCTATTACCACGATGGATGTCTGATAATTATCCGTGTCGATAATTATCAGGAAAAGGTGATATGGGCTGATATCAGTGTCCCATTTCCCCGATGACTAAAGCGCTATACGAGAAAGCGGCGTCTTACATCATCGCCATCCTGCATCATTGCTATCCTACATCATCGCCATCTTACGGCTCAGAGAGTTGGACCATAAAAAGGATCCTGAGGTGCAACTTTTGGCGAATATTTGGACTTCATTCTTAGTTCAAGCTCATTTGAAGAAATGACACCTCCAACTACTAAAATGTCCTCATCATACTTAAGTACTTCAGTCACCTAAAGTGGACTTTTTAGATGACTACTTCCCTCTCAATATTTGGACTTTATTCTTGTCAAATGTTTTCCATTTCTCCTTTTTTCGAATGATTTCATCTTTTTCTATTTTTAAATGAAAATCTTCTGTTTCTCAGGATACTACGACTAAATAGAAATATGAAGTATTTTCATGTTTCTACTTGATGCTACAGTAAAATATTTGGACTTTCTACAACTTGTTTTAACAATGATGATTAAAGTCTTGACGGTGCGTCAGCCGGAGCTCCAATTATCCAGCATCGCATTTACTGGTTGCGGCTGCGTGGACGTCAGCCCCCCCACCTGCTCCGTGCCATTTAAATCAGGCCCCCGCCCGCCACGCGCCTAAGCGAGCGTTGCTTCTGTGGTAATTGGAGTCAGTAAACACATCAGGTGAGCGGCCGAGCGTGTCAGCGGGCCGGTGGTGTCTGACAACGGTGGCGTGTTTTGCGCTAATGAACTGACTGCTTTGTCTGGGAAGCGCAGGAATCCTGAGTGCTGCCATGGTATCCAAGTCAGAGATGTTAACTTTACGCAGCCGCCTTGAAGGCAGCATCAAATCAGCTGAGCAGGTTTTAATCTGCAGCAAATCAACCTACACGCTCCTTTGTGATTGGTCGTCATGGCGTCCTGTTATTATTATTATTATTGTTATTGTAATGCGCTTCCCTCCTGCTGCTTTCACCTGTCGAGCTCGGGGCTCATTACGGGAAAAAAACTACGGCGATCGCACTCAGCCTCTATTGTGTCGGCGTGGCGATGAGAGGCGAGAGTCTGTTAGTCTGTCTGTTAGTGACAGAGTGTTCCAGTCACCTTGAGCGGCCTTTGTGCGCGTCTTAGCGAATGACTTCGCCGGCAGAGTGAGCTCCGAGGATGGTTTGTTCCGTGGGGAAGCTGATTGGTGCTTTTACTTTGATTGATGGCAGCATCAGGCCGCCGCTTTGTAATTATTCGTCTTTGCGCCCACTCTGATAAGGAATTCATCAAGATGTTATGCTGTTCCAGATTTGTCACCGGGACACAATCATTAAAGAAGCTGCGTGGGAGGGGCGGCGCCGCCGTTGCTGATTGGCTGATCGTGAGAGGAGGCCTCCTGATGGGAAGAATCAGTCCAATCGTGTGCTTTGAAACCCTTTGCTTGGAAGGATTTATTGATTGGCATGGAGGCGATATTCATCCGTTACAATAAGAGCTGTCTTGCCCGTTAGGCGAGACAATCATCCCTCCTTGATGCTGATTCATTGATACTCCATTTCTATCAAGAAAAACTTATTTACCACCTTTGGAATATACTTGGTAACCTGATTAGAGCCCTCTAGACATCAAATAGCACCCCTATAGTCATCTTTATACTCCTATGACCCAATATAGTAGACATAATAAGAGAAAATAAGACAGTAAAAAACCTGTTTACTACCTTTGGAATATACTTTTTAACATGACATGAAATAGCATGTCACGGTGCGGCTTGTGAGTTTCTCGGTTCGACCCCAGGATGCAGAGATTAGGACCCAAATGCAAGTAAAAATATATTTATTTATTTTTGCTATGCAGCAGAACAGCGCACTATCAAGTACAACTCAACACAAGACAATGATCCGACAACGAAGGGAGTGCGCACCTGAACTAAATAGGCAACACAAAATAGGAAACAGGTGCGGGAGATAATTGAAAGGAAAACAGAACAGAGCAACAGAGGAAGTGAATACAAAATAAGGGCATGAACGAGGAAATGAGGAAAACTAGAGGTGAAAACAAGAACTGTCACACAGGCAAAGATGCAGATTGTGACATAGCACCCCTATAGTAGTGATGCACTAGTTTTAAGGCCATGTTTGGATTTGATGAGGACACTTGGTCACATCCCAATTTGTTCCAGTCCTCCTTACCCCCTGTGAAGAGAACAGATAATCCTGGTGTGTTTCCATTATCGCAACTTTCAGCCAAGCGCCTTCATTAGGAGATCAGGTAAGGACGTTTAGGTCAGGACATGTTTTTCTCTGCAGCTGGAGAGGTGAGCAAACAAGAAGGGTGCATTTGTCCCATCGATCCTGGGGGGTGGGGGTGGGGGGATATTGATGTCTTTGTCGTAAACATCACAGCAGGAGTGGTGTCTCACACAGATGGCAGCTTTGGTCCTTTTATGGGGGACACAGTGGCGTGTTGAGTTCTCATAATACACACTTTCAACCACTTTTCCATACTCCCATATCCCATATTCCCATATCTCATATCCCACACTGAAAAAAATAATCCTTTGGATTTACTTGATTTTAATGTGTACATCGGTCCCACATGATGAGAATGTGAATGACTGACAAAATTTCATTCTTCTTCTCAATGAATTATTACTTGTTAAATCAAAATATTTCAATTACGTTCGAGTATTTAAAAGAATCAAGTTGATTTAACACCAACGAATTGAGTAATATGAAAGTAATTTTTTCATGTTCAGATACCTGTTTTTCAAATGCAACTCTAACTTGATTTGTTAATGCTAATATAATTTAAATGTATTATGTAACTTGAAAGCAATTTTATTATGTCCTTACAACACAAGCTAGCTCTCTAAATTTAACTTGATTTGTTAATGCTAATATAATTTAAATGTATTATATAACTTGAAAGCAATTTTATTATGTCCTTACAACACAAGTTAGGTCTCTAAATTTAACTTGATTTGTTAAAGCCAGTCAAATACATTGTAGACAATTGTGTGTGCAAATACAAAAATCAAAACTGATTGTATTGACAAAATGTAGTGTATTGATCGTGATCTCAGTGCAGCTTTAACTTCAGCATAAAAACACAACTTTCAAAACACAAATATTGAAAATACAAATCACGTTAAAACACAAAAACAGTTTTCACAGTAAATTCACAACAAAAATGAATTAAAAGTAAATTCTGCATAAAGTGCAATGGATTCATCTTACAAATAATCTAACTTTTTTCAGAGTACCAGGTTCACAGCAGATAATCTGAACCTATCACAGTACATTCAAAAATATAATGTGAGCTTGAGCATCCAGTGCATCCTCAAGAGCAAATAGAACATAATAACAGTAACAGGTTTGTAAACAAAAAGCAATAAATCCTGCATAAACTTGTCACTGAGAAACAAAACTTAAAAAAAAGTGCAGTCAATCCAGTCTGAACTGTTCACTGATGGAGCCTGTTTTTCAGAGCAAGTGCTCTGTTGGAAAGTTTCCCTCGATCCAGTTCCATCCAGATCTTTTGAATTACCTCAAAAGTGTAGCGGAGGTCAGCAGGATAGCTGAGGTTCAGCGCATACATCAATCCAAATAAAACAGCAACACCTAATGCTACATTATCAAGGTTTTGTAACACCTTGATGCCTTCAAGAACAATGCCAATGTCCTCTGCTTCATCACTTGAAGCATGTTCTTTGACAACATATATACCAACTGTAGTGTCTTCAATGGCCTTGTTGATCGTGTTCTGATCCAGGCTCTGTGCAAAACAGACAAAAGGTAAGTAAAGAAGTTAGGTAAGTCAAACCTAATCACCAAGCCCCATCGAGAAAAGGATAAACAAAATAACAAAAACAAAATGACACTCGATCTAGTAAGGTCAAAGTTAGAATGGAGGCAAATTTAGAGACAACACAGGACTCTTTTTCAGCACACGCGCACAGATCAGACTGTTGGCAGGCAATCAGATATTTAATGAATTTCACAACAAGTCTTGAGAACCTTCTATTCTACCTGTAAGTTCATTTACCAGCAACAAGAAACACTGTAATGATTTTTGGTTATGAAACAGTAAAACAATTTAAACTTAAAAAACAGAATATACTATATTCTTTTAATCAATAAACAATTTCCACACAATGATCAAGAATGGGAACAAGAGAAGAGCGGAAGAAGAACACAAGCACCGATTCATATACATACCACATATTCCTGTAGGAGGTTATCTGGATCTTCGCCCATGTAGACACAGACTCCTTTAATGATGCACTCTCGTCCAGCATCTACATCATCACACTGAAAGGACATTTCTAGATTAGCATCTTAATTCACCACATGTGCCTTAAAGCGATACTCCACTTTGTAAGTTTAATCCACTAAATATGTAATATGCGAGACTTCGCATATCTCTCAATGGATGAAAATGCGGAAGCCTCGCAAGATCGACGCCATCTTGACATCCAGCTACAGGCTACAGTTGACATTTAGGCTAAAAACATGGTGTAAACGGCATCTTTCACGGTCAATTTTTAATGTTGTGGCTCACAGACACTTGATTACACCACACAAGCAGGATGGAGACGTTTTGTGTTCTTTTTTTAACGTTTCATCTGTGGTCACCATTCACTGCCATTGTACTGGATGAGGCTACCCTCTTTCTCCTAAAACTCAAGCATTGTTTTGTGAACTGAAGATCTTCACTCATCACATCAGAATGGAGGAGAGTACATATTTAGTGGACTAATCTGGCAAAGTAGAATATCGCTTTAATCTCCTGGTATAAACTGTCCTATGGGTGCACATTTCTTTTCCTATGTATGCAAGTTTCCTATGACTGTGAGAGCCTTGCCGTGTACTCCATGTGAGAGGAGGACTGAAGGGACTTAGAAAAAGAGGAAGTAGAAAATAGAAACAGGAAAAAAACAGAAAAGAAAGAGGAGGTAGACAAATATGAAGATAAATAAGGAAACAGAGGAACAGTTTAAGATGATGCAAAAGGATGCAACAGTGAAAGGACAAAAATGAAAAGTAAACGCAAAATAGCAGAAAGAATTTTTGATTGCGAGAGCCCTGCATTACTTACATTGGCAATTTGTGCAGTGATTCTTTTGAGCCGTTCACCTAGCTGTCCTCCTCTCTTCTGGAACAGCCTTGTCAAGTTGTCAGTGTGGAGGTCCACCTGAGAAAAGAACTTGGACTGAAGTGGTACAGTCGTGATTCTCTTGAATTCAGCGTTGATCTGAAAAAGCACAGAGGATTCAGGGAGAATGTCACCATCATACAAAGCAGACCAGGACAGGCAAGAGGGAGATGAAGCACATACAAACGATGTGCTATCAGGTACATTAGCAATTTGCCAGTGCATACAAGCTTTTCATTTAATCAACAGCAAATCTAAGATGAAAACCCAGCATGAGATCAGCCTTACCTCACTGACTTCAAACAAAGCAGGCCATCTCGCCATGAAATCATCCACCATCGGTGCATCACGAACAACCTCATGTCTTCTCAATGCGAAAGTCTTTTCCATGTTGAGCTTGACAACCTCTCGGTTGTTCCTCTTCCTTACATCCAAGAGTAAAGCTTTCCGCATGGCTTCTAGACTCTCCTCAGTTTCTGCTGATGGGTATGTTGGGCAAAAATTAACTTCTGCTCTCTTTGCCTTTTTGATGCCAAAAGCTGCACTGTGCTTTCCAGCAGGTTTGTTTTTTATGGAGTTCACCGTCACTTCTGGGCATCCAAGTTTTCTCAGATGTGTGCGATAGTTAGACAGTTTATATTTTAAACTCATTTTCCATCCACCACATCCAGTGCTGGAGCCCTTCTCAGTTAAACATGCATGTCTCTTGATGAGACTCTGGGCTACCTGTTCCATCTCCTTATCAGTGACATACACTTTATACTGCACAATTTGCTGCACTAATCCATCAAGAATAGCTGACTTCAACTTGGGATCTGGAATAAGTGCAGTGCCATTTTGAATGTAAACTAAACCTGCCTGCTGAAGTTTTAACTCTGTGTCATAGGAGAACTTAGGTACATGAAACACAGCTGGCCAGGAGGACCGTGAGCTTGTAGACTCACTTGATGACAGTATGTCTGTATCCACAAGTTCACCTGGCCGTAATGAAGAGCCAGTTGTTGAGCAAGGACTTGATGCTTGGGGGTGTAGGACTGAATTAAGCACAGTAGAGTTATCATCATGTTGCATAGTGGTGGGCCTTGACATATCAATAACTCTAAGAGTGCCTCTGTCTTCCACCTCTGACATTGAGGTTAAGTTGAGAAACTCGTTTCCAAACAAGGAGTCCATGAATTGAAGTTTTAAGTTGCCCTGAAGTCCACATTGTCTCTTTACTTCAACAATAAGGTCATCAACTGTTTCAGGGAGTCCATGTGAGAGTGTCAACCTCTGAGAGCTGCCATCAGTCAATATGATCTTTAGGATCACAGGAGTATCCATCTTCAAAGCCACTCTGCAGAAACAAAGAAAATTAAACATCAGACATCAATATAATTGAAATGTAAAATCCAACAGTAAAAACCTATTTATCTATTACTGCATGCAGCAGGTATTTATAATGAAAATGTTTTTAAAATATAGTAGTGGATTTGGAAAAAAAGAGAAAATATGTAAAACACGGTAAATGCACATACAGGAGATTACATTTTCATAAACATTTATCAAAACCAATGCTGCAGGCAAGCTAGTTAATTTTACCTGCATATAAGTACTATAGATCAATATGAAAGCAGGATTAGCTTCAGTAGCAAGTAAGAGTTTTAAAATCAGAAGTGCTTTCTCTGATGCAGAAGTAAGATAAGATAAGATAAGATGCCTTTATTCGTCCCACAGTGGGGAAATTTGCAAGTAGAAGTAGCACTAGTAGTAATGTTGACAAAAGTTAGTTTAAAAAGCTTATGCTGAAATAAACACCTTATGTATTCAAATATAGATTTTTAAATTACTTTTAGGTCTAATATTTATTTAATTGAATTTCAGACATTTTAGTACTTCAAGAACCTGCAGACATCCAAGGCAGAAGTATGAAACTAGGTTAGATCAAATTAAGACTTTTTAATGGCTAACATTTTAACTTAAATCACAACCTCGTGAATTCTAATTGAAACTCGTTACTTTTACACTTTTTAATGACTTACATATCATACACACAAGTTACAAACTGTCATAAACCCTCAGCTCAATTATTGCACACCACCTTTTATTTCAATATGTCTTTTCAAAGTCACCATACGGGCTGATCCAATCTTGTAGTCAACCAGTGGATAAGTATCAAGGAGTTCACTGGGTGCCACGAGAGTGAATGTTCTTGTGGGTGATGGACTGAGTTCAAAGGCTCTATAATGTTCTCTATACCAGCCACACAGCTCATTAACAATGTAGAATACACTGTCATGTAAAATGCAGATTTGGTTAATTTCACTAAATTCAGGCAATCCACCTGTTGTTCTGTGGGCCAGTATCATTCCCTTCCTATAGGTTATACCCTTGGTTGTCACACACTGTGCAAGTTGAACCTCAGGTGTGTCTGGGAACTTCTGTCTGATGACTTGTGCTATCTCCTCTTTGAGTAAGTCTACTGGTAGAGTGGCTACAGCTGAGACCTCTAGGTCAGACTTATTCAGATGTGGAGAGCTCAAATGGTACGCAATCATCATCTGATGCTTTGAAGCTAATGAGAGGGGCACATTCTTGAAGCAGCTTGTGTGTCGGATAACCTGTTTAAAAAAGCTGTGTTTAGCCTCAAAGCGCAATGTCCACTGTCCAACAAGTGGACCAAACAGCCTGATCATCTGGGGGTAGTGCTCCAAATAATGGTGTTTTGGTAGCAGCTTGATGTCTGGGAACAACGCTTGGTATCTCTGCCTGTGCTCTACAATTTTACTTTCCAAAAAAGCCAGCGAGTCATCACTATGCACAGGGGCAACAACAAGCTCTGTGATGTCCTTCAGGTCCATGAGAACAAGCCACGCAGGCTCATCTTCAGGTACAAGTGATCCAACCAAAAAAGGTAAGAACCGGAGCAAGCTCCAGTTCTCATGAGCATTTCCCCCCACTGTTTTCCTGCTGGAGAAACTTTGTGACACTGCATGAGGTTTGTTTGTCCTGTCAGCCCATTTGTAGGGAAACTTCAGAATGGCATTGTTCAGGTCAACTATTGTAAAATACTTTCTGGAAATAAGCACTGTTAAGCAACAAGCAAGCTCCACTGGGATTATACCCTCAAAAACATCATGGGCAAGATCAGGTGGATAGCCAAAGATGACATGAAAATGTGACAGATTTTGTGTGAAGACACATTCCTTTTTCACTCCAAAACAACTTGTACCTGTATCTTGGACTTGTCTGACATGAGTCTGATGTAGCTCCTTAGTTCTCAGACTAAAAGCACCAGTTGCGACAGAATTTAGTTGAATATCACTGCTTTTTCCTGTGCAAAATCTGCAATAGTATTCAGCTGAAAAACTCTGCAAAAATCCTGCAACACTGTGAGCTCCCAGGTTGTCAGCCACTACACTGAATACTGTACCTTGAAGTGACTCACCTAACCGTGGGACATAAACACCGAGCTCTTCGAGAGTTTTTAGATCCTGCAGAAGAGGTTCAAAGATTTTATCATAACCATAGGTGTTCACATCATCAGTTTTGCACAGTACTGACAAGTAGATAGATGACAGTGAAGAATGAGAGCCCGGAGGCAAGTTAGCCAATACCCAATAAACAGCACAAAGCTTATGCTTCTTACGTGAGGTGCCAAGCGGGTTACAAGTTTCAAAGTCGTCAACATACAAATTTAAGGTGATCCTTGGCTTTTCTCCAGCAAAGAAACAATTTTCCTTAAATAGAGAGCCATCCCTTGAGGATCTGTACTGATATGACACACCAGAGTATGCGCCTTCCTGTCTTTGATGGCCCTCAACAACTTTAGTAATGATGTCTTCTCTACTTAACAGCTGCTGTAAAGACTTCAATATTGGGACATATTGGAAGCTGCGTTTGTTTTTAGTATCAAGAATGAATTCAACTGGCTCAACAACACCAAAGTTTTCCTTGTAATACTGCTTACGCAGATAGGCGGTACTTAGAGAGCCACCTTTTTGTATGGACCTTTGCACTGGATTACCAGAACAAATTGCATTGACAGTTTCTCTAATTGCAAGTTCATCAACAGAGAGGTTTTTCTGATGAAATATGTCTCTCACAGTGTCACAAGATAATGGAACAGGGGCAGAACAGATCAAATGATGGAGTTCCCCAAGAAATTCATCTACCGCTGAAGTTGGCACATGGACCAAATGTTCTAACTTCAACAAAGCAGCTGCAAATCTTTGCTCTATGACCTTCTGCAAGTCCTCTGCATGCAAATGACTGTTTGAAGGAATGGCAGTATCTGACTGCTCAACACACTCCTCACTATTTTCCTCCGATTTATTCACAAATGATATCCTTGTAGTTATGACTACTTCTGGTTTAAAATCAACCAATGTGTGATGGCGGTGTTTTCGATTTTTGTGTGATTTAAATGTTTGTCTTAAAATCACAGCCTAAAAACATACAAATGACCGTCTCGTTTCGTTTGAGATGGGCATTTATATGAGAAAAATAATCCTTTTCTGATGCAAAATCACTACAACTACAAATGTGACAACTGAATATTGCTTCTTTTTTGTGAGTGACACCTGTGGTGTGGATTTTACTTTGGTGGACAATTAAGGCATTCCACGTCTTAAATGTGCATGGACAATGCTGGTATGTACATGGATAGCGAGAACTACGCCCAAAATGTGGATGCCTTAACTTGTAGTGGTGCAAAAGCTTGGACCTACTTGCTACAGTTTCTGTGCACCCCTTACAACTCCACATTCCCTGCACCTAATCCTGTAACATACATCAAGTTCATCATTAGTCATATCATTCATCCACAATGTGCAAGCCAAATTGAAACAAAAAGGCTCACGGCAATACCATAATTCAAAACAAGATGGAAACCTGCTATCATATCCAAATAAATTGATATGTTTTCAAACACAAGGACTAACACTAGCTTGTTTACACCAGCAGGATAACGCAAGTCTGTTTTTTCAAGTATAATCAAATGCGAAAAATACAAATAACATTTTCTATCAATAATAATAATAAACATTTTTAAATGTATCTGAAGGTAAATGAAAATGCAAATTTAGGGCTTCAAGTAATATGAGAGCACTTACTATAGAGCCTTCTGAATATGTATGATGTAGACGGTGAACCTGTGAAATAAAAAATAAATAAATAAATCACACACAATCATAAAGCAAAGGTGCTAGATGCAGACATTAACTTTGATTACACTTTCTAAACACAATGGCAAGTAAGGATAGGATTATCTAAAGCACACACACAAACAGTCCTAAACATGCCCTAACTTTGTACTTTGTACTAGTTCTTATTTCCCACATTACATTCTCACTCCCAGCGCGTCAAAACCCTTCGGTGTCAGTTTCTGACTCCCAATCTAAAATCATGCATAATGAAGAGCGACGTCACTTTGATTGGCAGCTGACTGCTGGCGGTCGCCTGCAAACACCTAGCTCATTCAATCACTGAAATCCGTCTGTGTTTGCGGTGTTTTTGAATTTCGGATAATTTTTCATGTAAATACTGGATAAATAACACGGCTTGCTGTGTGGTTAATTGTACTAACAGACTGTCCAAACAGTCGGCGCTCCGTTTTTTTTCATCACTTCGTTAGTTTGTTACTAGTAAATAGCGAGCTAATCAATTAGCATCAGGCTAAAGCCCTCCAGCGAGCTGCCGCCGGCTGGTGGTGTCACTAGCTAACGTTCCCCAACTTGATGCAAATATCAAGGCTATACATACACACTAATAGCTAGCGTTAACATGCCGTTGTAATTGTTATATTTGCTGCGTTACTGTTTGAGAACAGCGTTCTACTTAACTATCACCCAAATTACTAGAACAGAAACATATACATTTGAAGACCTTACTTTTTCGGTGACTGGTCCGTGGCTTGCTGCCGCAGAGTATGGCAATTTTTTCCACGAGCCAACTTTCGCGGGCTTAGTGATCTTCTTCTTGGTTATTTGCCATCCAAAGATCGGCGCATCAGCGCCAACTTCTGTTCCGGAGTGGTTAATGACATGTCCTGGCGATATTTGAATGTTTTCCATTTCCGTGTGGGACTAAACTCGATTACATTGACTTTGTTTTTTTAATTTGATCAAGTTCATTTTACATGAAAGAAACTAGCATGTTCAACATTATCCAAAAACAACTTAAGTCTGCTTGACTAAATCACGTTCCCAAGCAGAATATAATTCAATTGTGTTGCATATACAAACTTTACTTTTGTAAATTCAAAGACCCACTGTTTCTCTTTTTTTCAGTGCACATCACTCTCCATCCATCCATATTTCCATCCCATCTCCATCCCATCTCCATCTCTATCCTACATGAACTCCATGTAGCCACTGCAGTTTTATTCTGCAACGTTCCTCCCATTTGTGAGGGCGTTTCAGGGCCCCGACATGAGGTCTCGGCATCAGGTCAGGCGTGGTGGAGGTCCCGAGCCCTGCGGTTAAAATGTGAGTTGAGCTCTTGAGTCCAAGCAGGGAGGGGACGTGGTCTTTCTACGACATTACAGGTGTTGCTAGGCAGCGTCGCTAGGCTAGATATTCCGTGTGCAGACATTTCTCAGCGGCGGCCTTTCCTTCCTGACGGGTGGAAGCGCAGGTTAAGCCCCATGAAGGAAGTCCACAGCACTTTTATTAGGCCGCAAAAGATACATTGCCTCAATTTAAAGGTGGGCCAAGGATAAACGTGCCACTTCTGCAGCTTTTAATTTCCCGCCTTGCGTCAGTGCTCCATCAGCTGCTGGACTCCTTGCCGGAGATGAGGACGGAATCAGATGATGGCGCACCGCCCAGCTCAGTGCAGGACCGACTTTTTTCGACGCCGTTAAAGTCCCTCCGCTTTAATCGCTGAGAATGTCAAATCTACAGCGGATGATGAGGCAAAGCCAGCTAGGCGAGCGCCATGATAAACCAGCTCACCGCTAAGACGCTAGCCTTTCACTTGTAAGAAACTTGTAAGAGTTTTTGAATGAACAACAAAAGTCTTTTCTTGTGATACTGTGGCAGTTTCTCCTCGTATTACAACTGTATTCTTTGAAGTACTATATTTCAGTACTATATTTCAAGATATTCACTCTTTTCCTGTATGCTTCTGTTGTCTTTCCTCCTAGTCCGCAGGCGTCACAGCCGCCGGGCGACAGCAGCGGCGTGAGGAAGGCGGTGGCTGCGGGCTGGGCGGCGCCCCGCGCTGGAAGGAACGGTTGCACGGCTGGGAAGAGGCGTCATGGCTGCCATCGCCGGGCAAGGAGGTGAGTTTACAGGATTAGGGATGAGAGAGAGTAACACCGTAGCATCGTATTGTACCACAGTACCACAGTACCGTATCGCAGTATTGTACCACAGTACCGTACCACAGTATTGTACCACAGTACTGTAGCGCAGTACCATAGTGCCGTACCACAGTACCGTACCACAGTACCACAGTACCGTCCCTGAATTGGGCACAGTACCACAGTACCGTCCCTGAATTGGGACTCTTTTAGGCCACCTCATCAAAACAAAGTGAAAATGCAAATGGAGGTCGGGCGCGGCTGAAGTGTTAACGAGTGACAAAGTGTTGTCGTTAGCGAGCCAGGCAACTGGGCCGGCGCCGCCTAATCAGCTCTGATGCATTTTCAGCCGCTAATGCTGCCAAACTGCAGACGACATTAAGAAGGGCCATTCATCTCCTGCTGGCCCCCGGTCTCGTATGGTATGTGACGGCTAATGTTGGCGTCTCCGCTTCCTCATCCCACAGCGCCTCCTTCGAGAAAGAGCTGTCACTGCGGCCCAAAGCCAAGAGGAAGAAGAGAAGATGGGACAAGAGCAAGCGGCGGATGAGAAGGTGAGCCAAATTGCTCCAAGGAGATTTCTACTTCTATTGATCTGCATCTTCCTCTCGCCGCCGTAGATCGCCTTCTTGCAGCCTCTCACCGCTGAGGAGGAAGAAAAAGAAGAAGAAGAAGAAGAAGAGCTCCAAGAAAGGCAAACGGCATCGGTAGGTTGGAATGTTGATAAGAATATTCCTAAGTAATCATTCAGCTTGAATGGCTGTGTCACCTAACCATCATTCTCACTTCTCCTGCAGGTATGGCTCCAAAAAGTCCAGACAGCGGTGTGTTCACTGGCCATGTGCACGCTAACGTTTGCTAATGTTCACCACCAGCACTCGTCATCTCATTGCAAGATACTCTAAAGCCCTAAAACTGCAGTCAAGTTATTTATATATTCATATGTTTTTAGGCTAGGATATTGGATATAAGTCACTGTTACACTCCTATTGCCCCATATGTCCATATGCCCCACATGATAAGAGAAAATAAGACATATAAGACATACATAGGAAACTTGCGTACCACCTTCTCAATACACAGGATTAGAGCCCTCGAGACATGAAATAACACCCTTATAGTCACCGTTACACTCCTATTGCCCCATATAGTAAACATGATAAGAGAAAATAAAACATATAAGACATAGGAAACCTGCTTACCATCTTCTAAATACACTGTGCAACATTAGAGCCCTCTAGGTATGAAATAACACCCCTATAGTCATGTTACACTCCTATTACGCCATATAGTAAACATAACAAGAGAAAATAACACATATAAGACATAGGAAACCTGCTTACCATATTCAAAATACACTTTGCAACTTTATTAGAGCCCTCTAAGCATGAAATAACACCCCTATAGTCACCGTTACACTCCTATTACCCCATATAGTAAACATGATAAGAGAAAATAAGACATAAGAAACCTGCTTACCACCTTCTCAATACACATGATTAGAGCCCTCTAGACATGAAATAACACCCCTATAGTCACTGTTACACTCCTATGACCCAATATAGTAAACATAATAAGAGATAATAAGACATATAAGACATCGGAACCCTGCTTACCATCTTCTAAATACATTTTGCAACATTATTAGAGCCCTCTAAGCATGAAATAACACCCCTTTAGTCACTGTAACACTCCTATACCCAATAATAAGAGAAAATAGGACATATAAGATACAACAAAGACTCACACATTAGCGTCTACAGCGTACTTCCCGTGGTGACTATTGTCTGATCAATGTAATGCTACTGCCCCCTGGTGACCAGTGTGAGTCAAGATTTACTTCAGTGGCTTTTCCAGGGAACATTCACACAGGAGCTGCTGTCATCTCCATCACACCAGTCACATGCACGCTGCACGCTGCACGCTGCACGCTGCACGCTGCACGCTGCACGCTGCACGCTGCACGCTGCACGCTGCACGCTGCATGCTGCACGCTGCTAACACTACAGCAAACAAATACGGTATTACGCCACAAGTATTACAAGTATTACACCACAAGTATTACAAGTATTACACCACAAATATTACAAGTATTACACCACAAGTATATCACATATTCTGAATGCCTTAAATGTCCATTGTTCCGCCTGAGAATGACTCATTTTGCCGCGGAATGTGTACAATTTGCTGAACTAGTGTATGTTTTTACTTAGGGTTAGGGTTAGGGTTAGAGTTAGGGTTAGGGTAGGCCATACACAAACAGCCATCCTTTACAGTAGCAACAAATACCAGGTCCAGTCGAGGGCGACCAGAGTCGGGTTTTGTAGGCAATGCCACGGGTCAGTGGTTGGCAGCAATGCTCATTTTCATACATTATTCATCTCCAGCGTCACAATTCAAAAACACACATTCTACGTCCTCAGGACAAAAACATCCCTTCCCCAAAAGCAGTGGGAAAAATATGCATATGTATTCATATTGTGTATTCATATTGTTGCCAGTGATGCCACGGGTCGGTGCTTGGCAGAGACATTGGCTTTTATGCACCGTTTTCTTCTAGCGTCAGATTTAAAAGGAAAAGTCACACTTGAGGTCCTTGGGACTAAAAATGTCCGCTTCCAAAAACTGCTGTTACAAATACGACCATGACACGAAGGCAACGTTGATTTTCATGAGTTATATTTGCTTCCAGTGTCAGATGTAAAACAAAAACCCACACTTGGCATCCTTAGGACAAAAATGTCAGATTCCCAAAAAAACGACAGTAGAAATGAAAGGGTTTTATTTGGCTGTTCCGTGGGTCAGTGCTTGACAGCAACGTTGATTTTTATGGATGATGAGATTCTCCAGTGTCAGATAGAAACCAACAACTGACAATTCCCAAAAACTGCTGATATAGTCATTGTGTTTGAGGCTGTGACATGGCGGCAACATTGATTTTCGAGAATAATTTTTATCTCCAGTGTCAGGTTTCAAACAAAAAGCCACGTTCAAGGTTCTCAGGAAAAAAGATGTTTGCTTCTCAAAAACTGCTGTTGAGATATTACATCTAGATATTTTTGTATGGGCTGTGCAGCACGGGTCAGTGGTTGGCAGAGTGCAATCGGTTGTTCGGTTGTAAAATCAGTCAAAACCTATTTTAGTGTTTTCCCAGGAGACATTTTTGTTCATGAGTGACTTTGACACGTTGGCTTTGCTCAGCGGCATTACTTCCATTGCACATATGAAGAGAAAACGTCCACGTTAAAGAGCCACGCCGGCTCAAGGCCGTCTTCTCTTTTTTCCCGCCAGTAGCTCGGTGAATTTCAAGCGGAAGAGGAAGGACGAGAAGAGGAAGGATGAGAAGAGGAAGGACGAGTGCAAGCAGAAGAAAAGGTCAGCGTGTGACTCCGACACAGAAACCCCCTTCTCATTATCTCATCATCATGCTTATCATTAAAGCTCATGAGATATGAGCTCATCATTTGTACCTTTGCAAATGGACATTTTCAACAATACTGGGCCGTTTGCATTTGGACTCTCCTGCTATTTGCATTCTGCCTGCAGCTTCGGTGACAAACAATGGCCACTTCCCAAAAGCTGTGAGAAAATATCTTTATATTCAAATACATTGATTTTTATGCAGTATTTCCCTAGTATGTCTACACTTGAGGTTCTAAGGACAAAAATGTCTGCTTCCCAAAAACTGCTGTTAAAATACGAGATATGAAGTTATTTTTGTTTGTGACAGAGGTCAGCGCTTGGCAGCAACATTGATTTGTCAATTATTTTTGTCTGCAGCATCCGATTTCAAATAAAAGCTTCAGGTCTGCTTCCCAAAAACTGCTGAGAAAAATACGATATAGTCTTATTTTTTGAGGTTATGGCTTGGCAGCACCAAATTTTGTCATTTTGTCACACCTGGCATCCTCAGGACAAAAACAGCTGTTTTTAGGTATAAGTATTAGATATGAAGTTATTGTTGTCTGTGACAGAGGTCAGCGCTTGGCAGCAACATTATGCATTATGAATTATGCTGCATTATTAATTTCTCCGGCGTCAAATTGAAGTCCGTTTGTTGCGTTTGCTGAGCGCTGATCATCTTTGCAAATTTCCAGTTTTATTTTTCCTTCTCTTGTGTGCTCGTCGCCTCTCAGCTCGAGGACTCGGTCGCGTCGGAGGCGTCGCCAGTGGACGTCGGCCTTGGAATGTTCTTGCTGTCAATCACCTGCAGAGGACAGGTATGCCCCCCCCCCCTGTCTTTTATCAGCTGGAGGGGTCTCTGACGGCCAGCTTGATGACTGATAAAGCCGAGCTGATGCGCTTATCACCGCGCCGCAGGAAGCACTCCAGCGGAACGCATATTGGCTCCCACAGATCCTTTTTTGAATAGGACGTTCTTTCATGGGGTTTCTCCTCCTTGATGGAAGAACAAGCTATGGATGGTAGCTCCCTGGGCTCCTCACTCAATACGGATTCATCAGGCAAACATGTTGTTATCCCGGCCGCCTCCCTCCGTTGCAAGAACAACAACTATTATTTTCTCCCCAGGGAAAATAGTCAAAGTCAATAGCCAAAGATCATCTCTTTGGCAGATGCACTGCTGTTTGTAAAAACACATTGGGTATTGGATTACACAAAAACAGTGTTTGTGGCAGCAGTGCTGCTGTTTTTGAGGACCTCCTACCAAATCGCTTGTCAAAGAAACTCTGTAGGACGGAAGCACGGCTGTTTTTAAGAATTGCCAGAAAACACTGGTCAAAGATCCTCTATATAACAGGAGCGATCTGCGGTTTTTAAGAACCTTTTTCCAAAACGTTCTTCCACATAACAGGACCACGCTGCTATTTTTGAGGACCCACTCCAAAGATTTTAGTCAACTATACAGCTGCTGTTTTTGAGAACATATTGCTTAAAAAAATCCAACTTATGACGGCAAAAGACGAGTCAAAAATCCTCCATATGTCAAGACAGAAGCATTGCTGTTTTGGAGGACCTACAACAAAAATTTGAGTCAAAGATCCTCTATGGTTTTTAAAAAAATGCTCTATACACAGTGTGCTGTTTTTGAGGATCTACGCCATGAATGCAAGTCAAAGAGCCTCTGCTGACAGAAGCCTGCTGCTGCACAAATGGGCTCAAAGATCCTCCTCAGGATGGAAGCGCTGAAGAACCCCTTTAAGGCTGTTTTTGAGGATTGTTTGTTTCTTTCGGCCATACTGATTTTGGCTTGAGCCCTTCATATTCCGGATGCCCTTCCTGGCGAATACTAATGATGCTTACTAGTGGAGATTCGAACCCCGGGCATTTGCTCCGAGGTCCGTAGCACTAACCACTACACCACGGTGGGTCTGCTGTTTTTGAGGATCTATGGCCAAGTGAAAGATCTTCTACATGAAAATCCCCAACTGACCTGAACCCAAGCCAACCGTGGGCTCGTCTCACATTTGCCATTTTTGGCTGTGCTACAAGCGAGTCCGGCAGGACGTGAACACCGAGTAGATTTTTGTGGATATTTGCTGTGGATTCCAAGTGGGAATGCTACCTTAACGAGCGCTGTTGTTGATTTGATCTGCTTTTGTGTTCCCCGTAGACGCATTGCTGAGGCCCGTCAGACGTCAGGATGCGTGGCGGCCACCCGCGAGGGAGTCAAATCAGTAAAAACGGCGGCAAAATACCCGTCAGTCTTCTGTACGAAAGTACGAAAGTATATTCTATTTTTCATCTGTTTTCCATGATTCCAAGAATGCTTCCAAGCTGACAGTGAAATATATTGCGGTAAAATAATACCCAGAGAAGATCCTGTCCAAGGCCAGAATGTCATTGGGGGGGGGGGCAGAAATATGTGACATAAAACGCCAACCCTCAGACGGAAATCATTTTGGCATAACATTTGGGACCTCTCGGCTGGTGCTGGGAGATGATAGGCTCATCCATGTTTGATGGCGGTGCATCTCGTAGGGGGGGGGGGGGGGGGGGCATGCGCTACGGGCTTTTTCCATCATGCATGTGCTGACTTTGACGTGCTAGACTTGGAGGTTTTTTCTGACTAAGTCAGTTTGAGTTTTTGGTGTAAAGCAGGAAAGCATAGCACCTCCTTAAAAGGAAGTGGAACCCTGTCGGCCAATCAGGCTGCAGTTAACTGGATATTGTGTAAAACAACAACGCTGACCCGTCATGGGTGCTAATTAGGGACGGCTAATACGTGAAGTGGACTGGACCAACGGCGAAATGCTAATTGGAAACCCAATATTAGTGTCAGAAAAGTCAATGAGCTTAATTGATTGAATGATTGACAGTTTCCGGATGAGCCACCTAAACGCTTATTGGCTCTTTGTTGGAGGATGCTAATTGCGCTGATGGATGTTGGTAATTATGCAGCTTTTAATGAAAATCCAATGCGTGAATCCATAGGTTGAATCAACTTCAGTATCCCCAAACAGGCCGCCGTACTTGTGCTGAATCAGCAACACTGATTTATGAGCCCCCCCACAAAGTCATGGAAACCCCACCTGCACGAACCCCAGAAGTCGGACTGACATGGAATCTGTCCACAGCTCAACAAACCACCAACTGTAACTTTCAGACATTTAGCCCTATCGTCCACCCCTTTAGGGGACTAACGGGCCCATGGGTGTCAAATTGGAGCAAGATGGCTTGAAAAACACAAAACATGGGGCGGGACTTAAGATTGTTAGACTTAAACTGCGAGGATACTGTACTGCATGCATGTGTACTGCATGCATGTGTACTGCATGCATGCTGGCATCCATTCCAGCATTTGGACCACAACCGACAGGTTCCAATAACAAAGTCATAAAAATAGCACATCCCAAACTCCTTCACGTGTTTCTTGGGAGTAAGTGACGGAAAATGGTGTGATTGGGCAGCCAAGGACAAGCTTCCCTACAATGCGAACAGGAGAGACAGGAAGTCGCTGAGGAAACAGCTGCAGGACAAATGCTGCTTTCCAAGGTGGTAGTCGAGGAACTTCCCACTCCAAAAAGGTCAAAGTGGCTCTGAGTTGTTGTCTTTTTCTTGCAATTGACGACTCTAATGATGCACTTATGTTGCCCCCTCTTTCTTACACCTTCCCTACTTAAGGAGGAAATCTCGATTGGTAAGTGGATGCTGTCGGGCAGATTGAGGGATGTTCATGTAGGTGGCCGCAGGCTGGGAGCAGGAAGCCCAGTCTTACTGTAGACTGATGGCTCTTTGTCCAATGTTCTCTGAGCCACAGCTGGGCTCCATCTCCTTTTGGCCTTCTTACGTAGAATTAGAGCCAGTAGATCTTTCCACTCAACCTCTATCTATGCTTTGTGTTCTTTCACGTAATTGTGTAATCGCGACTTTTCTCAGATATCAGTCGTTTTTGACACTGAAGTGCGTTGAGACATTCTTTTGTGTTTAACTGCATGCCTCAGATTTGCATGTTTCTGATCTTGTCAAAGTTTGCGCTCCAAAAGTAAAGAAGTCACTTTCTTCAGTTTTATGTGGGAGGAGTTAGATGACGCCACAGTGAATCAAGCAGCTAGCTAGGCTCTTTTACCAGCGCTCACTTGGTTTTAATCCCCAGCCTCCTTGTCTGCTGACAGATTTTGTCGTCAAAGCTTTTCGAGGGGACAACATCCCGTCGGGGCGGCAGTCCGCACGATTACGACTCGGGCAATGACACGTCGTCGCCACCATCCTGTAAAACTGCTGCCGATGGCAAGAGCACGGAGCATCAGCGTGCTGCCTCTGAGTTTGCTGTGAAGGACAACTCCTCAGACTCGGGGAACTCAGTGACCAGCTACACCTCGCTGTCCAAAACCTGCGGGGATGACGGCTCGAGGTAAGTGGCGTGGTGCACGAAGAATGCAGAGGCGAGTTTCTACCGTATGTTTATGGGGCAAAGGATCGAGCTTTGAGGGGCGCCACTCCAAAAGCAACATTTGTCTGCAAAGTTGGTAGCGGAGTAACAGCCATCTTCTCCAGTACTGTACAGAGATTGATCCCCTCTCAAAGAGCATTCATGGAGGCAGAAGGAAAACGTTCCGCCTAGAGAGTGTAGTTTCACGGTTTTGTGCCCATGATATGATTGTGGGGAGGGGGAGTCAACTGGGAGAGATATTCTCATTTGAATAATGTCAGTGTGACTGCAGCCATGTCATCCATCCATCCATCCATCTTCTAGGCCGCTTATCCCCAACTGGGTGGTGGTATGCTGGAGCCTATCCCAGCTGTCTTGGGGCGAGAGGCGGGGTCCACCCTGGACTGGTGGCCAGCCAATCCCAGGGCACATATAGACAAACAACCATTCCCAACCACACTCATATCTATGGACAATTTGGGGGGTGGGGGGTGGGGGGGGCAATGAAACCATGAAAACTCCACACAGATTTGCACCCAGGTCCTCCGGATCTCCTGACTGTGTGGCCAACATGCTAACCACTCATCTCACATCAGATGTCCAAAGATCTACATTGTTCTTGCTCAAAGAGCAAAATTTCTTGAAACAAGTCAAGGACACCCAAAGAATAATCTCACTGAAGATTCTGACTTTGTTCCATCAAATGTTTCCCTCACAGAGACCACGTCACGTTGGGATCTTTTCAGACGTCTGACTGCTCACAGAGGGTGAGTAAGTCCTCCGGGGGTCGTCTGAGAACTCAGTCACGTAGCCGTGGGAGGAGGAAGAAGAAGAGAAGGAGGAGAAGGAGCAGATCATCGGGCAGCTCCAGATATTCGAGACACCAACCCAGAAGCTTGTCGTCTGCCAGGTGTGAATTTTATAGAACGACACTTTGGAAGTCTTCCAGATCTGAAGGCTCAGTTCATTTGTTGTTTGGTCCTTGAAGATCCCACTCGTGCTCACCGAGCTATTCGCCAGCTCCGAGGCGGCGAGACACCATGAGCAGCACCAGGTCCAGAGGAAGCTACTCCAGATACAGCCACGACAGGTGAACTTGACAAAAGTCAAGGTTGATCCTCACCAGGAACTGCAGCATTTTTCACCTGTCTGCCTCACAGACTGCGATCGAGGCGGCGGACGTCCAGCTTCGGAGAAACGGACGTCGAGCACAAGGCCAGCAGGAAGAGACAGAGACGTAAATTCTACTCTCCGATGAGGAAGAGGAGGAGGGACTCGCCGAGTCATTTGGAGGCTCGTCGAATCACAAGGTAACATTTTCCATCATTCCCTAAGAGACAGTACTGCATGCTGACCAATAGTAATGGTTCTGTTGGCGTCTCCTCCTCCAGTGCCAGGAAGAGGCCCATCCCTTACTTCCGGCCCAGTCCCTCCTCCTGCAGCAGCATTTCATCCTGGAGCAGTCTCTTCTCGCACAGTCGCATCCGGAGCAGGAGTCGCAATCGCAGCTCCTCCACCTCCTGGTCCTCTTACAGGAGCTTCAGTCGCAGCTCATCCTCATCCATCTTTGGGGTCCGGGGACGCGGTCGCAGCAGACCCAGGCATTAGAGGTCTGAAAGACGAGCCCATGGAGGTGGAGGGCAGGGAATCCATGCTCCTCACACTTGGATGACAGGGTCCCAGCGAGGGTCTCATCTTGCTGTGCAAGCCTTTTCTTGCTGGCTGACTGACTGACTGTCACATGACCGTATTTGGTCATCTTGTTGTACCGCCACGCTTTCATTTCATTTACCCGGAACGCTCACGGAGGTCCCGTAGGACTTTTGTCTCCAGTCTTCAGGGACTGTTGGTGGATAAGATGATTTGTGGTGAGCCAAGATGGATTTGGTCAAAGCTTCCCAAAATGTTCAAGTCTTTAGGATTCCGGTTTTTACTCCAGTGGAAACCGCTCTATGTTGTTTATGTGGACAACCTGTGGACAACCTGTCTATTGTTCCATTGTTAACTTCAACAACGGCGTCAGCATAACTCCTGTCTAGTTACACATGCACACGCACTTCCTGTTTAATGCAAAGTAAGCACTAAGTCTAAAATATCACAGCTTTCCACCCGACTTATCTGAACGAGAGATCAATCCAACACATCAGACGTCTTTGAGTCTTCAGGACCCAGTCCACACGTCAGGGTTGCTGTATTCCAGCAAGACGTCTAGACATTCCCAGTGAAGCTTTGAGCTGAGGCAAGAGTTCAATTCCAAGGTTAGCAGGTGATGGAATCCTAACAGGTCAGAATTCCAGGGATTAGTGTTGAATTTCAGCAGGAACTCTATGGAAGCCAAGGTCATTCCTGCTGTATGGGAATGGAAGCAATGGTCATTCTCTAATATTCCCATGATTTTTCTAAGGGATGAGTGTTGTGCTGATGCAAGAGCCCCGTCCATTTTCCCAGCCAAGGATGTTGAGGCAAGAAGAAGATTCCTACCGCTTTTCAGCGGCTTCATTTTTTATGTTTTGTCTTTTCAAAGTGACAAGAAAAAAGAAAGAAATTTGTTTCTTGCTGAAAATGAAAGCAGAGTGTCTGCCAGCGCAAATGTCAGATGAATCCGTGCTCTCATCACGGCGCCAAATGTCAACTGCGCGTTGGCAACAGCGCATCAACCATGCCATTATTCCCACACGCCAGTCCGTGAGGCGGGTAAAATCTAATATTCACGTGCTTTATGAAAGTTATTTAGGAACTTATTTTTCCCATTTATTAGTGCTTTTTCTGTCATTTCTTGATTTTATCTGTGTGAAAAAAACCCAAAACAAACCTCCACATGCTTCGCCTTTTGTTATCAACACTACAACAACAAACTATGACAGCGAGAAAGTCACTGGTTTGACATTTGCTTTGTTGCCTTTCTTACTGGTAGCGATATGATTGCTTAGCCACCTAGCTTAGCTGGGAGCGATACGATTGCTTAGCCACCTAGCTTGGCTGGGAGAGATATGATTGCTTAGCCACCTAGCTTAGCATGTAGCAAAGCCAGACAGGAGGAAAGCCAAAGAAAGAGAGCATTAAGATAAGCTAATCTTTTAGCTTGTGATGTTATTAATTTTTGAACATTTTATTTGACTTTCCGTGCCAACTATCCTTTCCCCAACCAGATACTAAGCTAACTGAGCTAATGATCAATGCTAAACGGCGTCCATCTTTCCAGGATGTGTCCAAAATGTCAAACTATTCATCTTCGTTTGACTCTCTACGTATTTAAACTTTGTTTTTCCTTCTTTATCCAAGTGTTTGAATGTCTCGTCGATGAGGGAATGGCGTTTCATTGTGATGCTCATTTGGGATGGGTGCAGACTACAGGTTATTTGTTAGTCAGGCTTTCAGGCGGAGAAGTCTCGTGGTGTCCACAGCAGGTGGAAATATGGAAATATGGAAAGGTTGATGTTATGCAATGATGTGGATCCGTGGATGGTCCCTTCGTGTTTTTTTGTTTTTTGAAGGAACATTAGAGTCACACTTTTTTTCAACTTTTTTACATTTAATTGATTGATTAAATAATTATTTTTAGTCATATTTTGTATTTAGATTTGTATTCATTATTTATGTTATTATTTTACATTTATAGTCCACATTTTAGCTCCTTAAATAAGAATAATATTTAGTTTTCATACAGTAACTCTATGTAATATTTACTACTTATAATCTTCACAGTGACTTTGATGCTCCTCCGTGTCTTTGTGCTCAGCGTCTTCTCTTATTTTGGGTGTTACATCAGACGATGTGTATGAAACGTGAATAAAGAAGTTATTGAAAAACATTCTCCCCTTGGCTTGAATCAGTCGGTGACGTCATCCTGCAGGCCTGTGGTTTATTAAAGAGTCAGCGAGTCATCGGGTCAAAAAGGGGCTGGCCTCGTGCAGTTGTCCTCTGCCGCTGCAAAAGGTGTCCACGCGCAACCCGTCTACGGTCTCGCTTTTAAAGTTGTGTATGTTGTGTTTTTTTTGCAGCGTGCGACCTCCGGACTCATGAACACTCTCAACACATTTTGACTCATCTTGACCGACTCATCTTGGGAGGCACTATAAAATACTGCTCAGCCCTTTCCCCCCACGACTCTTTAGTTGAGCTACCCACTGGAAGTCGGCGGATGGTCCGTTGTGTCCACGGTGATGCAACACCTGACCCTCAAGTTTCCATCTACTTCCAGATAGTTTCACACGGACATGGCGGAAGGAGACTTTTACACCCTGGGCAGCCGCCAAAGGTTTCCCCGGGATCCGTTCGGAGAGTCCCCCTTCAGGGAGCAGCTGGCCTCCCGCTTCATGGAGGATGACTTCGGCATGCCGCCTTTCCCCGACGACCTCTCCATGGACTGGCCGGGCTGGGCGCGACCCGGCCGGCTGAGCACCCGCCTGGGCTCGGCGCCCTTCGGCGGCGCCTTACGCTCGAGCTTCCCCGGCCACCAGCAGCGGCAGTCTACGGCGGGGCCAGCGCTCTACGGCGGTCGCTACGGCGAGGCCTCCCCGCGGACCTCCCCGACCACCGGCCTCTACGGCCCCGGCGGGGAGCCGTGGAAGGTGTGCGTCAATGTGCACAGCTTCAAGGCGGACGAGCTCAATGTCAAAACCCGGGATGGTTTCGTGGAAGTCTCAGGTCAGTCGTTTTGTTGGTTGGTGTCCCGTTGGAAACAATGGAAGTAGGGATGGTCTGTTCCAGCATCAAACCGTGGCCTTCCTCGAGGCTGGAAAATGGAAAACATGTTACATTCCATTTTTCCCCCTCAAAGGCGAGGCTAATTTGACCTTTTCCTACTCCATGTAGGTACGCCATTACATTTGTGGTACCAATATTCATGTCACAAATTTGAACTTTCCATGCATTTTTATGCCCCAAAATGGGATAGGCTCCAGCATACCCCACCGCCCTAATGAGGATAAGCGTTATAGAAGATGTATTGGAGAACATTTATCAATTTTGGTGGAGTTTCTGGCTTGTCACTTTGGAACTCATTTGAATGATTTTCTAAGTCACCTGAAAAACTCAAAGATTTGATTTATGTCAAATCAATTGTCTTGGTTTGGAACATTGGCAACAAGGGCGGGAACATTTCTGAGGTCTTTCTTTTTAATCAATTTCCCATATTCCAGACTTTGTCGCAACTTCCCAGACGTTTTCATGCCAAAAGTGGATTCAAAGACTTGGACTTGCACCCAAAAAAATCAGCAATTTGGATCCATTTTTTGTTTTACAACATTTGTCATTTGCAGTCCCATCATTCATGGCACTTTAGAACAAACATTGCTGGAATGCCAAGTCAAATTCAGAACTTTTCCCAAACTTGGGAGTCATTTTTGTGCAACAGTATTGCGATAGTAGTATTAGTAGTAGTAGTAGTAGTAGTAGTAGTAGTAGTAGTAGTAGTAGTAGGTACCGAGTCAGGCAGTGGGCGTATACTGCAGCAACTGGTAGTTCTGCCTAGTAACCGATTGGCCCAGCATCTCTGATGTCCGTTTATGTGGAAAGATCTGGACAGGTTCGGAGGACAGGGGCTTTGGGGGGCACTCAAGCCGGGGCACCTGTTCCAAATTCCTGGAGCGTCGTTCCCTCAGTCGCTGGCGGGCTAGCTCGATTTAGCACACACACACTTGTGTCCAAATATGTGTGGTATGCCAGTTGGACACGAGATGCCGTGCTGGGCCAACCCCCCCTTTCTAAAAGTGGGATCACAAGCATGCAGGAGGTCAAAGGTGAGACAGCAAGCAGGAAATGTCAGATCAGGTTTTAGCAGCGTGACTCAGGTCTGGTCTGGTCTTGGTTTTTGGATTCAACGTGCCTCCAATAAGTTCCCCCGGCCTCATCATGCTCTGAGACGTTTCCAGTCCCAAGGTGACGTACTGGTCCACACTTGTGGCCCAATCTCCAGTGTAGGTCTTATACCTAATTCTGGATCTCGTGTCCTCAGTGTGAGTCATAGGTCATTGGTCTTGGTTTCAAACTTCGGCCACTGTCTCAAACCTAGATCTTCTACATAGAAAGTCTTTGTATTGGATCTCAGTCCCAAGTCTAGCTGTTGGTCTTGGTACCAAATCAAAGTCTGAAACAGACTTCTGAACACTTACACTTGAGGATTGCAGTCTAGAACGCGTGAGCTCTCATGTCCAAGTCTATGTTTGAAGTCCGGGTCACTGGTATTGGTCTGAAATGGACATGAAGTCTCAAATGAGTCTGAGGTATCAAGTCTAGGTCTGTAATCCAAGTCTGACATCTCATTTCAAGTTGAGGTGTCGGTCTCATGTCCAGTGCACCTGGTCTGGGTGCCCACTGTATGGGAGTTTCAAGTCCTAGTCTTGCATATTCAGGTCTAGGGTTCATGTAAAAGTATTGCATACTGGATAGGTTTGGAGTCTAAAGTCTCATGTCTCCCAAATCTCAGTCTTAAGTTTTTTGGCATCTGAGGTGGACATCTGTAAAAGTGTGAAAGGTTTGGAGTAGGCCTGCACGATATATCGAAAAAATATCGTCATCGCGATATCTGCATGTGCGATATCCATATCGAAAAGATGCGCGATAAATTCTATTTAATGAATGCATAAGCAACGCATTTCTTCCATGCACACTTTGGCCAATCCGGTGCTACTTTACACGGGCGCAACCTTAAGATGCCGCTTTGCTATTGGCCAGAGCGAGCCATTCTCTCGTTCTCGGCGGAGGACCTGAAGGTTTAACGAAGATATGGATGGAGACCAAAGCAGAGAGCAGCTTGTTCCTAAAAGACACTGCACCGCCGTAATTTGGGACTACTTTGGTTTTACAACACAGGACGAATCACAGACAAGTTATTTGCAAGTCATGCTGTAAAACAGTGGCTCCGTCGAGGGGAAACACGACACATCTCCACAGCCACCTTCAACACAACAACAAGGACCTTTACGATGTGTATTTGTAATCTAAAACTGCAGGTAAACCAAAGACAAATTGTCAAACGAGCATGAATGAAAGTTTTGCTTCTGTCACTTCTTATGAGAAAACTTTGAAGGGACACAAAGTTTTAACTGCAGCCATTACCCGACATGTAGCCAAATTTAAACGCTCCGTTCATGTTGTGTGTAAAGAGGGCTTTTTGGAACTGGTAAAGGAGTTTACCGAAGATATCAGGTGCCATCACGAACATAGTTCTCCCAAGTCGCTGTTGCTGAGATGTAAAATGTAAAACACTTGTGTGAAGTCCTTAAAGGCAGAACCCGGTGAAGTGGATTTTTATGCTAGCACCACCGACATGTAGTCCAGTCCAACCAGTGAGTCCTATATGAGCTTTACTGGTAAATGGCAACTTATGACGGTGTAATATAATGCAGTATAATGCTATAGCTATCAATGTAAGAACGTCATGGAGGTTGCTAGATATCATTACTTAAATTAAACTCTTATAAGCTATTTTTATTATCATATATGTCCAAACAAATGCACCTATGGTTGTACCAGGTATTAAAATTCATCAATAAACTGAAGAAACAAGGCTGGTCAAATAATTGATCCATGATTGTGTACAATTTGGTAAATGGGAAGTTAAAAAATGTTTATATTATAGGAACAAAACAGCAAAGCTCCTGCTTCAAAATGCTTGCAGACTGCACTTTAAGTTTAAAGATTGTATTTTTCCAGGTACCCTGTGATTGGCTGGCGACCAGTCCAGGGTGTACCCCGCCTCTTGCTCGAAGACAGCTGGGATAGGCTCCAGCACCCCCCGCGACCCTCGTGAGGAAAAGCGGTGGAAAATGAATGAATGAATGAATTAAAATGACTGTAGATGTTAAGGTTTTGTCAAAGCTTTTGCATCAAATTGTTACCAGTTTGCATGAAAAATACACATGAACATGTTCATGTGTTTTAATGCAAGTAAATGCAGTGTTTGAAATGCTTGAGTCATTTTTAGTTTGGCTGCAAAATAATGGAATAAGCAACTTTGGGCAAGACTTTAGGTTGACATAGGGGCCATCCATAATTTTCAACATTTTCACAAGAGTACAAAGAGTACTCTTTTGAGCAACCCCCCCCCCCAAAAAAAGAGTACAATCCCAAATGAAAAATGTTGATAGGTCCATGACCAACTGACCCAATACAGCCAGGAAATTCGAATGTCCAATAGTGTTCTCTGACTGTATTTTGGGACTCTGGTCAATCAGTCACTGCCCATCAACATTGTATTGAACACGAACAAGATAAAAAATTATATCAAATGCCTTTTTTGTATTTTTCTTTCAAGAAAATACAAATGTATTACAAATTTGGTCTTTTTGTATTGTTCTATCAAATGATACATGTAGAAAAGTCCTGATGCAACAACTGTTTTCCACAGGATTTTTTAAACAAGGGAATACTTCTTGTATACACACATGATTACTCAAGGAGCAGAAGAGTTGCCCCTGGTTTCCAAAAGCCTGAGGAGATAAAATCTTCTTTGAAATGATGGACACAACCCTTGAACTCAACTCTATGTGAAGTACTCAATAAAGATGCCACAACTGTTTTGAAAAGGCTTAACAATCACACCTATAGTCTAGTCAGTGTATCACAGGAAGTGAAAATCACATTGATTGTGTGCACTGTCTGATGCACTGTCCACAAAGTAAAATTCACCACCACAGAGTAATTCAGAAAATGGCAATCACAGCCAGGTCCATGCCCAAATATAGAAAATAAACACAGAGCTGGCGAATAGATTCAGGATGGTCGGTTTAGTTTTGATCTTCTCCATTTTCGCAACGGCACTTCGGAACAAATCCGCCCTGCTCGAGTCCTTCGATTTGGAACCTTTCCAAGCGGCCTGGCCAGCCGCTACAGCGTCCTTCCGCTTTCTTTCCGAACGCACAAAGCAGTAAACATTGATGTATTGTTCGTATGCATTGCTCGGTGAGCGATGAATGGCAGTAATTCTCTTTTTGATGAACGAAAATAGGTAATCGAAATCACCGGGGTCGGCCATTGTCTGATTGTTGTGTTGGAATGCGAAGCACGCAGAGCCACGTGAAGTATCGCGTGGACTGGTACGCTCTCGCGCTAGCATACGACGACAGGGGACCAGTCTACTCGCACTAAAATTTGACTGCGTCCCGCGGTTCGAACATACAGACATTGACATTTTCTGGTTTTCAAAAAAGCGTACGTTGATGTCTTAACCCCCTCCCCCCCTCGTACGGTTTGTACGCTCGTGAAAATGTTGAAAATTATGGATGGCCCCATAAATGTAAACATTTGTTCTTTTACACTTGAAAGTAATTGACTTGTGAGCTTATTTGATTATTTTCTGTTTTTTAAATAGATTTTAAAAATATGGTTCATGCAGATTATATTTTTAGGGGGAAGAAAAAAATATCGCAATAATATTGTTATTGCAAAATTAGACACCCATATCTCATATCACACTAATTACCAATATCGTGCAGCCCTGGTTTGGAGGTCTAAAGTCTTGGTGATAAGTCCGGGTGATGGTTTCCAAGTCAAAGGCGGTCTTACTTCAGACAGGAAGAATGTCTGCTGGACAGCTTTGTCCATTGCTCGCTCCCAGAACTTGCTACGTAGAACCTTTGGAATCTCTGCTGGCTCTCGTCTGTCCATCTTGTGAGGAGCCGTGTCATGCTCCTCATCATCGTCATCCTCGTGGTCAGCTGCACTGCGGTTTAAGGAACACTCCAGAGTTTTATGTGCTCTTGACGGACGGCCGTCCATGCTGACTTTTAGCAGCTGCGAGGAAGGATCAGAAATCAGAAATGGCAAATGGCAAGGTGGGGTCAGCCAGTCAAGCTTTTCTGGCCTTTTTTTATTTATTTTTTTTATTTTGCCAGTTCTCCCAACGGTCTGTTTGGCTGAGCTAATGCTCCTCAACGTACCTGAGACTATCTTCCACAGTTGAACGTCTCTGAGGTTTCTGGGGGTAAAAAGCCTTAAAACCTTTTCCATGATTTAAAACCATTTAAAAACATATATACACAAGTGTCTGGGTTTTCCTCCAACAAGTCAGTTTGAAGGACTTAAAACCCAAATACGCTTGAAATGATAGCAACTGGTAACTGCCATACTCTAACATGCTTGCAACGTAAAATCTAAATCTAAAATGCCACTCGTTCTTTGGGGTTTTTTTTTCAACATTTATGTCAAAAACGTTTCAAGGACCTATGACTGTGTACTGGTAAACACGCTATAGCATAATTGGCAACCCCCCCCCCCCCCAAAAAAAAAAAATCATTTTAAATCACAGCCTAAACTTTACGCTTCAAAATGATAGCAACTAGTAACTGCCATGTGCTAACATGCTAGCAGCGTTTTAATATTGTACAAGGGGTTGCGCCCCAAGGCTTGTTGTTTCTCCAAGAAAATTCTAGAGGAAAAACCCTTTTCTGTTTCAGAGACTCTGGCTGACTTTTTTTTTCTTAGCAACATTGGACCTAAAAAGCCAAAATGTTCAGGGAAAATAGCATCCAAAGTGACACAAAGCGAAGGGTAGGTTTAAGGTAAGGGTTGGGGTAGGTTTAGTGTAAGGGTTCGGGTTTTTGTGTGGTGTGAGCTGACGCCATGTCGTCTTGTCTTGTCTTGTCGCCAAGCAGGAAAGCATGAAGAGAAGCAAGAGGAAGGAGGGATCGTCACCAAGAACTTCACCAAGAAGATCCAGTGAGTGTCCAAAGTCTGGTATTGTTTTGTCTGCAGTTTTTGCATCCGCCGTTGCTTGGTTGGGGCGTCAGTTTTGGTGGCTATAAATAGACCAGGCTGCATTCCAACTTTGGCCCAACTGGGAGCAGACTTCACACTGGAGTGGGATGTCTGTGGAGGGTCTCCTCTAATTAGGAATTAGGACTCTGGGCCGGCAGAGCGAGATGTTTACGTTGACGTGGCTCTGATTTCCTTATTTGGCAAAGACCAGCGTCTGCACGGCTCCTCGGAATGAACTTTGGCACCCTTAGCCGAGCTTCTTTATTCCTTGCTGCCTTTGAAGACCATAGTAGAAGATCTCAGGTCCAATGGTGTCCTAGCACCTTCTACAGTCACTTTTTCCTCCAGTAGGAAGTCATCTGCTCCACGCCAGGGGTGCCCAAACAGATGAAACTTTACCACTTTGATATTTTATCAAGCCACACACAGAGAGATGCTAGCAAGCTATGTTGGTTTCATCTCAGTTTGTCATCAGTGACACAGCAAATGATTCATATCATCTTCGCTCTTCTCCCAGTTTAGGATTTCATTTTCCAAATATTTCAACATTAGTCCTAATCTTAGTAAAAACAATTTATAGGTTTTCATAATATTTAGGCTTCATTTACAGCGTTTGACTTGTAACATTTTTAGAGGCCTCTAGACATGAAATAGCACCCCTATAGTCACGTTACACTCCAATGACCCAATATCGTAGACAGAATAAGACATACGAAACATGTTTACCACCTTCTGAATACAGTTTGTAACATTATTAGAGCCCTCTAGACATTAAATAGCACCCCTATAGTGTATAATCTAAATATGGAAGACATAATGGGAGAAAATAAGACATAATAGACTCACAGATGTTAGCATGTGACTCCTTCTTGTTGCTTGAAAATGCTTCATTTGGGCATGTGAAACGTAGTAGATGTAGAATGTGTAACATTTTGTCAACTGTACGTATTTCTGAACTATTAATCGTCCATAATTTCACTAAGATGGATAGCTGATATATGCTTTATATTATTTATATCATGCTTTATACTATATATTGTTATTCCTTGTGGCGTTTAGCTATTATTATATCTTAATCTTCCCATTTCTGCGCGCGTAATGCAGCCAAAACCGCAAGAAGGACCCCCACACATGTTACATCGCCGGAATCATGAGCTCGGGACTACAGCGGTGTTTATTTTTTGGAATGTTGTAACCATGGCGACGCTATTAACCAAAACGTTCAAAAATGGGCCACTAGATTAGGTACACCTGTGCTATTTTTAGAACAGCCACATTCCAGAGAAAACAAGAATTTACAGACTTTTCACAGCCTTGTAGCTCAGCCATACGGCCATGTAGAAACATGATTAATGGCTCATTTTTTAGATAAACTTCTCAGCTCTCTCTGTGGCTAATTAGTTTTTTCGTCGGATGTTTAGTTTTTGCTCTATCTTCATCAGAAGGAGGTGTGCGCAGGGCTCTGGTCTCCCACTCTGACTCTCACTCTAGCAGGGGAGGCGAAAAGGCAAACAACTCCTCTTCCTGGCCACACCGTTTTAGCTAGCTTGATTTATGTTGATGAAATTTCCTAAAATGTCACTCTTATGTCTGAGAGATGTACGGTTTTCCTTCTGTGGCGCCTAGAAGCGACTAAAGTCTAGAATTTCTCCCATAGTCTCCCATGTTAAAGACGCCGTCTTTTTTTTCTCCAACTCTTCAATTTTCTATGTTTTCGACTTGTCCTCTTGCGGTCGTTTCTCAACCGATATGCAAAACGAGCAGATCTATGCGAAGCCCCGACCCTCGGGCCACTCACTGTCGTCTCGTGGTGTCGATATCTCAAATCGTTTGGCCGTAAGAAGCTTCTGCTCGACATGAGCGATTCAGCCTTTTCAGCCATTTGTGCCGATTCACTTTCATGGCGGCCATCTCCTCCTCCTCACAGCCCCTCCCTTCAAAAACGTGTGCGATTACAATGATTCCCTTCCCAGCTGATACCATACAGCTCATGTATTTGGTAGATTTCAAAAGTTTTATTTAAGTAATGAAGCACAGTGACTCCAGGCACCTGAAAGACCGGAGTATCAAAATATCAACATTTTTATAGAATCCATGATACAGCATTAAGCTGTGTTATCATCATGTCAGGAATCGATAGTTCAGTATCGACCCGCACATCACTACCTCTCTGCTCTTTAGTACTCCATGACAAGGCAAGTGCTGCTTTCAATTGGAAAACAACACATGACATGTACAGACACCACAGCAGTGCCTGTCAACTTTCATGACTTGATGCTATGTTGCTAGGTGCTAGCGTGTTAATTGCTAGCATGTTAGCATTTAAGCTAATTTACTCATGTCTAAAGGCAAATACACACACGGTATGATGTGGGGACACTATTGGACTGCCTCAAACCTTTCGGGAGTTGAGGCTGTCTTGCTAGGTGCTAGCATGGTCGCCGTTAGCATCTTAGAATTTAACTAATTTACTCATGTCTAAAGGCAAATACACACATGGCATGATGCAGGGAGGTTATAGGACAACCTTGGCAGTTTCTAAACTTGAGGCACTCTTGCTAGGTGCTGGCATGATAGCCGTTAGTATGTTAGCATTTAAGCTAATTTACTCATGCCTAAAGGATAATACACATGGCATGATGTAGGGAGGTTACCCGACAACCTTGGCACTTTCTAAACTTGAGGCTTTCTTGTCAGGTGCTAACATGACGACCGTTAACATATTAGCATTTTAGTTAATTTACTCATTTATAAAGCCAAATTCACACATGGCATGATGTAGGGAAATTATAGGACAACCTTGGCAGTTTCAAAACTTTCTAAACTCTTGCTAGGTGCTAGCATGGTAGCCGTTAGCATGTTAGCATTTAAGCTAATTTACTCATGTGTAAAGGCAAATACACACATGGCATGATGCAGGGAGGGGGGTTATAGGCCAACCTTGGCAGTTTCTAAACTTGAGGCCCTCTTGCTATGTGCTAGCATGGTATCCATTAGCATGTTAGCATTTAAGATAATTTAATCATGTCTAAAGGCAAATACACACATGACATGATGTCGGGACACTATGGGACTTAACACTTTATGGACTTGGTGCTTTCTTGCTAGATGCTACCATGCTAACTCTTAGTATGTTAGCATTTTAGCTATTTTACTCATTTATAAAGCCAAATACACACATGGCATGATATCGGGACACTATGGGACCACCTGAACACTTTTGGACCTGGTACCTACTTGCTAGATGCTACCAAGCTAGCTTTCAGAATGTTAGCATTTTAGCTAATTTGCCGCTCTCTAAAGGCAAATACACACATGGCATGATGTGGGGACGCTATGGGACTGCCTGTTCACTTTTGAGACTCTGTGTTTTCTTTTTAGCTGCTACCATGCTAACTGTTAACATGTTGGTATTTTAGCATGTCAGCTTTGTTGCTAAATTCCTTGTCTAATGTACGCTCGGCATAGCTCGGCGGCGCGGCACAGCAGACACCGGGCCCGAGGTTCACAGCACAGGTGGCAAGCCCATCAAATTTTCCGCTGGAATTTTCTAGTTTCTTTTATCATTTCACTTTGGCTCTGATCATCTTTTCCAAAGATTTGATGTTTATTTATTTCACCACTAAAACAATGAGCAGCGGTCCACAAATGTCCTGTGCCGCATTTTAAGCGCCCCCTCACTGCTGTGCCATAGTTTGGTTCCTACATAGCCAGCTCATCTTTTTCTTGGCTTTTGTCCCGCCTTCAGGATCCCGATGGATGTGGATCCTCTCACGGTCTTCGCCTCGCTGTCCCCCGAAGGCGTCCTCATCATCGAGGCCCGCCCGACGCCCCCGTATTACCTCTTCAGCAAGGAAGGGCCCCAAGGCTCAGGGCACGATGCTAGCGCCCCCCAGGCCCTGGCAGTCTAAAGCCACCCTGCCCCCTCACGTAGAAGAAGCTACCCTGAGGACTCTGTTGGTCTTGGATGATGTGACTAAGGTAGATAGCGGAGGGTCATACCACCACAGATGTGTCTTTCTATGCTAGAGCAGAACCCTGGTGATTTTGATGGCTGGTAATCCAAGATGGCTGACATTATTATGGGGGTATACCCTCTCCCCTGTCTTCCAGCTGTCGTACGTTGAGCTCCACAGTCAAATGAGTACCCCATGCTTGTAGCTTCTCCAAAATACACACTTTTACCCCCGCCATGTTGACACACACAAGAACCTTTGTTTCCCAACCAGTTCCGATTTCACCCTCTTTAACAAACCAACAGGATTAACGTCAACATCATCTTTCTGTGTCACTATTATTTCTAGCCATGTTTTCTTGACTGGTCTAAGGAGGATGATTACTGGGGGAGGGGCTCTCCTTTGACACCCATCAGCTTCAAAAAGTCCTCAAACTTTCTAGAATTTGTCTGTCGGAACAAGAATCCCATGGTTCCTTTTGGAAGTGATCCAAGGATGGTGTCATCAGTCATTCCACCGACTATTTGATATCCTGGGTTGCTGTCTCAACCCTACTGGTAGTTTTGGTGGGACTGGCCCAGGATGGATGGATCTAAGAATGGATGGATGGATGGATCTAAGGATAGACGGATGGATGGAACTAAGGATATATGGATATATGGATGGATGAATGTAAGGATAGGCGGATGGATATATGGATTGATCTAAGGATAGATAGATGGATGGATTTAAGGATAGATTAATTGATGGCTAGAAGGGTATATGGATGGATCTGAGGATAGATGGATGGATGTATTGTTTAGAATATGTTGTAGAAACATCATGCCATGCCTTCCTGGGTGTTTCATTTCCTGTGACAGGAGCGACAAAGTGTTGGCTGAATTGCGTGTGTGTGTGTGTGCACGTGTGAGTGTTCTGTAAATATCTTTTCAATACGAGTCTTTGACTTTATGTGACGTGCTTTGCTTTCTTGTTTTTTATCCTTGAGCTTCCTCATCAGAGGACAATGTTTGTCAATAAATGAATCAACACACTTGTGTCTTCAGTGTTTGAAATGGGGAGGGAGGGTCGTCACTGGCTGCTTTACATGTCAATCATACCATGACATCATGTTTCCAACAATAACTGCAAAAATACCTGTCAAAGATCTTCTATCCCACCCTAAAAAAAAGAAAAACACCCACACTCACCCCTGCTTTTCCTGGTCTCTCATCACTCCAACCCAGAAATAACAGCCTATTATTGAATTATGATGGTTATATTATGTATGATATTCTTATGTAATTCTCATTATTATGTATCCTGCTATTCACAACTTTGTAGGCTAATATGGCGTGCCGTCACATTACAGGGCTGTCGTGTCTTACCTAGCGGCCCCCCTGCCGTCACAACCTGCTGCATCATCTGAATCTTCTGAAATATCTGTACGGTGATCCACGAGGCTCCTGGCTTCTTGTTCTTCTCTTTGCTCCTGATTTGTGCGTGTTGGCTAACGGTCTCGTTGGTTAATTGTCGCAGCGTCATGATGGAATTGTGTCATGGTTTATTCACGCCTTAATCAGACCAAACCATTTGTGCTGTAGGGGTATTAGGGGGGTTCTTGACTCTACTTCTGAACACAATAAAGGCAAGAGAACCAGAAATGTAAACATGGAACATTTTCTCCCCCAAATCAACATATTTTGAAATGAAAGAACAATTAATGACATTTTCATGAGGGACCAGTTCTGGGCCCCCCCTCATGGCAAACATACCCATTTGTCCCCCCCCCCCCCCGTCAACGGCACTCCGCTGCAATAACATACCTGGTCAAAGATCCTCTATATCAGGGGTGCTCATTAAGTCGATTGCGATCTACCGGTCGATCGCGGAGGTGGTACTGGTCGATCGCTGGTCGATCGCGGCGTGACATTAAAAAAATATCATCCCAGCGTCAATGCCGTCACTTGATTGATATACAGGGCAGCCATTCAGATGACAACTGAATGTTGCCCTTCGGGTGACCAATCAAATCAAACAACGTCTCTAAGTGCAGCAGAACTTACGATGTCAGCCTATCATCCATCCCCGTTACTTGATTGACATACAGGACAACCAGTCAGATGACAACTGAATTTTGACCTTTAGGTCACCGCTCATGTGTAAACAACGATGCAAAGTGCTAAGCTAGTCGGCGAATTGCGTCAGATTTTAAGCCCTCGCTAAAGTTTATGGTCACTAAAATGAGTGAAGGAGCTGGACCAAGTAAAAAGGCAAAAACATATCACTTCCATACGGATATGGAATATTATACGGATATTATGATACGGATATTATCCACGACTGATAAACATTTGGAAGTGTGCGTGAGCCTGGCTATCAGCAGCTACTGTCCGGACTATGCATCCCTGGCTGATTCAATTCAGTGCAAGTCATCAAAGTAAACTCAGGTAATTACAAAAAAATGTTAATAGTTAATTATGTGTGTTTTGCAATATTGGCTCATTTGGTTATGTAAGGTACATCAACATACATTGTACGTACAAATAATCCTCAATACATTTGAAAATAAATAGATGTTTTGCATTTTTGTAGTGGGTAGATCATTTTGACTCGGTCATTTTAAAAGTAGCTCGCATGCTGAAAAAGTGTGAGCACCCCTGCTCTATATGATGAGTGCCTTGCTGTTTTTAAGGAAGTCCAACAAAAACACAAGTCAAAGATTCTCTATGTGACAGGATGACTCTGCTGATCCTTTATATGATGTGTTTTGTTGTTTTTAATCAAAGATCCTCTATGTGAGAGTAGCACTTTGCTGTTCTTAAAGGACGACTGCTTTTGCTGTTTTTAGGACCCATCACAAAAATGCGACTCAAAGATCCTCTATATGACAGGAGCACTTTTCAAGGACCTCAATCTGCTGCTAAAGCACTGGTCAAAGATTGTCTATATAACAGGAGCACTTCTCAAGGATCTTAATCTGCGGCGAGAGCACTGGTCACAGATTTTCTATATGACAGGAGCTGTGTTGTTGCGTTGCCATGGTAACAGCAAGACTAAAGAAGGACTGTTGCTGCATCTTTATTGGATGACCGCTACAAGGGCGGGGTCAGCAGGTGGATGCCATCTCCATGGTTACTCATCACCCTCCCTGTCTTCATTCTCGCCCGCTTCTCCTTGGGTGTCCGCCTGATTGGACATGTCTGCGCTTGGTTGGCTTTGGAGAGAAACCTCTGGACCCCTCCCCCCCATTGACATCTGAGAGATCGTATCTTTGCCATGGAAAAGGATCTGCTCCTATGAAAGCGACAGTGATAACGAAGCAACCGTGTGGTCTTTCCTGTAGGGATGGAAAGGTTGCTCGTTTTCATCCTGGGGACCAGGATGAACACCCAGGTATGTTGATTCAGAAAGTCATTGTCTACCTTGTGCAGCTTCTACTGTTCCTCTCAGTCAATTGGTCTCATCCCAGCCTGATTTTAGGGATGGATCAGATGTACACCAAAACCTAACGTAGATGACGGCCTTGGAGCAGAACTTGAACGTCAGCCGAGGATTCGCCTGTGCATCTTTGTGTCTACGCCCTGGCATCAGCATCAGCAGCATCAGCACGGTTGCCAGGCAACAGGCCGACACACAAAAGCTTCTGGTGACGCCATCCGTTCAAACTCTGCCGACGTCCCGAATCGTTGCGTGGTGATCCGTTTTCCTGCCTGCGTCTTTTAATGAGCTTTTTCTTCCCAAAGGCATCTTTGGACGTGTGATGCCGACTCAGTGGCGGCAGAAGAAGAAGAAGGAGAACAAGCGTTTTCATAGCAGTCATCACAGGGAGCATGATTGAGATTGTCAAAGCACAAAAGTTCCATTGTGCCCCAGCCTTTTTATTTTTTCCGTCATGCTGCGGACCGACGCCCGTCACCGGCTTGTCTCGGCTTTGGAAGCACCAGCGCTTCAAACGCTGCAGATGCCGCAGAAAGAGGCCCTCTTCCTTGTCACTGGGAGGGGAAATCCACCACCATCTCTTGTCAGCCTCAAAACGGCCTTAAGCCAGGCTGAAAACAAAGATCCTCTATATGACGGGTGTCAGGCTCCTCCTCATGGGGGCCCACATGGCAGTTATGGCTGCCGGGGGCCACTTGGAACCATCACTACACGTGACTATGAAGATGAATGGAACCTCACGATGCGGGGACACTCCTGGATAACCTTCACAAGACAGTTGGCCATTTTAGAGGATCAAGGCAAACAGAATATTGTCTTCTATGGTTAATTGTCTTCTATGTCTTATATAGTTCAACAGTGAATGTGACTTGCCATAAACAAAAAATAGGGATGGAGGGATGGATGGATGGATGGGTGGGTACGTGGGTGGATGAGATGGATGGATGATTAATGGATGGATGATTAATGGATGGATGGATGATGGATGGTTGATGGATGGTTGATGGATGGATGGATGGATGGATGGATGGGTGGGTACGTGGGTGGATGGATGATGGATGGATGGATGTTGGATGGATGGTGGGTGGATGATGGCTGGGTTGGGTGGGTGGATGGATGGATGGATGGGTAGTGGGTGGGTAGATGGATGGGTGGATGGATGGATAGATGGATGGGTGGGGTGGGTTGGGTGGATGGACGAATGGATGGGTGGGTGGATGATGGATGGGTTAGGTGGATGGATGATGGGTGGATGGATGGATGTGAGAGGTCCATGAGAGAAGCTAGAGACTAGCAAGAGAAATGTTCAATAAGCTACTGAGGGGACGAATGGCGGCGGTCGCCGACGACATATCTGACATATCGGATGGAACCGTGGCGGCCTACGAGGGGGAAGTTTGTCACGCGAGACCCGAGGACGAACGACAGCGACGATGAAGATGGCGGTGTTTGTTTACGATGAGGTACGTTTCCATGTTTACAGCAGCTTTACTTACTTTGGTACTTTGGTACTTTATTCCCATCATGTTTTGCCTTTATTCAACATTCCCCCCTTTATTCTTCTTGTTTGTCTTTTTTCTTGAATATTTCACCTCAGGTTATTTTTCCTCATCACATTACCACTTTATTGGCAAAACATGTCATCCTTTTTTCTCTTAATATTTCAAATATTTCAACTGAAATGTTCTTTTTGTGATTGCAACTTTATTTTCATAATGTAATAACATTTTCTGCAACCTCATTTCCCAAAAATGACAACTTTATTTTGTTGTGTTTGCGTCTCATAATATTATGACTTTATTCTCGTCAAACGACGGCTTTTTCCCGGTTTTTCTTCCTGTCTCTTTTGGCGGCGAGACGAAGGAGGACAGCAGGCGCCGATTTCTCGTGATTGATTACCTTTTGTCAGGTTTTAATCTGGCCATGTCCCGTCTATCTTTAATCCACCATAATTCCTGCTTGCATCCCAGCAGTCCCAGGGAGCCTCCAGCCCCCCCACGTCAAAGAGGACGAGAAGGAACTCTGGATCTCCCAGGAAGTGCCGGAAGAATCTGGTCTGATTCTCGTCTCCGTGAAGACCGAAGACGAAGCGCAAGCGCCATCTGATGGCGACGACACCTCCCCCGAGCCTCTGAATAAAAAGGAGATGTCTAAGGAGTGCTTCTCCTGCTCGGTTTGCGCTCCAATCTTTTCCTATCAAAGCGCTTTGACGCGACACATGAGGACGCACACAGGGGAAAAACCCTTCAGCTGCTCCGTGTGCGGCGATAAATTCTCCCTGAAGGGAAACATGATCAAGCACAAGAGAACGCACACGGAAGAGAAACCCTTTGTTGTTCCTTCTGCGGCAAAGGCTTCTTCCCCAAGGCCAACATGTTGTCGCACACGAGAACACACACCGGGGAGAAACCTTTCATCTGCACCTTGTGCGGCGACACCTTCGCTCACAAGGCCTCGTTGACGGCGCACACTGTCACGCACACTGGGGAAAAGCCGTTCACGTGCGCCGTCTGCGGCGAGAGCTTCTCCGACCACAGCAACCTGAAGTCGCACACGCGGAAACACACGGGGGAAAGACCCTACGCTTGCTCCGTGTGCGGCAATCGTTTCTCCCACAAGGTGAACATGGTGTCGCACATGAGGATGCACACCGGGGAGAAACCTTTCGTTTGCTTCGTTTGTGGCGAAAGTTATTCGTACAAGCGCAGTCTGAACAGTCACATGCGCGCGCACGTGTGAGGCGAGTGCGGGGGTGGGGCTACCCCCACCCATGACGACAGGTACCTTCTCACGATGTGCTCAAGACGTGCTACAAGCGACGCTGCATTCAAACGTCTTGAAATGTTGCATTTGAGATTCTCTGATTGCAACATGATTTTAGTCCGCATGTGTTGTCACATGAACTTTTCTTTCATGGCAATAAAAGTCGTGACCTCTTTGCGTCTTCTCTTTTTCTTGGCCAAACGTAGAAAGGCTAACAATGTTAGTGTCATAAAATCATTTTTCTTTCCTATTTCAACTCTGCGATGCCATCCATCCATCTTCTATGCTGCTTATTCTCACTAGGGTATGGGTATGGTGGAGCCTATCCCAGCCGTCTTTTGGCGAGGGGCGGGTTAGAATACCTGTGTTAGAATAAATTGTAGAAACAATTATAATAGTGTTAGTTATCACCCTTATATCAATTTGCTTAGACAAGAGAAAGAGTGAATGTGCTGAAGAAGGAATGTTCCCGTGACTCTGATCAGAGACCCCCAGCGACCCCCAGTGACCCCCAGCGACCCCCAGCGACCCCCAGGTCCTGGAGGTGTCTGGATGCGCCCTGCAGTTCATGTTAATCCTGCAAGAATGTGCCAAGATAAGAACTCATCACTCTCACATATACACACACATAGACAAACAAATACAGATCGTGCAACTGCCCCCCCCCCCTTTAGAGTTGCACAACCATGTAGTAGGGACCCCCGAAAGAGAATAAAAAGAGAGGAGTGTGAACTGCATATTCAGAGTGGAGCTGCATGTCACTGGGTATGTTGTTTCATTCTCCTCGCTGCGAGTAACTTTGAATATTTTTGTCTGTCTCTTCTGTATTTAAGTGTTTTTACAAGTGTCACAGGAGTTTGAACTTGAAACCCTGGACTGGTAGCCAGCCAATCCCAGGGCACATATAAACAAACAACCATTTCCACCCACATTCATACCTATGTACAATTTGGGGGGGTCCAGCCAATCATGCACTGGGAGAACATGCAAACTCCACACAGAGATGGCCGATGGTGGAATCAAACTCGGGTCTCCTGACTGTGTGGCCTACATGCTAACCGTTCGGCCAAAAACTCTTCAATACTAAAATGAAAAGCCCCCCCCCCCCAATCATATTACCAGTTTATTCATGTAAAAGTAGAGTTCCTGACCAGGTTGTTCAATAAGATCTTAGGTGGTGAGAAGATGCCCCAGGAATGGAGGAGAAGTGTGTTGGTGGCCATTTTGAAGAACAAGGGTGATGTGCAGAGCTGTGGCAACTCCAGAGGTATAAAGCTAATGAACCATACCATGATACCAAGTTATGGAAATAATAGTTGAAGCTAGACTAAGGGCAGGAGTCAGCATCTGGGAGCAGCAATATGGTTTCATGCCAACAAAGAGTACTTCAGGTGCAGTATTTGCTTTAAGAATGTTCATAGAGAAGTACAGAGAAGGTCTTTGTATAGATGTGGAGAAAGCCTAGGACAGGGAGGAACTGTGGTATTGTATGAGGAAGTCTGGAGTGACAGAGAAGTATGTTGTGGTGCAGGACATGTATGACGACTGGAAGACGGGTAAGATGTGCTGGAGGTGGGACTGCATCAGGGATCAGCTCTGAGCCCCTTTTTGTTTGCTATGGACAGGCTGACAGATGAGCTGAGACAAGAATCCCCATGGACTATGATGTTTGCAGATGACATTGGGGTTTGTAGTGAGAGTAGGGAACAGGTGGAGGAGATGCTACAAGAGTGGAGGTTTGCCCTGGAAAGGAGAGGAATGAAGATTAGCCACAGTAAGACGGAGTATATGTGTGGGAATGAGAGGGACATTCCATGTTAGAGGCCTTGGAGATAAAGTCTTTTTAGGCCAGACTGAGATTGTTGGGACATGTCCAGAGGAGAGAGAGTCAATATATTGGTAGAAGGATGCTGCCAGGTAGGAGGCATAGAGGAAGACCAAAGAAGAGGTTTATGGATGTAGTGAAGGAGGACATGAAGGAAGTTGGTGTAGAAGACAGGCTTGGATGGAGGAGATTGGTTTGCTGTGGCGACCCCTGGAGGGAAAAGCCCGAAGAGGAAGAAGATTTACATTTTAACAAATACACTTTATTTACAATTAATAGATTAACACAAAATTAAATAAATTAATTGTTTACAAGATCAGAAAAGTGTAAAGTGTTGTCAACTACGGTTCACAGAGCCACCATGTATCGATGAAAGTTGGCAGGTCATTTGACAATTTATAAAAACCAAACTCGAGCCTCAGTCTGCATCGGACGCTGCAGTGCCAGACTGAGGTGCATCCTGACCTGCACGCTCCTCAACCTTGTTCCTGCGTGACACATTAATAGCCAGATTTGCTGTGCCCGAAACAAAGTTGAGGAGCTGCCATTTTCTCTGGGCTTTCTTTTTGGTACCCTGCACCATAAATTAATACGTTCTCAGAAAAGGTGACATTAAATAGATTAAAGACCTGGGATAAAAGGGTGTGGAAACCCGTGAGTCTCTCACACTCGCTAAAAAAATGAAAAACCGTCTCAGGGTGGCTGCAGAATGGGCAGGTGTTTGACACAGCGGGGCTAAAAGTGCACACTACAGCGTTGCAGGCAATGGCACCGTGCAAAATCCTCCATTGGAGATCAGTAGTTCGTTTGGGGATCGGGGGTTTGTACAGGACTCTCCAGACGGGCCGCTCCTGTCGCTCAGTCCTCTCCTGCAGATCACTCTCACGCAGTTTTGGTACAGAGATTTTTTGTCACCTGTGCGGAGGTCTAGTTCCCGGGCCTTCTCTAGCAGCCGGCTGGAAGCGTCACCGAGCTGAAGAATTAACTGCAGCTCCGGGAAGGGGTCCTCTGGGTCGGGTTCAGTCCGTCTTTGGTATCTGGCCAGGAGAAGCTTCTCTGCAGCTGTCAGCCTCCTCCTCCACATCTCCAGAACTCTCTGGACTGCCCTGGTGGACCGGATCCCCAGCAACGACCCCAGCGCCTCGGCATCTGTCAGCGTCGGCTCAGCTGCGTCGATCACCTGCTTCAGCAGGAGAGTCCTGGAGCAAAGCAGGGCTGCTTCCATGCCCGGCATGGCCTCGGGGGAGATGTCCAATCTGGCACCGTAAAGGACCGTCTCATTTAAAAGCCAAAACACAGAGGAAGAGCTTTTGACTGACCTTTTCTTAAAGAAGGCCTATGACTTGAAAACAATATAAAAGGAAGGTAACCCAATTAAATTTACATATTTGGAATCGAGTAGAAACAGAGTAGCATCCAGTCCCAGGTTACTCACACGTCTGAACATGCAGCTAGCCACTTCTCTCCACACCAGATCCCCTTAAAAACCTTTGGATGAACTGTAATCTGAAGGTTGCTGGCCAAGTGGAACAAGAATGCAACAAGAGTGCAACAAGAATTCCCATAACAACAACAGTGACAAACAGAACTGCATCAGTTAAATGTCAATGATGGCTAAGGGTCACAATGGAGATGATATCAGTGAATTGAAACAGTCCAACTTACCAGTGGCAATAGTAACAATGAAGACATGAACCGTGATAGTAAACACAATTACAGCCATACAGTTACAGTAATTAAAATCTCACTGCTTGACATCATTGTTACTGTAATAATAGCATACCAATAGCATATAGACATCAGGGATAAGATGGTAGATTGTGTAGAGAAGCACCCATGTGCTGTGAGTGTCCATATGGAGGTGTGTACTTCTGTGTACATATTCATATATGTGTGCTCGTGTATGTGAATATGCATGTGCACATGTGTATGCGTTGGATAATGTTTGGGGAGCGGATACGTTTAAGAATTGAACAATTGTCAATGGTGGGATAGCTTTCTAAGATATGTTACGGAAACTAGCTCTAATTATGGATTTAATTTGTGAGTATTCAAGAAATGTATTCTGGCTTAACCCATACTGTGTAGCAAGGTACAGTAAACCTCGGATATATCGGACTTGGATATATCGGAAATTCGCTCACAACGGACAGATAAAAAAGAACCAATTTTTCTGTAATGCATTTCCAATAAAAATTCATTGGATATATCGGATTTTTTATAACGGATTTCGCCTATTTCGGACAAAATCTCCAGTCCCGTTCCAATGCATTTCCATTAAATTTCCCTCGCATATATCGGATGGCCGCATCGTGGCGCTCCGATTCGCCGAATCGTGACAGGCCGCTATACGACGTCATTTGCAGCGTTTGCAGCGTTGCCTGCTCGTCCAGGTACATTGGAAACATAGTCAAGGAAGTGCCTTTTTATACTGGATAAAATCCGATTTACGCATATACCAGATATAAATCCGATATATGCGTAAAACGGACATTTTCCGGTATACGCATATAACGGATTTCGCTTATATCGGACAAAACCAGTGGGAACAATTGAATCCGATATATCCGAGGTTTACTGTAATTGAATGACACAAACTTTTTCCCCCTTATGATATTTTCCATGCAACTTATTACTTTTTCATGCCATGTTGTAAAATCCAAGGGGTTTTTTAAGCAATATATCAGAGTTATTCCAGATCGGAGTGTACTGGCAAGGAGTGAGCGAGAACCTAGTTATTTTTAAAAATTCCCACCAAGCTGTCAGAGTGGTTTTAATATTTATACTTTTAAAACAATCGTTTTTCCTAAGAATTTGCTTAAACATTTTCTCAGGATAATATTTGCTTTCCTGACTGGCAGTGGTGATGTTTGACACGTCACTGCAGTCAGACATGTATGCTTCACTGTCGCTGTCTGCAGTGGTGGCTGGCAGGGCCTCCAGCCGCCCAGTTTTACAGCCCTCCGCCACTGCAGTCAGCACGTTTTTGCGTTTGTTTCGCAGGAGCAGACATAAATGCATACAGACACACTCCCAGACACACTCTCACACATCCCGGGGTCTATAGCCCCGGCCTGAACCGCGGCAACACCCTCCCACTGTCCGCCTGCTCTCTCACCTGCCTCACCTAAACCCGTCTCCCTCCTATCGCCCACCACCTCACCTGTCTCCTCTACCACCTCACCTGTTACCTCCACCACCTCACCTAGCTCGTCTGCAGTCTCCACCACCTCGCCTGTCGTCCCCACCACCCCACGAGACTCAGCTGTCGCCCCCACCACCTCTTGTGTCTCATCCACAATCTGACGTGTCTCGCTAAGCTTCCGAGCCTCATCCGGCTCGCTCACCTGTCTTGCTCCCTCTACCACAATCTCATCTACACCTCTGTCACTAGCCCCATCACCAGCTACCTGAGTGTGCTCGCCGTGCTCACTCTGCTCTTCCAGACGCTCATTCGCCGCTCCCTCCCGCTGTGCAGCGACGTCCTCTGCCAGGCCGCGGGGATGGGTCCTCCAGCGGCGGCGGTGTAAGCCGCCGCCCACTCAGTCCGCCGGCCGCGAATCCACCGAGGCAGGCTCCGCCTCGGCCGGGTTGGGGCGATTCGGACAAGCTCTAATAATGTGCCCTTCCTCTCCACAGCCAAAACATTTCAATACGGAGGACGTGGCAAAAAGTTGATAATCAAACCCGTCCACCCGCACAATGAAACGATAGTCGAACTCCTCCGTTCTGTTGTTAAGGATCATGAACACCTGTATGCGGTGAGACACAACGTGCTTCAGTAATGGCGACTTACACCCAGACAAAACTTTCTTCATCGGGGAGAGCACTTTCCCGTGACGAAAGAGCTCCTTGGTTAAAAACTCGTCGCTGATGAATGGCGGCACATTAGACATGATTTTTGTTGCGGGCTGCGTGGGCGGCAGCACCGGCTCGAACAGCCCGTTAACAGTGATCCCCGTCTCCACCAGCCTGTTCACTTGCTCCACTTTGTACAAAAACAGCACCACCGCCTTATTCATACGGGCGGCGGATTTAATAGCCATGTGGCCAACTATCTCCCCCACCGCCAGCGCTACCTCCTCCACGCTGCATAGGGAGCCGGCGCCCACCTTGACGCCGTGCTTCCGCGACAGCTTGGCGAGGCTGTCGGTCGCCATTACGGCTCCCGCAACAGCGCCCCAGCCGGCGACATGCCTGGCTGGCAAAACCCGCGGAAAACCCCCACCAATTAAACCCAAAAAACAGAAGAAGAAGAAGGTGTTTTTACTTTTGGTAATGAACGAATTTAAGCCAAAAAATAAAACAGCAAAGACCCGTCGGGAGCGAAAGAGCCGGTGCCAATATTCCAGTCGCTGCCGTAAAGCTTCAATACCGCTGCAAGGTGGCGGCAGTCGTTCACAACTACGACCGTAACCAACAGTCTTCAATACCGTTGTAAAATGGCGGCCGTTGTGACGTGACGGATGCCCTCAAAGCCTTGCGCCACGGAAGTAGAAGAAAAATGCGGAAGTTGGGAGACGACCAGAAACAAAAGCCCCGATTGACGGCGCCAAAACGCGACACCAACATGTCGTTTAGCAAAGAGTTTGTAAGGCAGCGGTTGATGGTGGCTGCGGAGGAAATATTGGCGCTGTTTGAAAGGACGATGGCGTCCTACGAGGAGGAACTTTGTCGAACGAGAGAGGAAAACGAGCGGCTTCGACAACAACTGGAAGCTGCTAGCAAGGCCGGGATGATGCTACACAGCAAAGGTTAGCCAGGGCACCATCACTGCCGAAACCCAATAAGGATATTCTCTATATTGAAAATTGGAGACCCATTACTTTGCTGAATTCAGACTCCAAAATTTTGACGTCCCTATATGCTAAAAGACTACGACCTTGTTTGGAAGAGATCATCTCAGTTACACAGTCAGGTTTCATGAAAGGCCGTCACATACCTGACAATGTCCGTCTAGTGCTGGATATGATAGATTATTCACATCTTGTTGATGATGGAGCACTCATTCTGTTTTTAGATTTTTACAAGGCATTTGACTCTGTGGAACATGAGTTCATATATACAGCTCTGGGCCACCTGGGCTTTGGAGGAACATTCTTGACAGCAAATGTGATAACAAACACATAAGGAACACGCTTAGATTAGATAGAGGTTGCCCTCCCACGGCTCTTGTATTTTGGAGAAACTCCTTCCCTCACATCCCATTTGAAAAGCTATGGAATGAACACAATCAGTTTTTTATTCCAAACAAAGTGAAAGAACTTCACATTAAAACAATCCACAATTTTTACCCTTGCAACTCACGTTTAGCCAAATTCATGGAGGGGGTCTCGTCACAATGCTCATGCAAAATAGAAGAGGAATCAATTTTCAATCAGTTTCTATTTTACTTTTTATGTCTTTTAATACACTCATTGACATCAAAATGGAAATGGTCTTGTTTCTACAATGCAACCTTCGTAAGGATCTGCAGAATGCTGTGAAATGTCTTTGTTTATTAGGAAAATTCCATATTCACAAATCCAGAGTCATGTTATGCAAGCCAAATATTCACCAGTTTTCTTCTGAACTGAAAATATTATATGAATCACGGAAACTGATATTCAAAAACAGAAAAGCACTGAAAACCTTTCATACATTGGAGAACGTTCTAAAAACAATTCATATGAAGAACAAGCTTAAGTGACATGTTTTCTATTTTTATTTTGTTGTTCTTATTTTCAAGCAATATCCCTCGCACATTCCTTTCTTTATTTTTTTATTTATGTTTATATTGTTCTGTAGAATTGCACTTTTATGTTCCTGTAATTCTGCTTATATTGTTATTGTTTTGTACAATTGAAGCTTGTAATAAAATATTTAATAAAAACAGCAACGGTTAGCCTCCTTGATCGCTATCACGTTTGTGTACATTGGCCTGTAAAGAGGCAAACTAATGAAAAGCTATTTCTCGTATCTCATCGATAGTACATGTAACACACAGAATAGTTTTGCATGGACGCCATTTTGGTTCTCTATGAGAGTTTGGCGCCTATGAAATCAAACTAGCGGGTTTTGTGATCATCACATGATACTGTCTGTGCAGCATGAGCGTTTTCCGCGTGTGGGTGGCAGATGAGGTCATCTAATCTGACATATGTCACATGTTTTGTTTCCAATTCTTTCTCCTTTCACCATGAAGACTTTATTATGAAGAATAGTTGGACTTTATTCCTGCAATATTCTGACTTTTTCAGCAACCCAAATTTTCCAAAGTTTTTTGACATTGTTTGGTTTGTTTCTCATTTTATTACCAATTTAAAAACATATATATATATTTTTTAACATATTTTATATGTAATTTGGCTATTTTTTACAGTAATTTGCCCAGGGAAATAGGCTGTGCATCAGGCCGACACACAGCTGCAGATACCTGCAACTTTTTCCCCAACGTTCACTTTCTGCTCTTTTTTGGTGTTTGAATGGTTTGTACATTTTTAAGTCTAACTTTATTCCTGTAACTTCATTCTTGTAACATTCTAACTTTCTCCGCTTGTTTCTCATAATATGACCACTTTAAAAACATATTTGATGTGTAATTTGCCTTTTTTGACAATAACTTTTCATCTGGCCCACACACATCTGATGGAGAAGAGCTTTGTGTGCTCAAGTGTGTTTGTGTCCTGCAGGCGTGCAGCAGCTGACTGGTCATCAAGCAGAAGATCCACTTCAGCCGCAGGAGGATCTCGGGCCCCCCCACGTTAAGGAGGAAGAGGAGGACCTCCGGGTCACTGGGCAAGGAGGTTGTCTTCCACGGTCGGAGCAGGCTGATTTGACTGTCGCCTCCACGAAGTCTGAAGACTTGGCAGACGCCCTCTTAGCCCCGCTGTCAGATAGCGAAGCTGAAGAAGCTTTGAGCGGCGATACGGACCGTGAAGGCAACACGAGGACTCCCGTTGACAACAGACAGTCCGAGCGCCGTGATAAGGAGGCGGGTAAAAAGCGTTTCACCTGCTCAGTGTGCGGTGAAGGCTACTCTTATAAGTGCAATTTGACTCTGCACATGCGAACGCACACCGGAGAAAAACCTTTCAAGTGCTCCGCGTGCGGCGACGGCTTTATCCAGAAGGTCGCTTTGATTGCTCACACCGCAACGCACACAGGAGAAAAACCTTTCACCTGCTCTGTTTGCAGCAAGACGTTTTCTTACAAAAGCAATTTGAACGCGCACATGCGGACGCACAGTGAGAAACCCTTTGGTTGCTCAGTTTGCGATAAAAGATTCGCCCAAAAGGTCAACCTGGACTCACACTTGAGGACGCACACTGGGGAAAAACCTTTCAGTTGTTCTGTTTGTGGCAAAAAATTCTCCCACAAGGCAAACATGGTAACACACCTGAGAATACACACGGGAGAAAAACCGTTCACCTGCTCAGCGTGTGGCGAAGGTTTCGCTCAAAAGGTGGCTTTGGCGGCGCATGCAAGCATGCACACGGGAGAAACACCCTTCGGTTGCTCAGTTTGCGGTAAAACATTCTTTCAAAAAGCCAACATGACGTCGCACATGAAGACGCACACAGGAGAAAAACCTTTCACATGCTCAGTTTGTGGTGAGAGTTTTGCGCAGAAGATCACCTTGATCACGCACACCAGAACACACACGGGAGAAAAACCTTTCAGTTGTTCCTTTTGTGGCAAGGAATTCTCCCAGAAGTCCAACATGGTGTCGCACATGAGAATCCACACTGGAGAGAAACCTTTTACTTGCTCGGTCTGCGGCGAGAGCTTTGCCCAGAAGGTGTCTCTGGGTGTACATGAAAGAACGCACACGGGAGAGAAACCCTTTGCTTGTTCGGTTTGCGGGAAGAGATTCTTTCAAAAGGCAAACATGGTCATGCACACGAGAACGCACACGGGGGAAACCACCTTCAGCTGCTCCGTCTGCGGCAAACGATATTCGCACAAGTCCACGTTGATGACACACATGCAGACGCACAGCAGGGAATAAACGTCTTCCTGCCGTCTGAACCGCCAATGTGTCACACAAGTTGGCTTCCGGTTCAATTCCGGTGAGGAGCTCAGCTTCCGACCTCTGTTTTCTTAGAGATCCAGAAAGTCACCCCCGACTTTGACGTCCTCCAAAGGGTGTTGGTCGTTTTCTCAACCACTCTTTGGCCGAACGCTCCACGTTGCGGCGAATGATCCCAAATCGTGTGCAGCCCTGTTGCTGGTTCGCTTCCTGTTGTGTCTGAGGTCAAACCGTGTCAAAGGAACGACAACCTCTGCGTTAGCACCAAGTTGCAGTACGTACTTTTCTAGTTGCTGACTGGCACTGGCAGGGTTTGGGACTACGACGTTGGTGCTTTCGTCAGCCAACTCTTCTGCCGTTCTATTGCATCATAGGCTTCCACGGGCCAGCCTTATCCACCCAAAAGTCGTGCCACAGTATGTCCACTCATTGTCTGTTTTTGGGACGTCGGGCGTTTCGGAGTGGAAACGTCGGAGCTTTGCCTGGCAGCCATTGTGGAAGATGCTACCAAGGTACATTTCTCTGCTCCACTTGAAATAGCACTGGGCTTGGACTTTTCAATTCTGGACTGGATTCCTCTACGGACCCCAAAGAGTCATAAAATTACAGTTTGTGATTTGTGAAACTTTGATCTTATTTGTTAAAACATAATGAATGTACATTTAGACGTGAAAATCACGGGACTCTGACTTTTCAAATCTGGACTGGATTCATCTACGGATCCCAGAGGTTCACAAAGACGTTCTAGCAACGAAGATCTATTATTATTCGACGTTTATCAACATATAACTATGATTGTACCGTGGAACTAGCCGTTTTAGCCCACTGGTCATGTTGTTGCAATAGTTAGCCGTGCTAACTAGCATGGCTAGCAGCTGTTGAAAAAGTGACTACGGGCTAAACATTTCTAATCAGCATTAAAGTTCCATATCCTGTTTCATGGAATCATCATCATCATGGAATATCCCAAGTCATATTAACAAGTCAAACGTCAAAACTACAAGATGAAAAGTGAAATAAAAAGTCAAAATTCTGAAATTCATTTTCTACGGCCTCTATCCTCACGAGGGTCTACACCAGGGGTCCCCAAACTTTTTCCAGTGAGGGCCACATGACTTTTCGTTCCTCTGAAGGGGGCCAGGGTCAGGGTCGTATGTTTGTTTATATTCTATGACTGGGGCAAAGTGTGGTTGTAGTCACGTCACAATAGGTTACCATTTGCAGTTCTATGACAGAAAAATTACCATGCTTTATTGTTCAGGGGGCCGGGACAAATGTGGAAGTGGGCCGTGTCCGGCCCCCGGGCCTTAGTTTGGGGACCACTGGTCTACACTGTGTGTACCACCACGCCTGCGTACGAGGTACACTCACATGGAAGTACAATTAGTCATTAGCACTTTGACAAAATATCTTGTGTATTGCGAATATGAACGTATGAATTGCATTTTGTTGCCCTGTACAAGTGACATGAGCAATAACAATAAAGTTGAATCTAATCTAATCTAATCTAATGAACAAGAGCACAACATTTTTACACAATGACATTTTAAAATGCTGCTGCTGAAATTCTAATTTCACAATAAATTCTTGTGGGGGAGAAAAGTACATTTTCCTTACTTTTTAATAAAAATAATACAACATTTTTAAAATGATATTTCCATATTTTCTGGAAAAGTCCAGGTATTATGCTCTCATACTTGAGTGTGTTGGGAATGGTTGTCTATATGTGCCCTGTGATTGGCTGGCCACCAGTCCAGGGTGGACCCCGCACCTCGCCCGAAGACAGCTGGGATAGGCTCCAGCACCCCCACCCTCGTAAGGATAAGCGGTAGAAAATGGATGGATGCTCTCATTCTGTAGTCGGCAATCTTCATCGGTCCCGCAAGATGGCCGCGTGACGTCATAGAAGCGCGACTTCGGCCAGACTTCCATCGAAGAAGAAAAGGCGGAAGTTGGCAGCCAGGCGCCGACAGAGAACAGAGCGACGTTGAAAGTGAAATAGACGGCGCAAAAAACCTAAGAAAATGCTGAAAGAGTTGGTGAAGGAGCGACTAATGGCGGCGGCCGATGAAATATCGGAAATGTTTGAAAGAACCATAGCGTCCTACGAGGAGGAACTTTCTCGGACGAGAGAGGAGAAGGATCGGCTTCGACGACAACTGGAAGCTGTTAGCAAGACCGGGATGGGGTTACACATTCGAGGTGTGTTGTCATGTTCGCCAGCCACGTTTACATCACTTGATGTCACTAATAAACGGAATAGCCGGTGGGACAACGACAGCATATAATCCAAGATGGCGGCCTGCGTACACGAGCCAACTATAGCGTTCCTAATAAACCTATGCTACTTCGGCCTGATTCATAAAATCACACGTATTTGTTTTTTTGTTAGTTTTATTGCCAAAATAGGAAGAACGTCAGATGTTCAAAAATGGCCATATATCCGTTTGCGGGTGCTGGAAGGAGGAAAGCTAGCAGGTAGCATCAAGCTACATTGCTGCCCCGACATCTACTGGCCGGAATGTGCAATTGTAAGCAATTCAGCCAAATCTCTGTTGGGGGCCGAATTCCACCCCAAATGATTACCTGAACTGTAGGCGACGCTGGCGTGGTGGACCTGTGAACTCACGTGCGTTTGTGTCCTCAGATGTCCAGCTGATCGGTGGTCATGGAGAACGCTCCCCCCGGCCCCCCCATGTGAAAGAGGAACAGGAGGAACAGCGGGTCACTCAGGAGGGAGGGGGTCTCGCCACGTTGCCGCTGACGGTCATCTCGATGAAGACTGAAGATCACGAAGACCAACTGCAAGCAGACGACCTCTTAGCGCCGCTATCCGATAGCGACGACTTGACGTCACACTCTCCCGAGGATGGAGACGGGGACGACACCCGGCTGTGTCCGAGCAGCGATACGGGCGGCGACGATGATGACGACAAAAAGAAGGCGGGTAAAGAGCGCTTCACTTGCTCCTTTTGCGCCAAAGGCTTTTTTTATCAGAGCTATTTGACTCGTCACATGCGAACACACACGGGAGAAAAACCCTTTCGGTGTTCCGTGTGCGATAAAAGATTCTCTCACAATGTATCGGTGGTATCGCACATGCGAACGCACACAGGAGAGAAACCCTTTAGATGTTCCGTTTGTCACAAAAGCTTCTCCATGAAGATACATGTGTCGACACACATGAGAACGCACACGCAGGAAAAACCCTTTCGATGCTCGGTGTGCGACAAAACATTCACCCAAAGGCCACACATGTTGCTACACATGAGGAAACACACAGGAGAAAAACCCTTCAGCTGCTCTGTCTGCGATAAAAGATTCACTCAGAACGCCCACATGCTGGCGCACATGAGGAAGCACACTGGGGAAAAACCCTTTAGCTGCTCCGGTTGCGATAAAAGTTTTTCTCGCAAGAGCGACTTCACGCGACACATGAGGACGCACACGGGAGAAAAACCTTTTCGATGCTCAGTTTGCACTAAAGCATTCGCTCAGAAAGAAACCATGGACTCCCACATGAGGACTCACACGGGAGAAAAACCGTTCGGGTGTTCAGTGTGTGACCAACGGTTCGCCAACAATGCATCGGTGGTCTCGCACATGCGGAAACACACGGGAGAAAAACCCTTCAGTTGTTCCGTTTGCCACAAAAGCTTCTCTCACAACGGAACCATGGTGTCCCACATGAGAACGCACACGGGTGAGAAACCTTTCAGCTGCTCAGTTTGTGGCAAAGGATTTGCTCAGAAGTCCAACATGGCGTCACACATGAGAACGCACGCGGGAGAAAAAGCCTTCCGGTGTTCGTGCTGCACCAAAACGTTCTCTCTGCACGACACGCTGATGTTGCACATGCGAACGCACGGCGGAGAATAAACGCTCTTCGTAGCGTTGGCCACCAGGGGTTGAGGTCGGGCGAGACCGGCAGGAAGCTCAACTGCTCACGTGCGAGTCCATGGCATCCCACAGGGTCTTGTACGTCTTTTTTTCTCTGATGTCGACTGTGTTGGGTAATAAGAGTGTACAGGTGACTGTAGGGGTGTTACTTCATGTCCTGAGGGCTCTAACAAGGTTGAAAAGCCTCCTTGGAATGTGCTGTTGTATCTTCTCCATGCTGTGTTCTATGTTTCTGTAATAAAAGAGGGGGTGTGGTCAGAGGTCACTTTGCTTTAGGATGCGAGTGGCGAGTCTCCAGTGCCGCCATCTTGCCACGTCACGGAGGTTAGCAACGCTTGGGGTCAGCCGAGGGACTAGCATCTCATCATCCCAAAATATTGCAACTTTTTCCCCAAATGACAACTTTATTTTCTTCCTTTGTCGTGACATCACGACTTGAAAAAATCTCAACATTCTCCCTCTTCTTCCACTAAGCTGCTGGATGACTTTATTGTGATAGTCTATATATCACAATAAATAATAATATCATTATTATTATTATTTTATTATATGATGACTTTGTTTCCAAGACCCCCCCCCCCCCCCAAACATAAAAGACACTTTTCTTTTGTTCTTTTCTCTTGCCCCGCCCTGGAGTTCAAGTCCACCCTCGGCCATCTCTGTGTGGAGTTTGCATGTTCTCCCTGTGCATGTGTGGGGTTTTTCCAGGTAATCCGGTTTACCCCCCATTGCAAAAAAATGTTAGACCCACCCCCCCCCCCCCAAAAAAAAAAAATTGTCCATAGGTATGAATGTGTGTGAATGGAATGCTATATATATATATATATATATATATATATATATATATATATATATATATATATATATATATATATATATATATATATACCTTTAAATGCTATATATAAGTATAAATGCTATATTAGAAATGTTTACGAAAAGGAAGCGTCTCGTTGAGATCAGCAACCATTAAAAATACAACAAACAGAGAAAATGAATGAAAACATAAACATTTTCAATATTTAATGAATATGTAAATTGATGCTTCTTGGTGGATCACGTGACAAATCCTGTGGCGACTCGTGCTGCACGTGACGCTGCATTCCGCGCGTCCATCTTTGTCAGCCGTCTCCAACACTGCCGCTAGATGGCAGCAGTGTGACGCATCCGAGCTGTCGGCTGCGGTAAAAACCTCCACCGAAGAAGAAGAAGAAGAAGAAGAGAAGCCAACTCAAGAGAGTCTGGAAGTGGAAGTCGCCGTCCAGTGGTGCGTGTGTGGAGTTGGTAAAGAATACGATAAAGGTAAAATCAGAAAAGAAACAAAAACGAACAGTTTTTAGGAAAAGTTTTTGACGTTCCAAATGAAGGCAAGTTGTGGGAAGCGGACTGCATAGCTCTCGGCCGACGGCCTGTATAGGCCCGGTACGGCGAGACCTGTGCACCGCAAACCACAACTTGCTAAAACACAAACAAACAACTGGTAGTGCCAAGAAAAACGAAGGGTGGATGCAACCAGGCTATACCGTGAGTGTAACAATGAGCTGCAACTCAGAGAATGATAGTGACGAAGGGACTAATGAAATGGAGTAAACACCGGTAAAAATGGCAAGGAAACAATCGTGGCAGTGGAGTAGATGACCATGGAAGACAAACTAATAAAAAATGTGCGCAAAAGTAAGCGATAAAGAAGGCCCTGGGGACGAATGGAAAGTAATTGTCACAATGACTAAGATAAAGGACACTTTCACTTGTCTTTGAAAAAACAACGCCGGCTGAAATCCATATAGGCTGTGTGAACTTTAGGGTGAGGGAATACATCCCACAACCACTGAGATGCTTTAAATGCCAGAGGATGGGACACACAGCACAGCAATGTCATTGGAGGCAAAGATGTGCAAAATGTGGCGGAGAACTTGATTATGGGAAGTGTATTAGTGACGTCAAGCTTAAGTGCTGCATATGCTGGATGTGAAGTCCAAAGGCATGCCAAAGAAGTGCAAAGATATCAAATCGAGAACAAGGTATCGTATGCTGAAGCAGTGAAGAACATAGGTGTGGGTGGAAGTAAGCAAAATAAAGCAGTAGACTTGCCGGAAACCAGTAGTGAGTGTACAGGACATGCAGTAGGGCTGCCCCAGAGAACAGGCCCTAGAAAACCTCAAATAGAATGGCCTGCCCCCCAACAGAAATGTAAACGTAAGTGGCCAATAGAAGAAGACACCTTAGTTGTGAAGAAAAAATATAGCATTCATATGCAAAGTTATCAATGTGGCCATTAAGCAAGAAAGGAAAAGTGACAGGATTAAAACGGTTGTGAAAGCGTCAGAACAATTCTTAAACATCAAGGACATAAAAGCAGAGGAAATACATGGTATGCTAACCATTCAAAATGATGCAGATTCTCAACAGGTTCACTAAAATCATAATGGTACTCCGCATCATTCATTCATTCATTTTCTACCGCTTTTCCTTACGAGGGTCACGGGGTGCTGGAGCCTATCCCAGCTGTCTTTGGGCGAGAGGCGGGGTACACCCTGGACTGGTCGCCAGCCAATCACAGGGCACATATAGACAAACAACCATTCACACTCACATTCATACCTATGGACAAATTGAAGTCGCCAATTAACCTAGCATGTTTTTGGAATGTGGGAGGAAACCGGAGTACCCAGAGAAAACCCACGCATGCACGGGGAGAACATGCAAACTCCACACAGAGATGGCCAGGTACTCCACATCTTACAATGGAATGCAAGAAGCTTGATAGCAAATGGACAATAACTCAAGAAATATAGAACAGAAATGGGGGAAAAACCTGATATGATATGTGTGCAAGAAACATGGCTCAGACCACACCTAGACTTTATAGTAGATGGATATCAGTCAGTGAGATATGACAGAAAGGAAAACCAAGGTGGAGGTTGTGCAACATTTGTGAGGGATGGAATAGCATTTAGTAGATTAACAGAAGTATACCAATCAAATAGAAGACTAATAATTGTTCATATTTATAACCCCTGTAAATGATTAGATATAGAAACATTAGAGAAGTTTGTGACGAAGACAAGCAGATATGGTGTGGGGACTTTAATGCACATAATAGTCTATGGGGTAGTAGGCAAACAGATCATAATGGAACTGTTATGGAAGAGTTTACGGATATCAGTATATATATAAATATACGTAGATATAAGTATATTAGTAAGTATAAGTATAGGAAGTGATCATTTCCCAATTGTATGTACAATAAACACTGAAATAAATATACAAGGTAGGCCCAGACATAAAAATGGAGATTCTCTAAAGCAGATTGGGGGAAATTCAGGGAGAAATGCTGTGAAGCAGCTCCAATGGAAGGTGGTATTGAAGAATGCGCTTCAAAAATCACAAAACCCATATTGAAAGCAGCAATGGAGAGCATCCCTGGTAGAACCGTCGATGGGGGGGGGGATTATGGTCCCGTGGTGGAATGACAAATGCTCCACGGCCATAAAAGAACGGAATAATGCGCTAAGAATGTTAAGGAGGAATCTCAATCAAGAAAACCTAATAAAATATCAGAGGAAAAAAGCTTTAGCTCGGAAAGTAATGAAGAGCAGTAAACAGAATGCATGGAGGGATTACTGCTTTTCTATTGGAAGGGAAACCAAGATGGGGGCTGTATGGTTAATGCTGAAGAAGATGAGTGGGAAAAACCGTTTGATAAAATACCTGTATTAGAAGATGATGGAGTAATTGCTCTGACTGAAAAGCAAATGTGTTGGGGAAAAAGTTGGCTACTCTACATAGTGGTGATCACCTACATGATATCATAGAAGGAGAAAAGAAATAATGATAGTAGATAATAGGAATAATAGGAATGTGTAAATTAAACAAGATCAAGAAGAAGGTGTGACAGATACTGAAATTAATAGGAATGAATTGATAATAAGATTAAATGGAAGTAAAAACACAGGAGAAGACCAGCTGAGATATGTTATGTTTCAGAAATTGCCGGAAAATGGAAAGAAATGGAAAGAAAGAAAATGATGGAAAGAATACTTTACCTATTTAATAAAATACGGGAAGAAGGAAAACTGCCGGAATATTGGAAAAGTGCACTAATACCATTCAATAAACCTGGCAAGGATCCAAAGTGTCCTGAAAACTATAGACCCATTGCTCTAACCTCACACCTATGCAAGTGGATGGAGAAAATAATAGCCAGGAGACTCCAGTACTTCCTGGAAAGTCGAGAGCTGTATGCACCATACCAGTGTGGCTTTAGAAAAGGACGGTCAACAATGGATGCTGTAGTCAGAGTATGTAATGAAATAGAGAAGACCTTTGAAGTGAAACAGCTGATGAATATTATATTTTTGGATATGGAAAAAGAATATGACTCTATGTGGCGAGAAGGGCTATTGATCAAGATGAACAGGATGGGAATAAAAGGCAGGCTCTATAACTGGGTTCTTGATTTCCTATCTGACAGAAAATTTAAAGTAAAGGTTGGAGTCGAAATATCCGGCGAATATCATATAGAAAACGGCATCCCACAAGGCAGTGTTATTAGCCCAGTATTATTTAATATAATGATAAATAATATATTTATTGATATTTATGGAAGGATCGGATCCGCCCTATACGCAGATGATGAGGCTATATGGGCAAGGGGACGAGACCTCTCAAATGTAATCAGCAATTTAGAAAGTGGAAAAATGGTCGTATGATTGGGGCTTTAAGATATCGCCACTAAGTCTTGCTACATGGTCATAACCAAGAAAAAAGGCATTAAAAACCAGAACCTGAAGCTGTATGACCAAAACATGGTTAAAGTGGACACATTTAAATATCTTGGGATATGGTTGGATCAGAAAGGTACATGGAAAATACATGTAGAAAAGGTAGTAGATGAATGCAAAAAGATAATAAATGTAATGAGAGCTGTTACAGGTACAGAATGGGGAGCAGATAAACAGTCACTGATGTATATATAGAGCGTTGATGAGAGCAACAATAGACTATGGCAGTTTTGTTTACGGCGCTGCTCTAAAACACATTTATGGAAAATAGAAAGAAATATATAGAAAGCATTCAGCATTTGTACAGGTGTAATTCCATCAACTCAGATTAAAGCAATGCAGATAGAGGTAGGCGAAGTACCGTACGATCTCAGAAGAGACCAACTTATGCTGACATACTGGAGTCGACTAAAGGATGCCGACACGGAAACTTGGCTAAGCATGTGATCCAGGACTGCTGGCTGTATAATTCAACTAAAGGCAATAACTGTGGATGGAAAATGAAAGGCATAGCAGAGGAACATCAATTAAATACTATAGATATTAATAATCTAACACCCTAGTTGTGTTCCTATCTGGCTTTTCCCAAAACCGGATCTAGATATAGATATAAGTAAGTGGGATGATGGGGGGAAAGGAGCTAAAACAAGTCAATATATAAGAAAGACACATTATAGTTACTTAGCTATTCCATCAGCTCCCTCATTCCCCTCCACTCCAATATGTGCAGGCACCCAGCAGAATCATATTTCTATTTTTAGCATTCTTAATTGGAATAGGCTTTGTGTATTTCCAATTATAAATCCTCTCTACTTGATTTCATACTTTTGATACTGTATAGCTGACAAAGAGTCTACGCAACATAGCACTCTCTCTGGTTTAACGTCCTCTATCCATTGCAATCCCATAATGATTGCCATCATTTCAGCTGTATAAGCTGAGAGCTGATCTGGTATTCTTTTTGCAATACTATAATTCATTGAGGGTATATAAACTCCCATCCCAACCTTCCCTTCTTCCTTTTTTGAGCCATCTGTAAAAGAGGGACTTGAATGATGGACATGATCAATGTACCTATGGGTAAAGGAGAAATAAAGGCAATTATCAAAAAGCAAATCATGGAAAAATGGCAAGCAGAAGGCAATACGACAAAGTACAAAAAGATGTTAAAACACACGGGGTGAAGATGAAAAACAAAAAAGAGGAAACTACCTTAACAAGGCTACGATTGGATCATACTGGGTTAAACAAAACTTTGTTTTTAGTAGGTAAAAGCACATGTGAAGTATGTATAGAATGTAAGGCCATAGAGAATGTGGAACATGTACTGTTACATTGTAGGAAATATGGGAAGAGCGAAGTTGGTGAGGGTGTTAGAGATATACAGAGGGCGGTGATAAGGTATTTAAAGGACACAGGACTGTATAAAAGAATATAGATTATTAAAATAATGATGACCATTATCAAGATTATAGAACATTAGAATATTTATTAACATAATAAGTAATGTGCCCATAGATACATACTCTGGTGCAGTAGGTGGCGGTATGCACCTTTGTTAAAGTCATGGTTGCAACCCGCCATTAAACCAAAAGAAGAAAATGCCGCCGCCGCAAGATGGCGACAGTGTGACATCACCGATGTGTGGCCGCCATAAAACCATCGAAGAAAAACAAAGGCGGACGCCAGACAAAGGGCGAAGGCGACGCAGTTTACCGAGTAAAGAAACATACAAAATGTTGAAGGAGTTGGTGAAGGAGCGGCTGATGGCGGCGGCCGATGAAATATTGGCGCTGTTTGAAAGAACCGTAGCGTCCTACGAGGAGGAACTTTCTAGAACGAGAGAAGGAGCGACAACAGGAAACCTGTAGCAAGACTGCTAGTGTGTTACACGCTGAAGGTATTTTCACTTTCCTTGTTCTTTATGGCACACTCTATACTGCACGTTTGATAGTAAACGCCCTGTGTATTAGGAAAAGTGCTTTTATTGTCGATGCCATCTTCCCGTATATCTTGGCAACGTGGACGCCATCTTGGTGCTTTGGTGTTTGCACCCTGTTTGTTAACTCGCTGTCAATCAAACTCTTCTTTGGACGGAACACGGACGGAAGTCACCAACGCCGAGGGTCTATTGTTGGGCCACGTGGTTGCCGTACAGGCTGCCGTAGTAAAGTGTGGGCTAAGTATCGCGAGATGTAGTCTTAGCCGTGTGTTCCAAGATGGCCGAATAACCCAAGAAGCACAAGTGCCGCATCTGTTTCGTGTGCCATATCGTACACTAACAAATGAAACATTTTGGTAGATATTGAAGATAATTCTTTGGAGCCTAATGTCATTGTAGTGTCCCGGATGCTACCTGTCTGATGGGTGGACCAAGTCAATCACGGACCTTATGCCATATTTCCTCCCTTGGCCACGCTGGCATCCATTTCAAGTCCTACCATTACAGCGCATCGAACGTATAAAAATCCAAGGAACTACCGTAAAGATGCCACGGTCCCCTTGTTTCCCCCAAACGCTAAAATGTACACCAGCACCCTCTAGTGACCAACGCAGGTAGTGAACATAAGACATGCGGACACAAACTTTTTATCTCATCATTTGCCGATTTCTCTTATTGTTGACTGCTCTGTGGTCCATGGGTAGAACCAATCTCCCCAGTGGTGCCCCCCCCCCCCCCCCCCCCGACTGCCGTATTTGTTTGTCTGCGTATGCATGAACGTGTAGCCAGCTCCAGGAGAACATCTCAAGGATGTTTGTGCTGTTTGTGTCCTGCAGACGTCCAGACGTCCAGCAGCTGATGGATCATCAACACTCCCCTCAACCACCTGTGAGGGATCCTCAGCCCCCCCACGTTAAAGAAGAAGAGGATCCCCCCCTCCGTCTTAAAGAGGAAGAGGAGGCTGGTGCTACCAAGGTGCTACTGACCGGCGTCTCGGTGAAGACCGGAGACCATGAAGAATTACCACCCAAGTCCTCACCCGCTTCATCTAGGTCCAAGTGTGGAGGACGGAGGGGCGGAGCCTCCCGGCAACGGCTCACCACAGCATGACCACAGAAGCTGGCGGAGACCACCGTGGAGGATCCCCAGCAGACAAGCTCTCGGCGCCACAAGACTGGGCAGCGAAATGGACTGTGAAGGTGGAACGAGGACTCACACGGATGGCAGCCACTCCGAACGCTCTAAAAGGAAGATGGGTAAAAAATGCAACTTGACCCAACCGACGCGTGAAAAGCCTTGTGTTGTTCGGTTTGTGGTAAAACGTTTACGCATAGGTCGACTTTGATGCAGCAGGAGAAAAAGCTTTTAGTTGTTGGGTTTGTGGCAAACATTTTTCTCGAAACTCACACCGGCTATCACACATGGGAATGCACACACGGCAGCTCATGCCAGAGAAAAAAGCTGTTGACAGCTGACAGCTGTTCCGTTTGCGACAAAGGATTCTCTCAAAGGTCACACATGAGAACTCACACGGGAGAAAAACCTTTTAGCTGTTCAGTTTGTGCCAAACGGTTCTCACGAAAGGCACACATGGAATCGCACATGGCAACCCACTCCAGAGAAAACCCTTACAGTTGTTCAGTTTGTGGGGATCGGTTTTCTTTAAAGTCCTTTGACAAGACACCTGAGAACTCACACTGGAGAGAAACCTTTTTGCTGGTATGTAACCATCAATTCTCTCGAAAATCACACTTGGCATCGCACATGACCATTCACACCAGAGAGAAACCCCACAGTTGCTCAGTTTGTGGCAAGACATTTTCTCTAAGGTACTACTTGACACGACACATGAGGACTCGCACTGGAGAAAAACCTCTTAGCTGTTCTGTCTGTGACAGACGATTCTCCCGAAGCTCACACGTGAACTCGCACATGACGACGCACAATGGAGAAAAACCTTTTAGTTGTTCCGTGTGTGGTCAGGAATTCACTTGGAAGGACGGCATGTTGCATCACAGGAGAAAGCACAGAGGAAGAAAAGGTCAGCAAGAAAGGGTTGGGCTCGGCCTGGGAGGAGGAGGGGTTAAACCCGGAGGGGGTGTGAAAACAAAGCGGTCAGCAGAAACAGGATTGGAACCAAAAACCCTTGGACATTCGGCCGTAGCACATCGGCTACTGTTTGTATCGTTCTATTGATGCTCCCATCGTCCTGCTCTCGGACATCAAACTCAGATACTCATCAGACAAGGTGGTGGTTTTGACTCAATGTGATACAACCGATGACCACAAGGATGTTTTTGACGTACATTTTGTTTGTGCATGGAACGGCTGCTTATCTAGCGTACGGGTCAGGGATTGATGATGGAGGAAGAAGCCCCAACTGGGAAGTGCCTGCTCTATTATCCTCTTCTCGATGTCCATCCATCCATCCACCCACGTATCTGAGGTCGGGTTGGGGGGATAGCAGCCTAAGCAGGGAGAGCCTGACTTCCCTCTCCCTGGCTACTTCGTCCAGCTCTTCCCAGCAGATCCTAAGGCGTTCCCAGGCCTGAAACATTGGAAAAACTAGTTTACTTGCAACCACACGTTCACCTGGACGCACAGAAAAGGATGCAATGCGCAGCTTTTCTTCAGACTTCCTCTGATTGGTCAATCAGAGCAATGCTGTCCAAGCCAAGTTCCACCCACAACTGCAGACTGATGAATATTGATTGTGTTGTCCTTTGGTGTTATTTCACTTTTATTTTGAAACTGCCACAGCACAAACACATTAGCAGTCTGGTGTTAATCCTAATCCTGTGTTAAACAAAAGGACGAGGGAACCGGTGTCACACGTCATCACTTCCTGCTGCGTCACAGTTCTTCCTCTTTAAAGTGGGGGGGCTGGGGATCCTCCTGCTTCACTGCTGAGGCCCCTGCCCGCATCTGAGTGGTACGTTCTTCTTGTCCACCAATCATCTGCTGGACGTCTGCAGGACACAAACACACTTTAGCTCAGGCGCATCAAACTTGACCCAGGAGGACCTGAAAAGGATGGAACGACTTTGTGGAGCCTTGACAACCACCATGTGGCACGCCGTGCATGACTGACCACGTGGTGCACGACTGACGGTACACGACCGTCTATTCCCGGACCTCCAAGCGTGGCTCTTGTTAATGCCCTCACTGGGAAGCGCTTGACTTGACAGTCCTGGATAGACGAGCGGCCCCCCGAGGGCAGCCAACGATAGGACGAGAAAATGAAGCGATATAAAGACCAAATTATGGTTTAAGAAAGTCATCATTCCGATGAAACGTCAAACTTGGGAGATAAGAAACTAATTAATTTCATTACAATTAATGAGATTAAAAAGTCCAAATTACGTAAAGTCATTTTCGGCATTCACAGCCGAATTAACCATTTCATGTTGGATTTGATTTGTTGACTTACGGTTACAAAAACACAATAAAACTCAATAATTCTTAAAAAAAACATGTTGACAAGCTATGGGAGGGGGGGGGGGGTATTCCCCAAACGCCCGCGAATTCAGGAGAGGCTGGCGTCTCGGCAATTCGGAGCTGGGCATCGTGTTCAGCGGGTGGTATTACGGTATCATCATCATCGTCATACTGCTGTTCTTCATAAACGTACAAACCTCCAGCGTCTTGCACGGCTTGATGCTGGCGAACATCTTCCAGTTGCTGCCGTTGCCGCTGGTTCTCCTCTCTCGTTCGAGAAAGTTCCTCCTCGAAGGACGCGATCGCTCTATCAAACATGTCGGATATGTCGTCGGCAGCCACCATCAGCCGCTCCTTTACAAACTCTTTGTTAAACGACATTTTGGTGTTTCGCCTGGTTTCGGGTCCTCTTGCTAACTTCCGCCTTTCTTCTTCTTTTGCTTTAATGGCAGGTTAGTGCTTACCGCCACCGACTGTAACGGAGTGTGCGACATGGGCCGTGTAACCATGTAGCCCCGCCTTTTCTTCAATTGGGTTGTGCGCCGCCATCTTGCAACGGTATAGAAGACGATTTGTGATGCAGACCAATAGCTGCAAGTGTTACGCTCTTGTGTTTACCGCCATAAAGCACGTCTTGTGTTCGTGTTGAACAGATTTCCTGCAATAAAGTTGCAATAAAACTGTTGTTGTGGGCCCTTCTTCTCATGAGCAGTCTTCGACACCGTTGCAAGATGGCGGAAGAGTGGCCTCCTTGAAACTAGGCTGCCGTAAAACCTCCCTCGAAGACGAAAAAAGCGAAAGTTCGCAGCAACACTTCAAAGGGACTTCCGAGTAGCGCCAAGAAGACATAGAAATGCTGAAAGAGTTGGTGAAGAAGCGGCTCATGGCGGCGGCCGATGAAATACTGGCCTTGTTTGAAAGAACGATCGCGTCCTACGAGGAGGAACTTTCTCGAACGAGAGAGGAGAACGAGCGGCAACGTCAACAACTGGAAGCTTTTTGGAAAACGCAAATGGCGATCCACGTTGAAGGCATGTTGGCCTATTCCTCCTATCTTCCGTTTAATCTTGTACCGGACCTGAGATTACGGTACCATAAATATGTAAATATGTATTCCAAGATGGCGGTCCTGGTACATACGATACTCGTGTATCAGATTATGGGTCTTAGTCTCCGACATGATGGAAGCCACCCTAATAGCGTAGTGCGTGTGGGGGTCCTGTAGGGTCCTGGGAGCGGGGGGGGGGGGGGGTATTTGCTGGGGGGTTATTTGGTATTATATATGGTCGCAGTATAAAGAAAAAGCTCTGACAGGATGGTCTTTGCGCCAATGATCTTGAGCAAACTCTTGTGATGTGATTAGCGAGTCCGGTCCGGAAGGGTCTGCAGGGCGTCGAGTATAAACCATTAACAAACAAAAATCTGTAATCCACAAGGTGAGCTGATAATCCAGAAAAAAGAAGGTTGAAGTTTTTCCAAACGGCTGAAAAGCAAAGAAGGTAACTTAAGTGAAGTCTTCTTCATGTTGTGTCCCGCAGACGTTGGTCTTCGGGAAAAGGGTCCCCCCCAGGCCCCCCGCGTGAAAGAGGAAGAGGAGGAACTGTGGATCACCGAGGAAGGCGAGTATCTTCCAGGGCCGAAGGAGGCCACACCGACGGGCGTCTCCATGAAGACTGGAGAGCGTGAAGACCGACCCCCCGAGTCCTCACAGCTCCATCACAGGCCGAGCGAGGAGAAGGGAGAGGCGGAGCCTCGGAGCGGCACTGCAGACGCTGGTGGAGACCGTGGGGATGAAGACCACGGGGATGAAGACCGTGGTCCGAGGCCTGAAAAGAAGACTGGTAAGAAACGTCTGACCTGCTCTGTTTGCGCTCAGAGATTCACTCGGAAGGACAATTTGACTCGACACATGAGAACGCACACGGGAGAGAAACCATACGCTTGTTTGGTTTGCGGCAAGCGATTCTCTCTCAGCGGAACGTTGCTGTCGCACATGAGCACGCACACGGGAGAGAAACCTTTCAGCTGCTCGGTGTGCGGGAAAAGCTTCTCCCTCAAGGACAGTTTGAGCCGGCACATGAGGACGCACACCGGGGAGAAACCGCACTCCTGCTCCCTCTGCGGCAAAACCTTCACCCGGCACGACGCTTTGACGGCGCACGTGCGCACGCATGACAGAGAGAGCAGCTTTTCCTGTCCGGTCTGCGATGAAAGGTTGTCCGATCACGGAAGCGTGATGTCGCACATGAGAGGTCATCTGGACAGCCATGACGGGCTGTGCGTGTGACGTCCCCTCGTCCCAATCTTCCGTGTCACGCCAACATACGGCTGCCGGCCCGTCTGCTGCTGGCGGACGCGCCACACTCGCTGGAGGAAGACGCTTGGCCGCCCAATGCCATCATGGCCGCCCTGACCAATGGAGATACCAAATGAAAAAGACGTACTTAACTATGAATTATGGCATAAGAGTCAACTGTCATCAGTAGGAGATAAAAATCATGATGTGAGATTAAAAAAGTTTAATGTTTGACATAAAAAGATGAAACTACGAGATAGAAAGTGGAGTCTTAGTCACATGGCAGGAAATACTGCAAACGTTTGACAGGACCAAGCCCCTGTGAAAATATGCCACCTTGACAGAGTGAAAGATGACGTATTCAAGGAAATATTGCATCTTTATTATATTATTATGATTAGGATATTATCATCATCACAGTATAATTAAATTCGAACCTTAAGTGCTGATGAAGACGCTAAAATGCTTAAAAATAGACGCGTGGGTTCGTGGACTACATTACCCATGCGGCTTAGCGCCGAGAGGAACCCGGAAGTGTGTTTACGCTGATGAAGGTGGGGAGTGAGGGATACGTCAATAAAAGTGTGACTGCAGCTGTAACGCTGTTAATTTGAAATGTATACTTTTATTTTGAACTATAGCAAACTTCATCACTTCCTTAAGTTAAAGACAGTTACGGCCGTTAGGTGGCACTCGTGCATTTTGAGAAAGGTATAAGAAGGACAACTGCTCAAGAGATGTAAATGTCACAATAAAAGGACTCTAGACACTGTTAAGAGCAGAGTTTTGTAGAGTCGTGACTCCGCCATTGATTGAGAAGCAGGCTAAAGTGGTGAGTGCTATTTATATTTGTTATTAACTTTGATACGACAATGCCGCTGATGTTTAACTGCCGTGTGAATTTTCATGTTATTTTTTGTACATTAGATCTACGGGGTTCCACGACGAAAGGAAATCAACATTTGTAAAAGGAACTGGAGTCTATGGATCAATCGAGTGGCGGCACAGTAGAACACTTCTGCATCGACGAAGACTCGAGTGGAAGACGGCAAGTTACAAGCCACAACGGGAGCTAGAAGAGCTACATTGAGGTGTTGTGTGACCTCAACGGACAAGCTACAAGGTTACACAAGCAAGCACACAGAAGACAGGTGTCTTGGAAGTAACGCAAGTATTTGCTAGCTGTCATTAAGTTTATCACTAAGACATTTAATTTGTGCTCTTTCTTTAATCAGCAGTGGACATTTTCTCTGCAGTTAGTCACTGAGAAACAAAGTGCTTTAATTTCAGAGTATCTTAAGTATTGCTCTTCCAAGTGAGTGATTCATATTATTGCTCATTCAAGTATTTTATAATAATGTGTTATATGTACATTATGCAAAGGTCAAGTTAGGAGACAAGGAGATTTACATTAGCATAGATTAGAGAAGTGAATTCATTTTATGAATACTTCATCACATCATACACTGACACATTCAACATGCCGGACAAAAAAGAAAAGACCTTTCTGCCAAATGAAGAGGACACACATGCAGACAAAGTGATACAAAGCAGATGATCCTATCACAGTTCGTGGATGTGGGTGAGCTCAGTGAAGACACACAACCTCAGGTTGGTATGGATGACGCACAAATCCCTCCTGAAATTAAGAAAATTGGACGCACGCGAAAGCTCACTGAATAAGGATGTGCTCTGCTAGATGATAAAGTGACCAATCTGAACACACAATTTGTGAAGCTGTATACAAGATGGAAATATCACATCAATGGATTGAAAAGGTCAATTAAGAGCAATGATGCTGAGGACCTGATTGAATCTAGCAAATAAAATAATCTGGCTGACTATGCTTCTCGTGGACTCTCCACTAAGGAGCTTGCAGAGTCTAACTGCTTCTCTGGACCTAGCTTCTTGTGGAAAAATGAACTTCCTAAAGAGGAAGAAATTAAGGTGGGAGAACTCAAAGACGACGATCCAGAGATCAAAAGAGCACTGGTTCATATAACAAAGACAAAAGAAGAAAGGTCTCTTGCGGACAGACTTGATAGATTTTCAGATTGAAAGAGTGCCGTGAGGGCCATAGCAAGACTTAAACATTTGGCAAAGGAAGTGAAAGGACTTAAAGCGAGTGGCAGTGAAACGACACTTGAAGAAAGAACGAGTGCTGAACAATTCCTCATCCATATAGTTCAACAAGATGCATTCAGGGATGAAATCAGGTCTCTAGTCCAAAAGAAAGGATTACAAAAGGTCAAAGGGTCAACTCAGCTATACAGGTTAGACCCATTCATTGACAGCAAAGATATCCTGAGGGTGGGGGGAAGATTAACAAAAGCAACACTCCATGCCCACGTCAAACATCCAGCCATCCTCCCAAAAGGACATCATGTATCTCGATTGCTGATAAAGCACTACCATGAGAAGGTCAAACATCAGGGTCGTGGAATGACTATCAATGAACTGCGCTTCAATGGAATTTGGATCCTCGGTTGTAGTAGTGAAGTGTCAAAGTTCATTTTCAAATGCGTCAAATGCAGGAAATACAGAAAGTGTCATCAAGAACAAAGGATGGCTGACCTTCCAATGGAGAGGATGGAAGTTACCCCTCCATTTACATACAGTGGCATGGATTGCTTTGGACCATTCCACATTAAGGAGGGAAGACCTGAAGCGATACGGTCTCCTATTCACCTGCTTGTGTTTCACATTGAAGTATTGGACGACCTTTCTACTGATGCTTTCCTGAATGCATTGCGATGCTTTATTGCTATAAGGGGCAATGTAAGTCAACTACAAAGCGACCAAGGCAGGAACTTTGTGGGAGCACGCAATGAATTTCAAGAACTAATGAAAGGAATGCAGAATGAGCATTTAAAAAGGCTAGGATGCAATTTTGTCATGAACCCGCCTGCATCAAGTCACATGGCCGGTGTCTGGGAGAGACAAATACGAACCGTGAGGAGCATCCTCACATCCATCTTAGACCAGGCAAGTGGACGACTGGCCTGCTCTTCATTAAGAACCTTTTTGTACTAAGTGATGGCTATAGTGAATCGTCGACCACGGACCATCTCAATGATCCTTTGGGACCAGAACCACTGACGCCAAATCATATATTGATTATGAAATCATCATTCATCGCGCCACCACCTGGAAAGTTTGTAAGGGAAGACCTCTTATCTTCAGAAAAGGTGGAATCGAGTTCAGTTTCTGTCCAATGTACTTTGGACCAGGTGGAGGAAGGAGTATTTATTGAATTTGCAACAAAGACTCAAATGGAACAAGGCCAGGAGAAATGCCAAAGTGAATGACATTGTCCTGTTACAAGATAATGACACACCAAGAAATCAGTGGAAGCTGGCAAAGGTAGTTGAAGTTTTCCAAGGACCCGAGGAAGGGTCAGAAAATTCAAACTGCTACTTCATGACACAACATTGGACAGTAAAGGCACTCGCACATGTAAGCCAGTTTATTTAGAAAGGTCTATACACAAGACAGTACTATTGCTTGAGGTTGAGTAATTAGTTTAGATTTCAATTAGTGTGTTCAATGTTTGAAGTCATACCTGTATGTTATTGATGTGTTGCAAGGCTCATTAAAGGGCCAATTTTCATTGTAAATCACACGTTGTGTGATGGTGGGAGTGTGACTGCAGCTGACACGCTTTTATTTTGAAATGTATACCTTTATTTTGAATTATAGCAAACAAACTTCATCACTTCCTTAAGGACAGTTACAGCCGCGCTCGTGCATTTTGAGAAAGGTATGAGTAGGACAACTGCTTAAGAAGTGTAAATGTAAGGACTGTTGTAGAAGAAATTCTCCTCAACCTAATTGAGGCCTCCAAGACCACTTGTTTAAGTAAATTTCATCTACCCAAGCGTATTCGTTAATCTCCACTTATGAGAAGGAATAAAACTCACACACTAGTACAAGTTAACACTATGTATTGTATAACAAGATCAGACAGAATAATTTCACAAAAACACAGGATCCTGGGCTGAGTTTCTCTTCCAAAGTCCGCCTGCAACCTCCCGACGATAAGAAGGAAAGTCAGCCCCGGTTCTTGCATCCCAGGGCTTTTTGTAGATCTCCTCAGATGGGGTGGAGTTGGGGGGATGTGTGGGGAATGGACCAGGATCCGTTCCTGGACCAGATACTTCCTCCTTCACCCCGTTATCTTTATTGCCTCCTGGGTAAATGATCGTAAATACCTAAGACCCTCCTGGCCTTTTGGTTCTCCCCCAATGACCTCTGCAAAGACAACAAGAACCACAACACAGGATATTGTGCCCTGACATCTGTTAACTGACCCTTTACTGGTACAGGTCACAGCTTGACCTGATACTAATCTACCCTAGCTCAAAGACAATTATTTAAAAAACTAAATTTGGCTACAATTCCCCCTTTGGACCACAGCTTTTACTGTGGTCCACATCCCACAGGCATAACAAAGATACAGAAGGATATTTCAAAGAATAGATGTTGTTTTCTCCAAAGTGTTTGGAACCACAAACTTCTGTTTCCTTCTGCCAGAAGAAATGTGACGTTCTTACTGTCAGCCAGTATGGGCCTATCCATCTGGTCTACGTCCACACTCTTTTTTTCCAAACCAAAGTACACCCATGGTGAGAACACCCCTCGTTCTCAGGACCCCCTTTTGCAGTATCAACAACTTGTACAGAAAATTTTACTCACCAACATTTGTGACGCAACAAGTGTCATACATCATTTTCTCCATGACATGCATGGGTCCTGTGACAGCAGTAGGTCCAAGAAACTGCTGACATCCAGTGAGTTCAAATGGTGTGAACCTCATCTGGATCGTTACGGCACATCCAACAGCTATAAGAGCTAATGGAAGTGCTTCAACCCATTTTTGTATCCTGCATATTTTTGCTATTTTATTTTTGAATTTTTGATTCATTCCTTCAACTTTACCTCAGCTTTATCTATCATCTACGGATGACACCTGTGTGTCCTTGTGTGTATCATTTATTGTTTACCTAATTGTCCAAGTCCACGTGCCTTGTCCAGAGCAGCTGAGCAGAGGGGACAGTGCACCCATCACTAGAAACCCAAACTCATCCTTGTTTACTTGTTTACTAAGCTCTCTGATAGCCAAAAAAATGTTTCTCTCGTGCTGCTTACAACACTATCTAATCTAATTATGCCAACTCTGATAACATATGTTCAATCTCTAAAACAACTACAACTCTAACACAACTGCACTTTTGAATTGTAGCAAACTACTGCCTGCATTTCCAAGGGAGATATGATCACCCCCTTTAGCATGTCCTTTATACCTACAACCGGGCATTTTACAGCCTCGAATGTCCTTATCTTGTTTTCTTGTTACGATTTTCTATCCTACTTTCTCCACTGTACCAACTCTTAACGTATCACACGCCACCCATACAACATTACCTCATACCTTCTGAGAGCTCCAGCACTCTTATAACTCCCCTTAGTTCAACTAAAAGGTCTATTTGTCACTTGCTTTGCCTTCATCACTTTTATGTTCCCATCATCTTCACTTGCTTTACCACCGCATAAGCCACTTTCAACAACCCATCTGTCCATAGATCTGCTCTTGCCTTTGTTTCTTCCATCACTTTCTCTGTACCCAGATGTGGGACCCCCTCCTGTATCATCACAGCCATATTATAGATGTACTGAAAGTGTAATGTAAACCGCGAAACTATATGTTGTGAGTTCCATCAACCAATGGGACATGACGTGTGCCGTATTTTCCAAAAAAAAAATTCAAGTCCTACTACATACCAGGTGGATGTAACAACTCTGTGGACTCGAGCTGGATGCTAACATAGATAAAAATCGTTCACTTACCCACATCCCCTTCCTGAAAAGAACACCTTTTACTGAGTGTTGTTTTCACTATAGGATGTAAGTTAACCACCGAAGAAAAAACTTGTTTGAGAGCGATGAACTACTCCTGCCACTTGGGCGTTGACACCAGTGCAGCAGAAAACTTGCAAATGGCCTGAGCGTCGACCAAAGCTCGAAGAGTGGTCAGCTCACCATTATTTGCAACAAATAAGCAGCTGACCAATGCTGCATACGCCAAATGGGAGCCATGATCCCTTGTGACTGCATGATGTTCCATGACAGTAAAATTAACAGCTGATGCAGAGAGTGAGGGAGAGAAGAAAACTCACTAGATTATTATGGAAGCAAAAATGCTTGATTCCTAAAATCACATTGGATTGAGGAGAACCTATCAAACACACATCGTCCTCATTCCTGTCATAATTCAAAATACAATGTCACGAATCAATGAGAGGTGTAAACAAGTGCAGGCTCCTACGCCATGGGGACCACTTAGGGAAGAGAAGACTTCCAGGCTCGTCCGGCATCCCCGGGGTCAAGGCTGCCCAATAGATCTGCACACTGATCACTTTATGGAGTACTGTCCAATGCCACCATGACCTTTGAACCCAGTTGCCCATGCATGACAGTTCAGCTGTAGTCCATTGGGAAACGTGACCTGTAGCCATCTTGGTCCACGTAAGATGCTTGCCCCTTGACAGTTGGTGGTATGGTCAGCAGAAGTGCCGAGGGAACCTCAGAGAAGCCCACAAATGGGACTTTTCCTGTGCTGAGCTTGAGAGATGGAGGAAGGCTGCTGATGGTGGAGTACTTTGCACCAGTGTCAAGCATCATTGATAGCACAGTATTATCTCCAGTCACAGGAATGCATGGATCTGCCAAACCATGCATGCCGGGGCTCCTTGCCCCCCTTTTTGGTGTGAGGGGTATTGACCTCCCCCTCAGGCAAGGGCTTGGTTGAATGGTTCATGATTGAAGCATGTCCCCTTGAGGACCTTGAATAGTCCATTGCTGCTGATAAGACTGCTATCCTTGTTGAAAAGCATGTCGTGGGCAGGTCATGGCATCCACATGGAGGGAACAAGGTGGTATCACTGGGCATTCTCTCACCCAGTGAGCCATGGAGCCACAGAAATAACAACTCTCTCAACCAAGTCCCACTGCACCCCCACCTCTCTTACCTCTACCACGACCACGCAGAGCCAGAAACTTGTGCAAATCCCTGTGGGGCTTGAATCCTGTCGACAGGTCCCCATATGGGAAGTTCTGGTGGTAGAGGAGCCCAATCAGACTTTTGGTATGATGCCTGTTGTTTAGACACCATTTGTTTTTCAGCCTTGGTGGCCCTTGAATTGTCCCGCTTCGCTCCCTGCACCTGCAATTGCAACAATTCGGATTTTAATAAAGATTCATTTTTCTCTTTTTCCGTTTGCTTTTCAGTATGTCTAAGCAAATGATGCAAAAAATGTTTTTTCCACTCGTTGTGTGTTGCATCAAACATATTGGGGTCATCTTTCATTGCCACTGCTACGGGGTCTGGTGCTCCCGCCAACACTGCTTGTCGAAAAAGGTTACGCATCATGTCTGTTGTGTTTGGATCAGCTCCAGTCATTTCAACCCACTCTCGAAGACACCTGACAAGATAAGTCATACCAGTTTCACCAGGAATCATAGCAAAAGTACATTGAGCCAGGAGAGAAGTGGCGGGAGGATAGATAAGTCGCAATACTTGGCCCAAATTGCCCATTATACCACCTGTGACAGGTTGACTGTCTGCCATGTCATCGATACCAGCCTGTTGTTGCACATCCCTCAACTCACTGAGGGTCAATTTTACCCCCAGGATGGCTCGAAGGTCGCCAATTGCGGTTGTAAAACCATGTGTTGCCTCTGTAAGGCGCTGCATAAAAAGTGCACCCCCGGAAGATGGCGAGGGTAGTTTTTCAGCAATACATGTACGATCTGTGATAGAAAAAGGCACATAAACAGGGTGAGGGCTGTATGATGATGCAAGAAGGGGTGCCTGTACATTCATCTCTGATACTTCTGACACACACGGCAACATTTTAGCTGTCCTACTTGCATGACGCTGAGTCATCCACTTTATTGTCTTCTTACTGGCTGTCTGTATACTTCCTGTACTCCAATCCACTTTTGACTCCCCATCTGAACCACCTTCCTCTTCATCCTCCTCTTCTCCAACCTTCTCCTGACCGCCCCACAACTTATCTTTAACCTTCCTTATCTCCTCATGTTGATACTGTGTTAGCAATTTCAACCGTTCAATTTCCTTCATTAATTGTTCCTCCCTTATTGTTAATGACCCCCTGTAGAGGCACTTTTCCTTGGCCTCTGCCAGTTCTGGATGTTTGGCCTGTTCCTTTAGGTCAGTTAACATATCACGTGCTTCCTTGTAGAAATCCTGTGTCTGCTTGGCATGTCTTAAACTCCTATCTGACCACTCGTTAATGCAGTCGCTATCACTTTTAGTGAGGGGTCTGTCCACCTCTTTCACGCTGCCCGGACCTGTGAGGAAAGACACACTGGACATTCTGTTATTTTCACCCCTTCCCGTCGTTTCCCCATCATTTTCATACATTACCTGTCCGCGTATGATGGTCGCTATTGGAGCTTTCACATGTACTGTGCTGTCTTCAGTCGAGTATGGTGGTGAGTTCTGATCACACTCAGAAGGTGATGTCTTTTTATTGACTGTTCTCGACATATTTGCAGCACTCCCTATGGTGTATAACATTACTTGCAACTCTTCTAATTTAGCCATTCTCTTTTTTAAGGCCCCTTTTTTAACTAACCCAACTGATTCATGTTGCTTTTCCAGATCCTCTATTTTGTTCATCAGGCCTTCTCTCGCTTGTATCACTGATTGATACAGGTTTCTCATATCATAATCTCTGGGCAGTATACCACTTTCTTGTAGTTGTTTAATCTTCTTCCTTGCCCAGGCTTCCTTTTTCTCCTTATCTGACTCCAAACCGCTAAAGGTGGCCTTATGGTAAGGCCACATTTCTTCCAACTGAGATCTCCACACCTTTGTGTGTGCATTTACTTTATCCATGTTAACCTTAATAAGTTCATTCTTATACATAAACTCCGTCATCTTTCCCCTACTTACCTTCCAAGTTTTGCAATTTTTTTGTTATTTTCTATACACATACACACACGACGTCTTACACTCATGCTTCAGTGGGCTTTCACCACAGGTTCAAAACCTTCCCTTGGTACTTTAGAAGAATTACTAAATTCTTCTGGGCCTCCAACCCATCTAGGATTTATTTTATACCACAGGTCCGAAACCTCCTTTGGTGTTTTTAGAGGAATTGTTCAAATTCCTCAGGGACGCTAACCCAATTTATTTTATACCACAGGTCCGAAACCTCCTTTGGTCTGTTTAGAAGAATTGATCAGGTTCTTCAGGGCCATTAACCCGATTTATTTTATACCACAGGTCCGAAACCTCCTTTGGTTTTTTTTAGAAGAATTTTTGAAATTCTCCTGGGAAAGTACCCCAATTTGTCAAGTTATTCTGTCTCGTCTTAATAATTGGTAACTATGGATTCAGAAAAGTCCAGGAATATCTTCATGAAGTAACAGCCAATATGAAGAGTTTGAATAAACAGGTCTCTTCTTACCTTTTATATGGGCCGGCCCTGATATTCCAAACACTTTCCGTCCACCCAAAAAAGTTTTTTTTCCTTCTCTGGAGATCACGTCGGGGTCACCAAAACTGTTGTAGAAGAAATTCTCCTCAACCTAATTGAGGCCTCCAAGACCACTTGTTTAAGTAAATTTCATCTACCCAAGCGTATTCGTTAATCTCCACTTATGAGAAGGAATAAAACTCACACACTAGTACAAGTTAACACTATGTATTGTATAACAAGATCAGACAGAATAATTTCACAAAAACACAGGATCCTGGGCTGAGTTTCTCTTCCAAAGTCCGCCTGCAACCTCCCGACGATAAGAAGGAAAGTCAGCCCCGGTTCTTGCATCCCAGGGCTTTTTGTAGATCTCCTCAGATGGGGTGGAGTTGGGGGGATGTGTGGGGAATGGACCAGGATCCGTTCCTGGACCAGATACTTCCTCCTTCACCCCGTTATCTTTATTGCCTCCTGGGTAAATGATCGTAAATACCTAAGACCCTCCTGGCCTTTTGGTTCTCCCCCAATGACCTCTGCAAAGACAACAAGAACCACAACACAGGATATTGTGCCCTGACATCTGTTAACTGACCCTTTACTGGTACAGGTCACTAATCTACCCTAGCTCAAAGACAATTATTTAAAAAACTAAATTTGGCTGCAGGACTCAGACCACTCTAGACCAGGGGTGCTCATTAAGTCGATCGCGATCTACCGGTCGATCGCGGAGGTGGTACTGGTCGATCGCGGCGTGACATTAAAAAAATATCATCCTAGCATCAATGCCGTCACTTGATTGATATACAGGGCAGCCATTCAGATGACAACTGAATGTTGCCCTTCGGGTGACCAATCAAATCAAACAACGTCTCTAAGTGCAGCAGAACTTACGATGTCAGCCTATCATCCATCCCCGTTACTTGATTGACATACAGGACAACTAGTCAGATGACAACTGAATTTTGACCTTTAGGTCACCGCTCATGCGTAAACAACGATGCAAAGTGCTAAGCTAGTCGGCGAATTGCGTCAGATTTTAAGCCCTCGCTAAAGTTTATGGTCACTAAAATGAGTGAAGTAGCTGGACCAAGTAAAAAGGCAAAAACATATCACTTCCATACAGAATGGGAGGTGGACTTTTTTTTTCACAATGTCTTTTTCGAAGTGCGTTTGCCTGGCTAACCTGGCTATCAGCAGCTACTGTCCGGACTATGCATCCCTGGCTGGTTCAATTCAGTGCAAGTCATCAAAGTAAACTCAGGTAATTACAAAAAAATGTTAATAGTTAATTATGTGTGTTTTGCAATATTGGCTCATTTGGTTATGTAAGGTACATCAACATACATTGTACGTACAAATAATCCTCAATACATTTGAAAATAAATAGATGTTTTGCATTTTTGTAGTGCGTAGATCATTTTGACTCGGTCATTTTAAAAGTAGCTCGCATGCTGAAAAAGTGTGAGCACCCCTGCTGTAGAGGGAACTTTACCTCTTATTGCTGATGGACTTGACTTGCTTTGGCTGCTTCCACAGGAGGATGGGAGACTTGTATTTGATGTGATGGAAAAATGGTTCACTTAAAGGGTTAAGTGCAACTGGTGGATGGAAAGATTCTGAATAAACTTGAAGTCTTGCTTGTGCTGCAACATGCCTTTTACGTTCTTCTAGTCCAGGGGTCGGCAACCTTTCACACCAAAAGAGCCATTTGAACCCAGTTTCCACCTAAAAAAAACACTGAGAGCCGCAAATACATTTTGACATCTAAAATGGGGAAAAAACACATTTATTAGAAAGTAAAAAATAAACTAAAACTTATTAGTGCTTTGACTACCCTTTTGAAGATGGGCTATAAAGTGTTGCTTAAGAAATCCACAAAGTGCTACAGAGAAAATAAAATTTATTTTTTAATGAACACATTTTGAACATTCTGAACATTCTTGAACATTCACATTTTGAGTTCTTGAAAAATAATAACAATGTCTAAATGTCTCTTTCAAATAAATTAAAAGGCTGAACTTAAATAATCCATGTAGCAAACAAAAGCAAAAACATGCTACAATGTCCTCATAAGCTTCTTGGATTTCGAGCATATTTTAAATTCAAACACCATCTGTTTATCTTTTAATAACTGCATAATATTTGTACAGACATTCGGTCACTTCACATTCTTTTGCTTTTTTTGCACTTTTTGTAGTTTGCACTTTTTGCTGGTTCCTTAAAAAAAAAAAGTTATATTAAACATTGCTCATTCGAACAGAGTCCAGATTGTAGATTCCTACACCAATGTTACAGCAAACTTGAAAAACTTTTTTTTACTGTTCAGCAGAAAGAAAGAAAGAAAAAATCTAATTGTTCAATAAATCAATGAACTTGATCAAATCACTTAAATGATTAAATAAAAGTTGGAAATCAAGATGACGATCACTCCAAGCTTTTACAGCCTCTCTGAGCCAGAAAGCCTGAGCCACTGCCACATTGGCATGTAGCGGCATTGACCTGAATTAAAAAAAATAAATTGGGAAAAAAAGCACTGTGTCACTAAACAATGAAAAATAAATATTTGTAAAATATCTGCATAAATATTTATTTTACCTTGTTAATGGGACTTCTGCTCCTGAACCTCTGCGCTCAGCGTCTGCAAATCCGGGCTGTACGAAGTCACTTTCATTTTTACGCAGTACTGTAAGCTGTCATCTGCGAGGCGTGTACGGTGTTTGTTTTTAATGTAGTTCATGGTGGAGAATAGCTGCTCACATGCATATGTGGATCCGAAGATCGACAGGACTCCAAAGGCATATTTCTTCATGTTCATGTAGGTGTCGGGGATGGCATTCCAGGTTTCAAACATAAGTTTGTCCGGTCTTGGAAGGTTCTTAATATCACTCCATTTGTGATTCTGAGCAAGAGTGGCCTTCTGACGGGCAACATCTTCAAGATCGCCTGTCAAGCGTTTGAATTTGGATACCCACATGTCTTTGTCAGCTATGTCAGCCAACTCCAGCTCCAGATCAGGTTGACTCACACCTGGAAATGCAGTCACATTTAGCAGGGATGGATCGATGTTTAGGGGAGTGACGGGGAAGGACAGTGTTGTTTTTTCCTCTCTGAACTCACGGAATCGTTTTTCAAATGACGCTTGCATTGTGGTGATTGCAGACTGCAAATACTCTGAATTGATCAGCTTGTGATCTTGTTTGAACTCCCTTAAAGAGGGGAAGTGAGACAGTGTGCCTCTCTGCAAATCTCTGGATAAAACTGTCAGTTTGCGCTCAAACGCCAACACCTCCTCCAGCATGTTCAGCGCTGTGGCTCCTCTCCCCTGAAGAGTCGTGTTCAGCGTGTTCAGGTGTGCTGTCATGTCCACCATGAAGTGCAGCTTTTCCAGCCACTCTGGCTGTTCCAGCTCAGGGAAGGAGAGTCCTTTGCTTCTCAGGAAAGTTTTCAGCTCTTCCAGACATGCAGCAAAGCGTTTCAGCACCTCTCCTCTGGACAGCCACCGGACTCTGTTGTGCAGCAGCAGATCAGAGTACGTGCTCTCCACCTCATCCAATAATGCACGGAATTGGCGGTGATTTAAACCATTTGCCAATATTTTATTGACAATTTGAATGACAACATTCATGACCTCTGTGCATTCTGGAGGGAATGTTTGCGCGCACAATGCCTCTTGGTGCAGGATGCAGTGAAAAGTCAGAAGCTTTCTATCCAGTGATTTCTGCAGCAGCGCCACAAAGCCCCTGTGCGCTCCAGTCATGCTTGGTGCCCCATCGGTAGCTACTGACACTAGGTGGGTTGTTTTTATTTCTTTGGCTCGTAAACACTCAAAAACAGCCTCACAGACATCCTCCCCTCGTGTCTGGCATCTTAGTGGTATCAGCTCAACCATTTCTTCCTGCGGTCCAGTGGAGTTCACATATCGGCAGAACAGCGCTATTTGTTCAATATCATTTATGTCTTTTGACACATCACAGGCGATTGAGTACGCTGCAGCTGAATTGATGTCTTTAATTTGTTGTTTTGTGATATTTTCTGCCATTTTTATGGTTCTGTCTTTGACGGTCTTCGCAGAGAGAGGCATCTCTCTGATTTTCTGCACAATTTCAGACTTGTTTTTAAAGTCCGCGAATAGGTGTTCTGAAATCTTAAGGAATGATTCTTTCATATATTCTCCATCTGTGAACGGTTTCCCATGCCTGACTATTTCCATAGCGGCCACAAAACTTGCATGCGTAGATGAATTTGAAGACTTTACCCACCTCTTGAATTGATTTTTCGTCAGATCAGCCTTCCGTGCCAGTTCCTTAACAGCCTTTTTTCTCTCTTCTCCCTCGGGATATTTTTCAGCAAAGGCTGCGTGTGTATTATTGAAATGTCTTGCGACATTTGACCGTTTATTGTTGGCCAGTTTTTCACCACAAATTAGGCATACTGGTAGGCCACTCTCGTTAGAGGTGAAAGCAAATGAATCTGCCCAAGCATCAATGAACGATCTATTTTCCTCTGATATCTTTCTTTTCTTAGATTTCTCCATATCTGTCCTTGTTGGGGTTGAAAATTGGTATGACGTTCGGGCGGGAATACCGGCTTTCGCGAGTCTGACGTGTTTTTTGAGCGACAAAAAACAATTAAATATACTTATTTATTAATATTTCAATATTTAATATTTCAAGATCGCATCAAGATCTTCCAATTTAGAACTAAAACACTAAAAAAATAACTAACACAAATAAAATACACATAAATACTTTTTTAAAGTAATTTATTTTCCCAAGCCACTCGGAGCCGCAGTTTAAGGATGAAAGAGCCGCATGCGGCTCCGGAGCCGCAGGTTGCCGACCCCTGCACTAGACGCTACTGTGCTTCCAAACACTGATTTATCATCAGGCCACGGTATGTCTCCTGAATCATCACCATTGTGAAAATGTTGAGCCTTTACATTCGCAATCTTGGTGAGTGCTTGGCATGTGTCATTCATTCTCCGGATGTCAGATTCAGGACTTGAAATTGATCTCAAGGTAGGTATTGTCAATGTCGACTTGGAAGGTGTTGATTTCATTTATGATCTCATCAATCATTGCATCATTGCTCTTAATGGACTTTTTCAATCAATTGATGTGATATATCTTGTATACAACTTCACAAATTTTGTGTTCAGATTGGTCACTTTATCATCTAGCAGAGAACGTCCTTTTTCAGTGAGCTTTCACGTGCGTCCAATTTTCTTAATTTCAGGAGGGATTTGTGCGTCATCCATTCCAACCTGAGATTGTGTGTCTTCACTGAGCTCACCCACATCCATGTACTGTGATAGGGTCATCTGGTTTGCATCGCTTTTTTTGTCTGCATGTGTATCCTCTTCATTTGGCAGAAGGGTCTTTTCTTTTTGTACGGCATGTTAAATGTGTCAGTGTATGATGTGATCCTTTTACAGTGACATTTACACTTCTTAAGCAGTTGTCCTACTCATATCTTTCTCAAAATGCACGAGCGCCACCTAACGGCCGTAACTGTCCTTGACTTAAGGAAGTTGTAGGAGCTATTTATTGGTGTGTTCCTAGGTTTTTGATATCTGTTGATTTATTTTTTGTTGTTGTTGTTTTGTTTGGATTCCTTGATGGTATTTTCTTGTTGGTTATTTATTTATTTTGTTTGTCTATCATATTTTGTTGGGGTTTATTGGTGGTTGATTTGTGGGTTTGTTTCATTGGATGGCACCCTGGGCACCGGCAATATATTTGGGTAGGCGGTGCTCACAGGACCAGCATGCACCGGGGTGGGCCTATGGTTTTGTATCAGAGCAAGAGAGGCAATAGGAAAAGGCCCTTGTTCCTTTTTTATTCGTTTTGCTTGCTTGGTAATAAAAGGAAAGAAGAAACGGAACAGGATTGTTTGGACTGACTCTTTTGCCTGCGTGAAACAAACCCATGGTGCATCAGTGGCCGTTTGATTATAGGTTACGTTTATTGTTTTGGAGAAGGACAAATAGCCACTACACAAAGTACAAAACCCGCCCTTGGATAAAGAAAAGAACCCATCAATAATGGACTCGTTGGACTCTTTTGGACCTTGGATGAACGAAGCTCACGAATTGTTTTATTCATCTCCCATCTGAAATCGTGTCAGCTTCAAACTACGCCTGGCCCACACCAGCGACACACTCAGCTTGGCCATCAGAAACTGGTATGTGTTACTGCAAAAAGCTGCATTGGAAAACGGTGATAACTCTGAGTTAAGTCGGCTATTAAGCGCTACTTTACGCAGAAGTGCTGGCGTATTTCATTCATTAAATCTACAACTCCAGTGCGCATCTATGCTTGCAAGAGTGGCTGTGCTGCCAGTGAGGATTATATTTGGCCTTTTACCCCCTCGCCTTCTGAATTAAATCGAATGGTTGACGGACTATATGATTAAAGATGTCTGATGTTAATACAGGGTCTCAGAAGGATGTTGAAATACCAGCAACAAAAAGGAATATTAAATGGACATCGAAAGGATTGAGTTTTTACATAAAAACGTGTCAAGACAAAAGGAGTGTCAAATGTAGACAAGCCAAAGGGTATATGGAAAAAATCCGTGATTTGATGGAATCAAACGAAAAGGTGAAAACAGTTAATTCTGAACTTTGTAAGTTTATTGGTTGTTATCAAGACGCCCATGACGTGCATGAATCGTTCATGGATTTACCTTTACCAGAAGATGAAGCTGCAAAGCAAACGGGTTATTTTCAAGCAAAAATGACAATGTACTGTGATTTTACCGACAAGGTAAAGGCATGGTTAATTGAAGCCGGAAATCCATATGTGCAGCCGAATAAAGAATGTCCTGATCAGGATCTTGCAGATCTGGAGGAAATAAATCCTGAAGACAGTGCTTCTAACATATCACGTGCAAAATCAAAGTCTTCCAAGCATTCACAGGTATCACGCATTTCTTCTACAACATCTGCACGCATAAAAGCTGAAGCGGATAAAGCGGCACTAATGGAGCGTGTTGCCGCGCTGAAAAGGAAACATCTAATTGAAGCTCAGGAGGAACAGTTAAGGAAGCAAAAGGAGCAGCTGGAACTCGAAACAGAATTGGCAGCAACAAGTGCAAAACTTCATGTATTGGAAATCAACTCATCTCAATGTGGTTCAAATCGATCCGATGGCATGAACTCTTATTTTGAAAGGAACTGTCAAAGCACAAGTAAACTCAACCCAGATGCCGACACATTCCTGCCGAATAAAAAGGATGCAAAGGACAACGTTTTGATGCCTTATTCTATATCTCAACCACGGGTTGTTGGTTCCAAACAAAGGTCACATACCCAAAGGAATGAAATGTTAATTAATGCTGAGGTTCCAACTCAAGCTGCACAAAGAAGGAATGAAACTCAAACTCATCCAACTGACATTACCACCATAATGCAAAGACAAAATGACATCACTTCCCTCCTGGTGCAGCAGAATCTATCCTCGGCCCTTCCATCTAGAAATATCCCAGTGTTTGATGGAGACCCTTTTCAATACAGGTCTTTCATTAGAGCCTTTGAAAATGGAGTGGAGGAGAAGACGGCTAATTGGAACGATCGTTTGCACTTCCTTGAACAATACACCAGGGGGCAGCCAAGAGACCTAGTGCAAAGTTGTCAGCACTTACCTGCGAGCAAGGATATTGCAGAGCCAAAAATCTTCTCGCCGAACACTTTGGAAATGAGCATAGAATTGCCACTGCTTATATGGAAAAAATTCTCAACTGGACACCTGTTAAAAGTGAGGATGTTAAAGCACTACAGTCATTCTCCCTTTTTCTTAGAGGATGCTCAAATCTGACAGAACAGTTTATGTATATGAAAGAGCTGGACTTACCATCTAACATGAGGAGCATCATTCTTAAACTGCCATACAAATTACGGGAAAAATGGAGGAATGTTGCTTGTGATTTGCTGGAGCGACGTGGTCAAAGAGCGGTATTCACTGATCTTGTCACCTTCATTGAAAGACAAGTCAAAATAGCCTCGGATCCACTTTTTGGCAACATTCAAGACTCGCAACGTACCAACTTCAAGGCTTCCAATAGTAATCACACAAACCAAAGGAAAAAGCAAAGCAGTTTTGCCACTAATGTCACTGAAGTACAAGATGGAGGTACATCTCAACATACAATAACTCAAGCCAAAGTACCTTTCGTGCAAAATTGTCTGTTTTGCTCTCAAAGCAGTCATTCCTTGGACAAGTGCTCACAGTTTGAAGTGAAAGTACACCGGGATAAAATTACCTTTCTAAAGGAAAAGGGCATTTGTTTTGGTTGCCTGAAGCTAGGCCACACAAGCAAAGACTGTAGGAGTCGTTTGGATTGCAATGTGTGTCACCAAAAGCACCCGGGAGTCCTTCACATACACCGACAGGATACAGGCACATCCTCACCACAAAGGCCAAGTACTGTGAACCCTTCAAGTGTTTCTGCAAAGCTGTCTCAGACCTGTGGCCATATTGGGGCCGGTTGTGAAGATGACTCTGTCTTTTCTATTGTTGCAGTCAAGGTCAAGAGTCAGAAAAATAATCAAACTGTGCAAACATATGCCTTTTTGGATCCAGGAAGCTCAGGTACATTCTGCACAGATACTCTGGCAAGGAAATTGAACTTAAGAGGTAAAAAGGCAAGTATTCTGCTAAGAACAATGGGCCAAAGGAAAATAGTAAATGCTCAGATTTTGTCAGGACTTGAAGTGTCTGGTATGGATGGGAATGACTTCATTGAGTTACCTGATGTTCTAACCCAAAGGACTATGCCTGTGTCTGCAGTAAATATCCCACGACAGGAGGATGTGGATCAATGGTCTTATCTGAAAGGTGTTAAGCTCCATGACATCGATGCCGACGTCGAATTACTTATCGGTACAGATGCCCCAAAGGTAATGGAGCCTTGGGAGCTGATAAACAGCCAGGATGAAGGGCCCTATGCAGTAAGGACCAGGATTGGTTGGGCCATTAATGGTCCACTGCGCGGTGGATCTGACGGTAGGGGTAAGAGTGTCTGTCCTACTGTAACAACAAACCGAATCTCTGTTGATCATCTGCAAGAAATGCTGGTTAAGCAATACAATCATGACTTTAATGAGAAATCATCAGAGGAGAAGATTGAAATGTCCAGAGAAGACATCAAGTTCATGGATCTTATGAACAATACCGCAAACTTAATAGAAGACCACTATTGCATCGACTTACCTTTCAGACAGGAAAATCCCATGATGCCAAACAATCGCTGTGTTGCAGAACAGCGCCTCCAGAGCCTGAAAAGAAAGTTCAATAAAAATGGACATTTTAAGGAGGAATATGTTGCATTCCTGAATGACATGATCAATAAAGGATATGCAGAAAGGGTACCTGATGACCAAATGAGACAAAGTGATGGAACGCTTTGGTACATCCCCCATCACGGTGTCCACCATTCAAGGAAAGGTAAACTGAGAGTTGTGTTTGACTGTGGAGCTGTGTATAAAGGAACATCTTTGAACAGCCAGCTCTTGCAGGGTCCCGATCTTACCAGCTCTCTCATTGGAGTCCTCCTCCGATTTCGGCAAGAACCTGTGGCAGTAATGGCAGACATCCAAGCCATGTTTCATCAAGTTCGTGTCTCAGTCAAGCATGTTGACTTTCTCCGCTTCCTCTGGTGGCCTCAGGGAGATACTGCACAGTCTCCAGTAGAACATCGAATGAAAGTACATCTGTTTGGGGCTGTATCATCACCAAGTTGCGCAAATTATGCTTTGCGGAGAACAGCAGATGATAATGCACAACATTTCTCTTCTGATGTAGTGAACACAGTCAAATGCAACTTTTATGTGGATGATTGTTTGAAATCCATGGCATCGGAAGAAGAGGCAGTGCAAATGGTAAAGGATTTGACTGCGCTTTGTCAGAAAGGAGGATTCAATCTTTCCAAGTGGATCAGCAACAGCCGCAAAGTGCTAATGTCAATTGCAGAGGACAGCAGAGCAAAGGAGATCATGGACTTGGACTTGGATACAGACCAACTTCCAGTAGAGCGAGCACTGGGACTACAGTGGTGCATTGAATCTGACAAATTCAAATTCAGGACGTCTGCAAAAGAACAGCCACAGACCAGAAGAGGTATTCTGTCAGTGGTCAGCTCATTGTATGACCCTTTGGGATTTTTAGCTCCATTCATTTTACCAGCCAAGTTGCTTCTCCAGGAACTATGTCGGAGGAACCTGGGCTGGGATGAAGCCATAATGGAGTTCTCCCGTAAGAAATGGTCCAACTGGCTTGAAGATCTTCAAAAGGTAGCAGAGTTTGAGGTGGATCGCTGTTTCAAGCCCAGAGAATTTGGAGACCACGTCGTTGCACAGCTTCATCACTTTTCCGATGCAAGTGAGGTTGGATATGGAACAGCATCCTACTTGAGACTACAAACTAATGGTAAAGTTTATGTTTCATTTCTCTTGGGAAAAGGTAGAGTTGCTCCACTCAAGCAGATGACAATTCCTCGCTTGGAACTCGTAGCTGCAGTTCTTGCTGTTAGGGTTGCTAAGCTGCTGCAAAAGGAGTTGCAGCTTCAACTGAAGGAATCCGTTTTTTGGACTGACAGCACGACAGTCCTTAAATACATACGGAATGAAACCAGCCGATTCCACACCTTTGTGGCAAACAGAGCAGCTTACATCCGAGAAGCAACTGATGTGGATCAGTGGAGGTATGTGAGCTCTAAAGAGAATCCAGCAGATGAAGCCTCTAGAGGAATGAGAGCTGAGGATTTCCTAAAAAACAGGAGGTGGATAATTGGACCAGAGTTTCTCTGGAGGCCAAAAGAGGAATGGCCTAAATTGGAGGTGGATCTTGATGGAGTTCCTGTAGATGATCCAGAGGTTAAAAGGAACCTGATGGTGAATGCTGTTATCAAGATCCAGGAAAATGCCACAACCAGCTTAATCAGTTACTTTTCCAGTTGGACGAAGCTAAAAACTGCAGTTGCTTGGTTTTTAAAGATCAAGATGATTCTCAAGATTCTGTGCAGGAAGAGGATGGAATTTTCTGCTGTTCCATGTCAAAAGGTTGAAGGAAGAATGCAGAGTTTCAAGGTCACACTCAAAGGACAGAGTTTGACGCCCGAGGATTATGACAAAGCAGAGAAAGCAATTGTGCAATATGAACAAAGAGAGAGGTTCAAGGTTGAGGCAATATTAAATAGCAGACCCATCACAAAGGTTTCCGACGACCCGGATGACCTTGAAGCACTCACTCCCAATCACATCCTGACGTTGAAAGGCAAACCTATCATGCCACCAGGACTATTTGACTCAAATGATCTGTACCTCAGAAAAAGGTGGAAACAAGTACAGTATATGGCGGAACTCTTCTGGAAAAGGTGGCTTTCTGAATACTTACCTTTGATGCAGGAGAGACAAAAGTGGACAAGGCCAAGAAGGAGTCTCACCACCGGAGACATCGTCCTTGTGGCAGATGCTGCGGCTCCAAGAGGATCATGGATGATGGGGAAAGTTTTGGATGTCAAATCGGATGCTAAGGGACTGGTGCGCTCTGTGCGTCTTCAAACAAAGACCAGCATCCTGGAGAGGCCAGTGACGAAGCTCTGCCTGCTATTGGAAGCAGCGGTTTAGCATCATTGACATTGACTCACTGACTCTCTCTCTTTCTATGGCTCTGTCTCTCTCTCTCTCTCTCTCTCTCTCTCTCTCTCTCTTGTTTTGCAGGTACTTCAAAAGGAAGAGACTGATTTATGGTGTATTCCATAATTGTAGTTCAGCTAAAGGAATAGCTCCTTTTTGGGACGTAAAAGTAATTGTGGGTTCATACACAATTAGGGGCCGGAATGTAGGAGCTATTTATTGGTGTGTTCCTAGGTTTTTGATATCTGTTGATTTATTTTTTGTTGTTGTTGTTTTGTTTGGATTCCTTGATGGTATTTTCTTGTTGGTTATTTATTTATTTTGTTTGTCTATCATATTTTGTTGGGGTTTATTGGTGGTTGATTTGTGGGTTTGTTTCATTGGATGGCACCCTGGGCACCGGCAATATATTTGGGTAGGCGGTGCTCACAGGACCAGCATGCACCGGGGTGGGCCTATGGTTTTGTATCAGAGCAAGAGAGGCAATAGGAAAAGGCCCTTGTTCCTTTTTTATTCGTTTTGCTTGCTTGGTAATAAAAGGAAAGAAGAAACGGAACAGGATTGTTTGGACTGACTCTTTTGCCTGCGTGAAACAAACCCATGGTGCATCAGTGGCCGTTTGATTATAGGTTACGTTTATTGTTTTGGAGAAGGACAAATAGCCACTACAGAAGTGATGAAGTTCGTTTGCTATAATTCAAAATAAAGGTATACATTTCAAAATAACAGCGTTACAGCTGCAGTCACAACCATTCTAGAAATCCCATCAGCCTTGGAGAGCATTATCCTTCCTTGTAAGGTGAGGTCCCTCTGAAGCCAACAGCTGAATATAGATTTAGCCCTTTACACTTTTGGAGAGAAGTTCTCAGTTAGCCGCTCACTAGTAGATCTATGGATTGCAACCCCAAGATGCCGAAGAGAGTTTTTAACAGTAATTCCGCAGACCGATTGCTTGTCTGTCTCATGAATGAACAAAATTCCACATTTCTTTCTATTGATGACTAAACCAGAAGCCTTGGAAAAAGCCTCCAAACCCTCCAAGGCTGATGGGATCTGCTGATTTCTTAGAAATATACACGTATCATCTGCTAGTTGACTAATTAATAATGAGTGCTCTCCAATACTGATCCCTTGCACATGAATACAGTTTACAATGTGTAGGTTCAACATCTCAGCTGCAATTAAAAACAAAAAAGGAGAAATTGGGCCACCTTGTCTTATACCTCGATTAAGAGGAACCTTCAGGTGAAGCAACGCTAATATCAATACCTGTATATATAGTCTGGACCATTTTTTAAAGCCACCTCCAAAGCCCAGGTGGCCCAGAGCTGTATATATGAACTCATGTCCCACAGAGTCAAATGCCTTGTAAAAATCTAAAAACAAATGAGTGCTCCATCATCAACAAGATGTGAATAATCTATCATATCCAGCACTAGACGGACATTGTCAGATATGTGACGGCCTTTCATGAAACTTGACTGTGTAACTGAGATGATCTCTTCTGAACAAGGTCGTAGTCTTTTAGCATATAGGGACGTCAAAATGTTGTATTCTGAATTCAGCAAAGTAATGGGTCTCCAATTTTCAATATCGAGAATATTCTTATTGGGTTTCGACAAAAGAGTGATGATGCCCTGTTTCATTGTTTCTGGTAATTGGCCTCTAGTTAGAGCTTCATTGAAGACACACAAAAGCAAATCTTTGATCTCATTCCAAAATGTTTTGTATAATTCAAAAGGTAAACCATCAGGGCCAGGACTTTTATTAAGGGGTGCTTTGTTTACAATGTTATCCATTTCATTTATGGTTATGGGGCTGTCACATTTGGCAGAGTTATAAGAAGATATTTTTGGTATGAAGGGATTAATTGTTTGAAAAAATGATTTACATTCCTCACTATCAAAAGATGAGGAGTACAGCTTTTAATAAAAGTTTGACACATATGTTTAAATTGCTTTGTTATCAGAAAGAACATCATTTATGTAAAGTTTATCAATTCTTTTAGTAGACCCACGTTTTTTCTCCAAGCTATAAAAATAAATAGAATTTTTCTCTTGGTAACCCAGATGTCTGAATTGAATGATGTTTTCCCCCTGTCACTTTACAGAGTTAGAGGGAAACAGTTTTTACATTGTATGCTGAGTGACAAACTCTGAAATGTAAAAATCTAACACAGATTTATCCTATCTTCTCAAAATGGACCAAAAGTTATTGCTGAGAGTTGTCATTGATGAAGAAGATATTAGAAAAGTAACTTTAAATGAAAGACCTGATTCCATTGAAGATTTAAAAGTGCAACTGAAGGATAAACTATTGCTGCAGTTTGACTTTAAACTGCAGTATGAAGATCAAGACTTCAGTAATGATCTTTGCAATCTCACTGAAATAACAGACTTGCCTGATAAAGCTACACTGAAAATCATCCCTCTCGTGACTCTGCATGTAACAGCCCTGTCATCACCAACCACAACTTCAGACACAGAGTGCAGCAACGCAAACACTGAGATCCTCTCTAGTGCTGGAACATCAACATTGTTGAGGGAACAGTGGCCAGATTTCTTTGACATACCCAATTTCTCAGTTGATGTTGCATACAGACTCAGACAAGGAGATCTTGCTTATATGAAAGATGGCACACGAACAGCTCTGACAAGAGGTATGAAGCATGACGTACTGGAAAAGCTTGCAGAGACAATGTACTCTTACAAGGCTTATCCTGAAGATGACAACTTCAAAAGCATTGATTAGCAAGCACCCTGGTCTAACTGAGCCTGGTCCTCAGCCTGGATGGTACGGCTGGAAGAACAGTCTTAAATTTAAGATGGCTAACTACCGAACTAAGCTTCGAAAAGCTGGATATGAGGATGTCTCAATCAATGGGGGTAAAAGGAGCAAAAGCAACCCAGAGGGAGACTCATCCAGCAAGAACATTAAACGACCAAAAAGGGGCGAAGCAAACTATCTGCCGAATTTACCTGAAGGACATGATGAAACAAGTCTTGAAAATGACAGACAGACTGTATTTTCTGTTGGTGAGAAAGTGGCATGGACTATTCTCATTTGTTATACGGTGTTACACCTTTAGCAAGCTGGAAGCATACCTCAACTTTGAAGCAGTGTCTGAAGTGAACGCTGGCGCGACTGGCTGCCGCTACTCTCCCGTAACTTTTAAGTGATTTATGGTTTTATTGCCTCAATATGGCCTAACTATGACTATTGTGTTAGCACTCTGTGTGAGCTGAAGTGTTTTTCCTGCGTTCGATTATCGATCCAGCCACTGCTCCTGTGTTTTTATGTGCCTCCTTGCCAACTTCTCGCCTACCTGCTGGAAGTTAGCACCTGGCCACAGACACGCTGTGGGCCAACAAGCTTGTCACCTGGTCTGCTCTTTTCTGGACTTTCTGTCGTTCTGCCACCACCCAATGGCAGAACCGATCCGGTACACAGCTGCTGAGCTCCTCTGGATACGCTGGCATCTGCCCGTGCCCTCACCGCCACCGCCGGTACTTTACCACCACCCGGACATCGCTATCTTCCCTCGTTGGAAATACACCCATCGTGGGTCTCGCAGGAACTTCAATCACGACAACTCCTCCACAGCAATAAAATCCATCTGGTCTACCACTCGTCGTCCTCCCAGAAACTCCGACAGGGTTGCGGATAGCAGTGTATTAGCTCGCCCGGTTAGGACAGCTAATGCTAACGCTACCGCCAAGCACGACAATGCCACTGTTCGCTTCGGTCTGCTCAACATCCGCTCTCTCACGAGCAAGGGTCCACTCCTCCAGGATCTCCTCACTGACCGTAAGCTTGATTTTTTTGTGTTTAACGGAAACATGGCAACAGCCGAATGACTTTTCCATCCTCAACGAATCCACACCGGCTGGCTTTGTTTACATCTGTCATCCCCGTGGCAACGGTCGCGGCGGAGGTCTCGCGGTAATTCACCGCGAGAAATGGAAAGTCCTGCCGGTGACGGTCTCTGCATTCAGTTCATTTGAATGCACTGTTTTTATGCTCCCTGGACGCTCTGCCACTGTCGTCGCCACCATTTATCGTCCCCCTAAGCCCCACACTGACTTTTTAACTGACTTTGCCACCCTCCTTACACAACTCTCCACTCTGTCACATAACATAATACTGCTGGGAGATTTCAACATACATATAGACAATAAAACTCTCCCACTCACCAGAGACTTTCTATTATGCCTTGACAGTTTTGGACTCCACCAATACATTGACTTCCCGACACATACCAAAGGACACACACTGGATCTACTCTGCTGCTCTGGCCTCATCCCCTCCAACTGCACCGCCGACGAACTTCCAATAACGGACCACTTCCTCCTCTCATTCAGCACTACACTCTGCCTCTCCTCAATCAAACCTCCACGTCTCATCTCCTTCAGGAACCTAAAGGACGTTAATGTTGACACTCTCCGCTCCGAAATTTCCTGTATCCCAATCCCGGATTTTCTTCCTAACCCCGAAGATCTCACAGCTCTCTACAACACTGGTCTAAACAATATCCTGAACTCTCTTGCCCCACTGAAAACTCGGACTGTTTCTTTTTCATCATCTGCACCTTGGTACACCCCTGAACTCCGGACAATGAAATCTAAAGGACGACAACTGGAACGGCTCTACAAAAAAACTGGACTCACAATTCACAAAAACATCTACAATACCCACATTCTCCAGTACAAAGACGCCATTGCGCACTGTAAATCTGCTTATTACTCTGGACTCATCACATCCAACAAAGGAAATACAAAATCACTTTTTTCATTACTCAATAAGATCCTCCAGCCTCCCCACTCTTTACCCCCCCACTTTTACTCAACTGACACCTGTAACTCACTGATGGTATTCTTCAATGACAAAATTAACTCCATTCACCAGCACCTCTGTTCACAACCGCCTCCTCTCCCCACATCCGAACCCTTTCTCTACAGTCAGCCTTTTTCCTCTTTTCAACTCCCCAATGCCTCTGAAATATCTGACATCATCCACAAATCCAAGCCCTCCACATGCCAGCTGGACCCCATCCCCACAATCCTGGTCAAATCCTGCCTCTCCTCTCTGCTTCCTCTCATTTCTGCCATTATCCACTCTTCACTGTCTACCGGTACTGTCCCCCCAGCTTTCAAAACTGCTGCCGTCACCCCAATCCTGAAAAAACCTGGTTCAGATCCCAACAACTTCAATAACCTCCGCCCTATCTCCAACTTACCTTTCATTTCCAAAATTCTTGAAAAAATAGTCTCCTCCCAACTTCACACACATCTCACCCTTAACAATCTGTATGAACCCTTCCAGTCCGGCTTCCGTCCCCGTCACAGCACCGAAACTGCACTCATCAAAATCACCAATGATCTCCTCACTGCAGCTGACACCGGTTCACTTTCTATTCTCATCCTCCTTGACCTGAGTGCGGCCTTTGACACCATCTCACACCCCATCCTCCTCAGCAGACTCTCCGAAATTGGCATCACCCACACCCCCCTCCACTGGTTCCATTCTTATCTCACAGACCGCACTCAGTTCATTCAGCTTAAATCTTTCTCCTCCGACCCCTCCCCAGTCACCACAGGTGTGCCCCAGGGCTCTGTCCTGGGGCCCCTTCTTTTCATAACCTACCTTCTCCCCCTCTGCCATATCTTCCGTAAATTTAACATTCATTTTCACTGCTTCGCGGATGACACCCAGCTCTACCTCTCTTCCAAACCTAACTCTACACTCCCACCCCCTCCCTCACCTCCTGTCTCTCTGAAATAAAATCATGGTTCACCTCCAACTTTCTGAAACTTAATAGCAATAAAACTGAATTCTTACTCATTGGCACCAAATCCACCTTATCTAAAGTTGACTCCTTCTCTCTCTCCATCGACAGCTCCTTAGTCTCCCCCTCCCCTCAGGTCAAGAGTCTGGGTGTCATCCTCGACAGCACACTATATTTCCAATCCCACATCAATAACGTCACCAGGTCAGCTTACTTTCATCTGCGCTCCATTAATCGTCTGCTGGTAATTCCAAGATCCATCTATGTGCTGATGACACCATCTTATATGCAGAGGGGCCTTCATTACACTCTGCAACATCCTCACTTCAGTTCAGTCTCACCTCAGTAGAGCAGCACTTCCACAGCCTTCACCTTCTCCTTAACACTAAGAAAACCAAATGCATCATTTTTGACTGGAAACCTGTTCTCACCCCTACTCCCAAAATTTTCTGTGTCGACGGGTCTGAACTGGAGTTTGTGACCTGTTACAAATATCTTGGCCTCTGGTTGGACACGTCCCTTTCCTTCACCACCCATATCAAGCACCTACAGTCCAAAGTCAAAGCTCGCTTGAGCTTCCGCTATCGCAATAAGTCCTCTTTCACACGTTCAGCAAAACATACACTTGTCAAAATGTCCATCTTGTCCATTTTTGATTTTGGTGACACCATCTATAGGATGGCGTCTCAGTCCACTCTGAAGAAGCTGGATATTCTTCACCACTCCACCATCCGTTTTGCTACTAGCGCCCCTTTCACCACTCACCACTGTGAATTATATAAGTTGGTAGACTGGACATCACTCCATACCAGACGGCTCCGTCACTGGCTCCAGCTCATCTACAAAAACCATACTTGGCATCACACCCTTCTATCTCTCTTCCCTCTTACATCTTTCTCACTCTTACAATCTAAGGTCCAGTAATCACATCAAACTCTCCATCCCCAAAGTTCGTACCGTCTTTGGACGCAGCGCTTTCCGGTTTGCTGCAGCTAATGACTGGAACACCCTACAAAACTCTCTAAAACTTTCAGCCTTCACATCTCTCTCTGTCTTTAAACAAAACTTGCAACTAATTACATCTGACTTATGCACTCTTAGACTGATTAGGCCTATTGCCATATCCCATTGTTTTAATGTTGTTTGATGCTTTTGTATTACATATTTACTGTATTGATATTTGTAATTTTATATAACGTTGTTCTTATTTTCAGCACTCCCCTCCCTCAAAGTGCTTTTGCTCTTTGTTCAGGCTGCATTTGTAAATAAGAATTTGTTCTTAAATTGCTTGCCTTGGTAAATAAAGGTAAAATAAATAAAAAGCCCTTTTTCCTGCCACCATGGCGCCGTTGACGTTCAACATCCCCACTCTAAAAGACTTCACGTTGAAAGGGGAGGTAAAAGCACTGGCGATAAAAAAGGAACGTAAAAGCAAAATGTCCATGGTGATTAAAGATCTAGTTCCTTTCTAACCTTTACCATTAGTTTTTTTAGCCTAAAAATCTCCTGATTGGTCAGATCAGACGTTTTATTTTTTACAATGTGCTTTGCTGACTTCAAAAACAGCAGCTTGTCTCGGAAATGTTTTTCAATGTTTAGACCTTTAAATCCTTTTGTCTGCTGTAGAAAACGCTTAAACATAGAAACGCTTAAATAAAGAAACAATACTTGCTTTCCTGACTGGCAGTGGTGATGTTCGACACGTCGCTGCAGTGGGAGCAGACATAGACGCACACACAGACACACTCCCAGACACACTCTCACACACCCCGGGGTCTATGACCCCAGCCTGAACAGCGGCAACACCCCCCCACTGCCCGCCTGCTCTCTCACCTGCCTCACCTAAACCTGTCTCCCTCCTGTCACCAACGCCAGCGTCAAGCAGAAGCAGTCCAACCAGCATGGAGGGACACAAGTAGCAGCTGCCTGGCCGAGCAGCACGCGGCGCCAGCTGTGGTCGTGGTAAAAACTCAGGTGTGGAGGAGGTGGTTGGCCTGGAAGAAGTTCTGGCAAACCGTCCAAAGCAGCGCCCGGTCCACTGTCACAGCGGGGACAGTAGGGGCTTTGAGGCCCTTCTCAATTCCACTGACTTATCGTAACCTGAACAGGTAATTACTTGCACACATATTATTATTATTATTTTATTATTATTATTATGTTACTGATTTGCCATTAAAAATAATAAATTGGGGGACAACTATTTTACAATGTACCACACACACATTATGTGATTTTGTGAAGTCTTTGCAGGCCAGCTTGAGCAGCCTTCGATACATCCGCAAGATGGCGACGGTATGACGCAATGGAGGCTCGAGCTGCTGTAAAGCCGCCATAGAAGACGAAAAAGGCGGAAGTCCGCAAAGGAAGACGGTCAAGGCGCCTTGCGGACAAGGTTTCATCGCGAAAATACGACCTTAAAATGCTGCCTACCAAAGACTTTGTAAGGCAGAGACTGATGGTGGCTGCCGATGAAATATTCGGCATGTTTGAAGGAACGATCGCGTCGTACGAGGAGGAACTTACTCGATTACGGGGGGAGAATGAGCGGCAACGACAACAACTGGAAGCTGTTAGCAAGAGTCCAAATGTTGTCCACGTCCAAGGTATGCTGACATGTGACAACTGTTGTTTATCACAAACACAACAGTGGGGGAGTTAGGGAACCTGTGGCTCTATTCATGATCGCGTCTGGCTCTCAAGAGGTTTATTAACGTTTATTCATAGTTTCATTTCAAACTTCTTAGCCTATGTAGACGTGTTGCCTTGTCCCAAGTGTAGTCCGGGTGCTTTTCTTTGGGCCCACGGTGCATTCTAAAACAACATTCTTCCAAATAAAGAAACAATTTAAATCAGTAGTAGTAACTACCGGAATAAGTAATAGTATAGTGATAGTTCTCCGAAATTATGAGGAAAAACATGTCATTTTAGTAGCACGGCGTTTAAATATGAGATAAAATATGTTTCTTAAAATGCAGTCAAATTATGAGAAACAAAACAAAGTTGGATTTCCAAGAAAGTTGAAATATTTGGAAAAGTAAAAAAAAAAAATTCGAAAGTCGAAAGTCAAAATAATAAGAGAAAAAAGACGTAATTTCACGGTTTAATATGAAACAAATGAATATTTACTTGTCATATGAGAATAAAGTAAAAAATATTTTCGGAATAAAGTCAGACTATTTAAAAAAGAAATAGCTATTTTTTGGCTGACACTTTAAAATCAAATATCAAAAAAGTCTGTTCAAATATGACAATAAACCTATTTTATTCTAAGATTGTTGGTCATGCTTAAAAATGTACACATTTGGTCGTATTCATTGTTCAGAAATGCCGTCTGGCTCTCACGGAAATCCATGAGCAGCATAGGGTTGGCAAAGGTTTGGGATGTTGGGCCCACACCAGTCGGTGAGAAGGATCCGTGCCAGCCTTGTGCGGGTCTGTGACTCCTGCCTCCCGGTCAGCCTCACCTGCCGCTGTGTGACAACACTTTTCGATGGTCTAATGTCCAAAACAACATTTAACGCTTACATTGATAGCTGCGATCGGAAAACATCTTGATATGATTGCAAATTGTTGTTCTGGAGGGACTATGTCATATTTGTGTTGCTTGTGCCTGCAGGTGTCCAGCAGCCGACTGGTCTCCAAGAAGAACGTCCCACTACCCAGTACTCCCACGTTAAAGACGAGGAGGATCCCCAACCCCCCCACGTTAAAGAGGAAGAGGAGGAGCTCTGGATCACTCAGGAGAGGGAGTGTCTTCTAGGCTCGGACGAGGCTGATCTCTCCAAGCTGCCGCTGACCGTTGTCTCTGTGAAGACCGAAGACCGTGAGGACAAACCACTCGAGTCCTCACGGCTTCATCACAGTCCGGGTGAGGAGAACAGAGGGGCGGAGCCTCCAGAAGCTGATGGAGACCACCGTAGAGGATCACTAGCTGACAACCTCTTAGCTCCGTTATCAGACAGTGACGAGGATGAAGACGGGGACGACACCCGAGAATCCGCGAGCAGCGATACAGACTGTGACGGTGATACGAGGACTCGCGCTGGCAACAAACGCTCTGAATGCTCTAAAAGGAAGACGGGGAAGAAAGATTTGACCTGCTCGGTTTGCGATAAAAGCTTTTCTAAAAAGCGCTATTTGACTCGGCACATCAGGACGCACACGGGAGAAAAAACCTTTGGTTGTTCAGTTTGCGGTCAAAGATTCTCTCAGCAGACACACGCGCTCTCGCACATGAGAACGCACACGGGAGAAAAACCTTTTAGTTGCTCAGTTTGCGGCGACAAATTTGTGCAGAGTTCCACCTTGACGAGACACATGAGAACGCACACGGGAGAAAAACCTTTTAGTTGCTCAGTGTGTGGCGACACCTTCGCTCAGAGGAACAGTTTGAATAGACACATAAGAACGCACACCGGAGAAAAACCCTTTTGTTGCTCCTTCTGCGGGAAAAACTTTTCCTGCAAGAACAACATGAACGTGCACGTGAGAACGCACACGGTGGAAAAACCTTTCAGCTGTTCAGTTTGTGGGGAACGGTTCTCCCAAAAGTCAAACATGGTGAAACATGTGCGAACGCACACGGGGGAAAAGCCTTTCGCTTGTCCCGTTTGCGGAGAGCGCTTCTCTCAGAAGTCCAACATGGTGAAGCACATGCGGACGCACACGGGGGAAAAGCCTTTCACTTGTTCGGTCTGCGGCGAAAGATTCTCTCAGAAGTCCAACATGGTGAAACACGCCAGAACGCACACAGAAGAGAAAACATATTCCTGTTCTTTTTGCGCCAAGGCCTTCACTCAGCGCGATACTTTGGTGGAACACATGCACAATCACACTGGATAAGGAAATGTTTCATCCTGATCCATTACATTTCATCCCCAGTTAGCTCCTAATTAATCGCCGATAGAAACACGTTTTCATCTGTAATAATTGGTGGTAAACAATGCTATACGCAACTCCAACCATAACTCCATCAAATTGTATTGAAGGGATATCACATTTGGAAATGTGGGCCATTATTTTGTTCCAAAAATATAATATACAGTTAGAAATCCCACCTTTTTTTGCATGTTTAGTGCAAGTGCCGATTTGTCCCACTTTGTTGGACAGTCCTTGAACGCACCTTCAGGGCTAATGTGCATATTGGTGTGGTACACCTCTCTGAACAACAAACTCCAGGCTAGTGGATGCTTTCTCCATATTCATTCTGTTAATTTGATGTTGTTCCTGTCAGTTTTACACAATACGTAGTACACAAGATCAGTTTATGGCTATAATATTTTATGGTTTGCTGATGTGTTGAAAATCTTTCCCGGTGACGAGCTAGCACGCTGCTAATGCTATTTACACTCATTCTCCTCCTGAGACACCAAAAAACCCACACTGGAGAAAAACCTTTTTGTTGCTCAGTTTACAGTAGAAGTTGGTAAGAAAAGTATTGACAGCCCACAGCCCACACAGCGGACAATATAATATAATATAATATTTTATTATATATATATATATATATATATATATATATATATATATATATATATATATATATATATATATATATATATGTATATATATATATATATATATATATGTATATATATATATATGTATATATATATGTATATATGTATATATATATATATGTATATATGTATATATATATATATATATATATATATATATATATATATATATATATATATATATATATATATAATTGTAATGTCACACTCAGCTGTGTCTGAAAGGTAGTGTGCCGCTAAAACGTTATTTTGAGTACTGTTACTATTCATATAATTATCATGAAATTGTGTAAGTGGAATTTTTACAATTGTACTTAAACTGAAATAAACCTGAAAACTTCAAAAGTTTGTTTTTTTCAGATGTAGGCTACCTGGCATATTATTGGACAGCTCATTTGCGTTCCGTGCGTACGTAAGTGGCAAGACATTTCAGAATTTGAGAGAGCCAGTTTACTTCCCATTTGTATGGAACATGCATTTGTGGAAAAGCACAAGCTGCCGTAGTTGGGAGGGCAAGGTGAGTAGCGGAGAGGAGACGTGAAAACGGCAGAGCATGTGAACGTTGTCGGTCCAATGAATGGGAAATTTACATTTGAAAAAAAACCCACATTGACAAAAATAAAGTGATGTGCCCTCTTTGACAGGAGTTTGCTTACCAAGTTTAGCCAAGCACATCAACTCCGGTTCTCTGTGAATTTCTGTTTGTTAGGATGTTTTTCATGATATTATGCATGCTCGTTGGGTTGAAGGCTTTTGCTCTTGTCAGATGCAGATGCCTTTGTGGGAAAAATGTTTCCATATTGCCCTGCAGATGGACAGAAAAAGTCCCAAACCCACAAGACGTTGGACCGTGGAAAATCGTGTCGCGGTGGCAGTAAGTCAGTTCACAGTTCTACTGCTGATAAGCTCCATAGTAGCCAGCCAAGTGCTAGTGGGGGCGAATGCACTTCTATTGCCTAAATGACATGCTAGCTGGGCAGCTAATCTGTCGTTATCACTGCCAGAAAAGCATATCAAAAATTGAAGGAAAATTGGCATCAACCAAAAAAGGTTGAGCAAGTGACTGCAAAGCATAATTGAAACGCATGGTGTGTTAATACTAAATGATTATTATTTTAGCATTGCTAATGTGCTAACACTTAACATGCCAACACAAAGTGTTTCTATGATTTATACTTGTAAAAACGATTAAAATTGGTACATGCTAATGTTAGCATGTGAGCCATGCCAACATGGTAACACTTAACATGATAGCACAAAGTTTTTCTATAAATGGCTAAAAATGGTAATGTTGACTTGCAACACCTAGCTTAGTAGTTAAGTGTCTCTCTATGTTGATGCTCATAAAATTGGCACAGAAAGCTATTATTTTAAATGTTAACTATCAATGTTAACATTGTCATCAAAAACGAGAAAGACGAAAGTTCGCAGAGGCTTCTTAATCTTGCCTATGAACATTGGAATACACTATTTAAGAGCCCCAAACATAATGTTTTTTTGGGAAAGCGCCGTTTCATTCAATGCCCGGGACAGCAAATCCTTTTCCTGTTTATATTCTAATGTCCAATCACGGAAGAGAACAGCGTCATGTGGGTCTTGTGACGCCTTTGGACTCGCTCAGACCCGCATGCATAGGGAATCAAACCGAGAAAAGAACACCATTGAGGCGTTTGCTGGGAAAGAACCAAACATCTCGATTGCAGCTCGTTTGTCTTTGTCAGCGTTCGCCTTGAGCAGATTTTCGTACCACCGCAAGGCGAAAGCAGTGTAGCGTCGTGGATTCTTTTCCCGCCACGAAACAGCAATCGAAGAAGTAAAGGCGGAAGTTAGCAAGACGACCCCGAGAAGACAAAGCCCTCGGTTGACGGAGTCGCGAAAAGCAGCATCAGACATGTTGTTCAACAGAGAGTTCATTAGGGAACGATTGATGCAAGCAGCCGATGAAATATTCCGGCTGTTTGAAAGAACGAAAACGTCGTACGAAGAGGAACTTTGTCGAATAAGAGAGGAGAACCAGCTACAGCGACAACAACTGGAAGCTTTGTGCAAGACCGTTGAAGGTGTGTTTTTATCATACTTTGTGTCGTCAGTAATCTCAGAGCACCATTTGCTCTTATTCGACAACAAGCAGGCTGTTTAGAGTCCTTGAGTTCAGATATGCGTTAAGTTTGCTAATGCTAATACTCTCCGGGGGTCCCCAGGAGCCCTCCCATTGGCCGACTGACACGAGGCTGCGTTCCAATAGCAGTTCGAATTGTTCCCTCGGCATTTGATATGACGTCACGCGAAGGCCACTTGCGGAGCGGAGGGAAAGGAAATCGGAAAGGCTTGGTCTTCGGACTTTACCCAAAAATGGACGCTGACTGAATTCATTTTTCCGATAAGGAATCTCATCCATTACAGAAAGCCAAAAATACCAACACAAAATTCGTTTTTATAGTTTCAGTCATATTAGTTATTAGTTATATAATTCTAGCTTTACACTCACATGAACTATAAAGGCATATAAACTATAAATAAACTATGAATGAAAGGGATTTCTCTTTTAATGGCCGCTTCAGGCTCCCAGGTGTTTCTTCAGGGGGACCTATGCTGCTTTTTCCACGTTCCTGACCTATAAATGGAGTTAGAATGTTGGATTCTGGTGTTAAACCATGGCAACGTTTCAGATAATGAGGTTTGCACATTTGTCTTGAAGTAACTTCTTTTCTTGAGAAACCTGTGCATTGTCCAGTCTCTACTTACGGATGGGATTGGGGGTCCAACACATGGCTGGATGTTGAAGCCCACATTTTAAAAAGATACATTGTCCTTTATTATCAACTGCTATCAAGTCGGGTTGGCAGCTAGCGGCACAACACCGGAAGTCCTGCTGAGCAGTCGGGAGTGTGACCAACCGCGGTGGAGTGGGCGTGCCTGGAGGTGGAATACATTAAGAAAGACCGTTTTCATGGGAAGCATGACATCCAAAGAAATACAGCCGAATAGGTGCAGACTATGGAAGATCTAGAAAGTTGTGTGTGCTCGGGGGGCACCTCGCAGCTTAAGTCTACAAACGCTTTTCGAGGAAGACGGTGGACTTGGTTCAGTATATTTTTCATTAAAATAGTAGTCATGCCAAAACATCGTGTTGCTGCTGGATGTTCACAGTACCCCTCAATTTTGTTTAAAATTCATCCTGTTTATCTGCGGTCATGAAAGAGTTGCTAAACAACAAATCAAATAGCGGCCCAAGACGATGGCATATTCCTGCATGTGGAGTGGTTGGGACTATATTACATATCTGAGCTAAAGTGCGTTTGTGTCCTGCAGACGTCCAGCAGCTGACCAGTCGCCAGGAAGAATGTACATCCCAGGCAAAGTTGGGTTGCTCCGCTTTGGAACAGGAGGATCCCCAGCCCCCCCACATCAAGGAGGAAGAGGATCCCCAGCTCCCCCACCTTAAAGAGGAAGAGGAGGAACTGTGGACCACGCAGGAGGGAGAGCGTCTTGTCGGACTGCAGGAAGCTGACCTGACTGTTGTCTCTGTGAAGACTGAAGACGATGAAGCAGAAAACCTCTTAGCACCACTGTCAGATAGCGACGATACGTCACGCTCCCCTGATGCGGGAGACGGGGACCACGCCCGAGAATCTATGAGCGGCAATGCGGACTGTGAAGGTTCTCCAACAGGCAGTACGCAGCCTGCTAAGAAGACGGGTAAAGAACGGCTCACCTGCACAGTGTGCGACAAAAGCTTTTCTTATAATTGTGATTTCAATCGCCACATGCGGACACACACCGGAGAGAAACCCTTTGTTTGCGTAGTTTGTGGTCATAAATTTGCGGAAAATTACATTTTGACAGAACACATGAGAACGCACACAGGTGAAAAACCTTTTAGTTGTTCATTTTGCGAGAAAACATTCTCGCAAAAGTCAAACATGGTGTCGCACATAAGAACTCACACGGGGGAGAAACCTTTCAGCTGCTTGATTTGCGGTAAAATCTTTTCTCAAAGGTGCAACCTGAGCTTACACATGAGAACGCACAGCAGAGAAAAACCTTTCGACTGCTCATTGTGCAGCAAAAGCTTCACTCACAAGGTCAACATGCTGTCACACATGAGGACGCACACGGGGGAAAAACCTTTTAGTTGCTCAGTTTGTGACAAAAGATTCACTCACAAGGTGAACATGCTGTCACACATGGGGACACACGCATCGGAAAAACCCTTCAGTTGCTCCATTTGTGGTAAAAAGTACATTTACAAAGTGAGTATGGTATCACACATGAGGACGCATACAGGAGAAAAACCTTTTAGTTGTTCCGTATGCGGTGAAAGTTTTTCTCACCAGTGGCATTTGACTCGACACACGCAGGGACACACGGGAGACAAATCCTTCAGTTGCTTAGTCTGTGGCAAGAAATTTGCTCGAAAGGACATCTTGATTAAGCACAGACGAACGCACACGGGCGAAAAACCCTTCAGCTGCTCGGTTTGCTGCGACAGCTTCTCTAATAAGAGCAATCTGAACGTACACATGCGGACGCACACCGGGGAAAAACCGTACAGTTGCTCGCTTTGCACAAAAACATTCAATCAGAAGGCGCACATGCTGTCACACGTGAGGACGCACACAGGAGAGAAACCTTTTGTTTGCTCGCTGTGCGGGGACAGCTTTTCCTGTAAGAGGAATTTCACTCGGCACATGAGGGGACACACAGGCGAAAAACTCAGCTGCTCCGTTTGTGGTAAGAGTTATTCTTATGAGAAAAGCTTGGCAGCGCACTTGCTGACACACGATGGAGAATAAAGGTTGAATGTCGCACGAGAGAAGCCGCCGAGAAGGTGACCATGTGCCGTGGGCATGACACCCGATAATGGGCACCCCTGATGATTTGCATCATTTCCGTGAATAAACCAATGCTTACTTGGATCTATTATTGCTTTCTGACATATGACATGCTATCTGATGTACATGGGTGGGATGCAGCAAATCCAAATTAGGCAGGTGCAGACATTTGGGCACCCCTGTCATGTTGTCTTGTTGAACACCTCTGTCCACAAGCACCGGTTAATTAGGAACACAGAATGGCTTCTGTGTCCTCATTCAGCCTTGAATTTCTTCGCCGGATGCGTCCAATCATTTAATCAAAGGTATTTATTAAGGTTGGTTGTCAGGTTTAAACCCCGACACTTGTAGAAAAACACTGCCTGTACAAAGGAAGACGCAGAGAGATGAGTTTCTTTTTACTTGCAAGGAGAGTGATTAGGAACCGTTCAGTAACAATTCGCCACCTCACTCTGAAGCAGTTCCTGCCCTCTTGCCTTTTTATTGAAGGAAGGCCCTGTACAATCAACTAGCTGAGGGAAGGGGGGTTTAATCATTCTAGTTAAAACCAGTTTCTTTGCACAACATGTTATCCATATGTGTAGATATCTCATCCTTGGCATGCGATTCTCCGGACACACACACACACATACCCTTTGAGGTCATATCTACTTTTGACCCGTGCCTATGTCCCCTGAGGGTGTTAAAACTATCTGCTAAGGAATGTTCTGTCATGTTCTGTTTTCCCTTAATCATGATGTACACCACAAGTGCAGGCGTCACAGCATTAATCTTACATTGTTATGTGAGTGATATGAAACACATGTACAGAGTTAATCTTACTTTGTTATGTGGGTGATACGAAATGTTTGTAGGTCATAAGAAAAATAGGTCATAAGAATATAGTAAAAATAGGTCATAAGAATATAGTAAGAAATAGAATAACTTTATGTACAATTATTCCAACATTTCCCTCCTGTTTATTCATTTTGCACTATATTCTCCCATCCTCCGTTGACCTCTTCTTTTTCAGTCCCATAGCGCAAAAGGTACACTCGGAGGTCAGCTGCATAATCTCCTGGATCGGAAAACAAGTCCTGAAAATGCCATGATGTTTTGTCATGTATCTCTTCAGTTTCGGTGTCTTCATCGTAGCTGTCTTCTTGGGGCTCCCCTTTTGTAGTAAGGAGGGCATACATTTTTGACACCTCTTGCTTAATTGGTTGGATAGCAGTGGTGATTAGCCTGGTGCACAAAACTCTAATGCAGGGAATGCAACAACATCCACATAAGGTGAGAATAGCTGCAAATACAGCGATTAACATTAAAACTGACATTATCAGTTGTTTATATTTGCCAAATACGTCTCCAAAACCATCCCACATTGACGTGTCAACTCCAGAATGGTCTTTCATCTTGCTGTTAGGGGACCTTAGACTTTCTAAGGCCTTGGTGAGACTCCCGTCCGCTGCCGTGTTGTTCGGAATGAACGTGCAGCACTGATCACCAAAAATGGCACATACTCCGCCCTTCTCTGCCAAGAGCATGTCAACAGCAATTCTGTTTTGGAAAGCCATGAGGGAGGTAGCTGACAGTTGTTCATGGATGGCGGAGAACCCTCTTTCAGTGTTGTTTCCTAATTTCTGCACGTTATAGTGGATGTAGTTGATTTGTCTACATTTTTGTTAATTGTGCACCACCAGCAAATCGATGATTCAAAACCTGCTGCTATCTGGTTGACTAATTTGTATTCATCAGGGACTCCAATACTGTCTATGTAGGTGGAATCATTTTTATCCCACCCTGACACTGATCTCTTTGATTCTAGGTTTGAATATTATGTCTACCATCTCTATTGATTTACACTGAGTATCATTCAATCTTCCTAATTTGATTCCAACACCTGTTCTGTTTATGCATGAGAAGTTTCCTGCAGCTACCTTTTTAGAAAATACTGTTTTTTGTTTTTTAGTGGAAGTAAGAGGATAGACCTTATCCCATTGTGAACAAATTATTTATTTCATTTATTTATTTATTTATTTATTTTCCCTTAACAGTGGTCTGGCTCCCATACATACTACACAATCTCCTTGATTTGACATATTTGCTGCCTGTTCCACTAGCAGCAGCCAGTTATTACTTTGTTGTGAGATGCCCGTAGTGACCTGAAACCAATCATCTGCATTTCGAATTACGGCTATTTTAACTCCAGCGTGACGTGTGTAGTTATTTGTGATTGGCATTTCAGCAGGGGTCATGGTTTGATTTTCACAAATAATTATAGGAAAGTAGGGATCTGCCCCAGAAGAGTAGGCCCATAAAAGGAAACCCCAACACGAGGTATTTAAAATAGTGCCCAATGGTCGGTCATATGGGTTGAGCTTAGCTGAGCTAAAGGCAAATGTCATACTTAATATGGCCCCACGTTTCTTTAACATAATTTTATTATGGAAATGCCTGGCTTCTAATGTGGTACCAGGTGCCCAGTAATCACCTTCCTGTGTGGTAATCAATGTGTCCCAACTTAAATCTAACACGTGTCCAGTAACATACCACCAGTAACTAGCATATGTCTCCCCTGACACCTGATGTCTATTTGTAAATCCTTTCAACGATGATATGGGTATTTGGAGTTCGGTAGTCAAATTTGGGGCTATGGTCATACATATGGAGTTGTTGTATGCCCACTTAATTATCCAAGGTTTTTGTTGACCTGTGCTTGTGATTGGTTAGGGTCCCCCACCCTTCTTTTCTGCATGTTAAGATTCTTTTCCCATAGTAGCAGTGACATTACTATTATTATTCCGATCACTCCTCCTACTGCTGCTAATTAATTATTATTATTATTATTTTTATGCGTCTGAGTGATCATCTTACCTGCAGACCTGCAACCCCTCCTAATGACGCAACAGAGTTGTGGACAATCTTCACCGGTTTGAGACGACTGCAAACTAGAATTACAGCCCCCTTTGTAGCCGGACTTCCTCTGAAGGTCGTTGAGGAGCTACAAATCTACAGCAGATACCACAATGCTATTATCATGACGCAAATAGGTACAGTTAGGGTAAAAACTAAGATGGAGATGCATAATTTAGTCATAGTTTATCACTGTAAATTTTTTTCGAATACCATAGCGTGGAATTATGTCTTTGCATAGAGTTTTAGCTACTGTTAGTGCATCTGGATGTTTTGTAGGAAACAGTTCTATCCATTTTGAAAATGAGTCTATTATCACGAAACAGAATTTTTCCCTTCACTGTTGTTGAGTTCAATGAAGTCCATGTGTATTTCTTGAAATAAGTATTGTGGTTTTTGAAATTGGCCACGCCGAGGTCGCAAGCTGCCCTGGGCATTGTGTTTTGCACACGCTAAACATGCTCTACAAAAATTTTTTAAATAAGAATTAAATCCTACAAAATCCTACAAAAATCCATACGTAGTAAAGTGGGTGTTAATAGTGTGGCATGGCACATATCACATATCCCTCCTGTTGAGACATGTGTAAAACCATGGCTCAAAATAGCGTCCCACTTATGCAAAAAAAAAAAATTTCTTCAAGATTGTTTTATTATCTATCGACATATTAACATTTTTGTACAGGGTTGCTTTATTCCTTAGCCAGTGGTCAATTTCTCGCTTCGGACTCTGTTGTTAAATGTCTGCCAGGATCTCAAAGTGTACTTGTAATTTTTTCTGTGTTAAGATGGTTCAGTTCCTTTAGTGCCGCTTGTTTAACCATTTTATCAGTGAACATATTTCCTAAAGATATTGGATCCGAATTATTAGTACGTGCCGTGCATTTACATACAGCAATTTGTTTTGGCAATTGCACTGCTTCTAGTAAAGTTGTTAATAATCCTGCATGAGTTACTGGTTTTCTCGTTGATATTGTCATACCTCTGTTTTGCCAATATTGTGCAAAGGTATGTACTGTTGAATATACATATTGGCTATCAGTATAAGTTGTCACCTTTTGACCTTTCATTAATTTGCATGCTTCTGTAAGCGCTAAGACTGCATAGCCTGTTATTGTTTTTCCCAAATATTTTTCTTTGAGGAACCATCTACAAAATCACCCCTTTATGTTAGTGTCTGATCTAATAGTTCTGGTGTACACTTTGCAGTTTGTGTTGTTAGCTCATAACAATCATGTGGTTGGCCTTCCTCAGGGAATGGTAGAAGGGTAGCTGGGTTGAGCGTGGTGCATTGCTCAAGTGTTAAATGTGGTTTAGCTTCGTTTAAGATTGCTTGTTTTCTGTCTGTTAGAATGGTTCGCCCTTGTCCTGTCAACTGATGGCCTAAATACTTCACTGATTGCTTACAAAATTGTAGTTTGTCTTTACTCACTTTATGGCCTTCTTTCGCTAAATGGTGCAATAAGGCTATTGTCTTCTTCACATGACTTCCTATCTTGTGACGCTAGTAGGATGTCATCTACATATAATAATTTCTGGCTTCCATTTGGAGGTTGAAACGTGGACATACTGGACATCATTGCTTGTGAATAAATTATATATATATTTATTTGTTTTTTATTCTTTCTGCAAACATAAATGCAAACCTGAACTTTCTTTCTCTATTTGGATGGAGAAGAATGCCTGATGTCTACTACGGTGAACCATGTGACATCTGTTGGTAAAGAATTTAACAATGTGTGTGGGTCAGGCACACAAGGTGCTCTCGCCACCACAGTTTGATTTACAACTTGTCCTGTATCATTCTCCATCCCACAGAGAGTGGCACTTTTCTCACTGGGAAAATAGGGATATTACGTGGTGGGTTATCGCATTCTACTAAGACTTAAATTTTTTAACAAATCTTCTATTGCTGGTTTTATTCCTTCATATGAATTTAGTTTTATTTGGTTGTACTTGTAATTATACTACTGGTTAATCATTTGGTTCTGGTTGTATTTGTTAAGACAAGCCTAGTCGTGCTGAATATCGCTTTTGGTTCCTTTTGTACTGGCCTTTGACACAATCACGGGAGAAGTGACCTTCTTCACCGCAATTCCAACATCTAGCATTGTTGGGATAGTTTTGTATATTCTGTCTACCTGTTCCTTTACCTCTTCCTCCAAATCTTCTCCGAGTTGGCATAACCCTTCTTTCGTTACCTTCCTTTTGTGTATAAAATGTGTCTGAGTCTTTTTCTTTCATTACTTTTGCTTCATCTTTCTGATATTAATGAAGTAAAACTTCCCTTACTATCTTATATAACTCTTCCTTTTTACAACCTTCACTTTCTGCTCTATCTCTCGCTTTTCTTCCTTCCTTCATTTTCGCCTCGCCTTTTTGCTTTCTTTCTGCTGTCTCTCCTTCTCCTGCTTTGCCCTTCTTTCACCTTCCTCTCGCTGTCCTGCTATTTTCATCCAGACTCGTGTCTGCTCATAACCTTCCTTTTTCATTTTCTTCTTGTTTTGGTTGCATTTCTTTTTTATGTTTTGTTGTAACTCCCTAATACATGCCGTGGATAATTTTCCGTTGAATTTGTGCTTTTTTATCCAATAATATAGGGGGTTTACTGCTAGACTATCCTCTTTTTCAACTACCTTCCAATCCTTACACGGGGGTTCGTCAAGGACCTTTTGTTTTTATTTACTTTGTCCCTTCCCCATTTTGAACTAAATTTGGACCCAGTGGTTCTTAACACCTGTCGTGTTCTAACACTGGGGTTATTTTCAACAAGATGGTGATCAACAACCTTTTGTGGTAAAATTCTCTTCAACCTTTTCAGGTGGAATTTTCTTGCCTACAAGCATCCACAAAGGCTCACCATTTACTTCTTGTTGGTTTGGTATAAAACACAGTTACCTAGTGGTAATTGTATTTTCATTCACACACTCACACATTCACACATTCACACTGCGCGCGCCTTTTATTTTTACCGCCCAGAGGACTCCGCCATCCTATGTAGAATTTAACTAGTCTGTTTCAACTAGGGGCGTCTACTCCACCTACGGAATTTAACTGTCGGACCTGATAGAGTCTAGAATTGTCAGGGTTTGGTACACTTATTTTTTTTATTCTTTTCTCTGTTTTCTTCAGAACCCTCTCTTTAAAGTTCTTTTATTGTCTATTTTACTTTTTTGACCTGCAGGGTTTGTCTTCAGAACCCTCTATTTTACTTTTTCTGACCTGCAGGGTTTGTCTTCAGAACCCTCTATTTTACTTTTTCTGACCTGCAGGGTTTGTCTTCAGAACCCTCTATTTTACTTTTCTGACCTGCAGGGTTTGTCTTCAGAACCCTCTATTTTACTTTTTCTGACCTGCAGGGTTTGTCTATTTTACTTTTTCACACATCCATTCCTTTTAAACAAAATTTGTACTCACAATCTCTGCGTCTCTGGATTTCCTTCAACCTTCGGATCCCAGCCCGCAAGAGAGGGACCAGTCCCGGAAAGGGTCTTAATGCTGTGGCCACAGTCTTGCCTGGATCTCGCTTGCCCGCTGGGATCGTCAGGTGTCTTGGAATCCGGCTCGAAGGACCAATAAAATGTCAGGTTTAAACCCCGACACTTGTAGAAAAACACTGCCTGTACAAAGGAAGACGCAGAGAGATGAGTTTCTTTTTACTTGCAAGGAGAGTGATTAGGAACCGTTCAGTAACAATTCGCCACCTCACTCTGAAGCAGTTCCTGCCCTCTTGCCTTTTTATTGAAGGAAGGCCCTGTACAATCAACTAGCTGAGGGAAGGGGGGTTTAATCATTCTAGTTAAAACCAGTTTCTTTGCACAACATGTTATCCATATGTGTAGATATCTCATCCTTGGCATGCGATTCTCCGGACACACACACACACATACCCTTTGAGGTCATATCTACTTTTGACCCGTGCCTATGTCCCCTGAGGGTGTTAAAACTATCTGCTAAGGAATGTTCTGTCATGTTCTGTTTTCCCTTAATCATGATGTACACCACAAGTGCAGGCGTCACAGCATTAATCTTACATTGTTATGTGAGTGATATGAAACACATGTACAGAGTTAATCTTACTTTGTTATGTGGGTGATACGAAATGTTTGTAGGTCATAAGAAAAATAGGTCATAAGAATATAGTAAAAATAGGTCATAAGAATATAGTAAGAAATAGAATAACTTTATGTACAATTATTCCAACATTGGTGAAGACGGGCAATGTGGGAGGGGGGGGCTCTCAAAATCAGCTGTCCAATGACCTGAAAGTGAAGATTGTTCAACATCATGGTGTACGTGAAGGTTACAGACAGGCTACCTCAGATTTCAGCTGTGAAGAACATAACAAGGAAACGGAAGATGACAACATGCTGTTATTGTTACGGCCAGAAGTGGTTGGTGAGGTGCTCGGTCAGTGAGGCGAAGGCGAAGGATGGTGAGAACTGTCCAAGACAAGCCACAGACCACTTCCAAAGAACTCTGACATCACCTTGTCTTCTGTTAAAATTTTGAAAATGATGGAAGTCGCCAGGGGTGCCCAAACTTGAAAGGGCCCCAATCCTGCTCATTTCAGGGATGTCTAAAATGATGTTGGGTCTCAGTTATGGCACAATAGGAGGTTGTTTAAAAGGAATCGCCCATAAATCTCGGGCTTTGTACCTTTGGGCCCAAACGCTCTGTTGCCATTGATAAGGGCGTACCCAGATGTTCTTGTCCTGTGGGTCACTACCCCCAGCTTGTGACTGCAGGTATAAGTGTAGGAACGTAGAGTAGATTGGAAGATGGAGCAGGAACTCCAGTGCATGGTCCCGGACTTGGAGGTGCTGATCCTGTTTTTAGTACAGAACTAAAATAAAATCCAGTCTTCAAAAACGCGTCCAAACCCTCGTTACCCCGGGCGTGCAAGACCACACTCTAGTTTCAAGCAGCCTGAGCGCTTCGAGTGTTTAAAGGGTCCAGACGTCCAAGTCAGGGCGAGGGAAACTTCCTGTGTAGAGACGGCTTTGTTCCATCCAGACCGACCCCGACCTGACCCCAAAAGGGGCTTCCCCTCCACTTTGGTTTGTTGCTCTTGCTAAGGACCTGGACTGTTTACTCAACTGTTGGTTTTTTTAGGGTATACCGGAATCGCCTGAAGGGAAGTCTCATTTGTCATAGAACAATTTGTCACTTCGGTGAGAATCCTGTTTTGTTTCTTTGTTATTTTGCTAAAACCAAATGGCTCAGTAACATAATGCATCACTTGCATTAGCTTGGAGTCGGCTAGCATAAATGTAGCTTTTAAGCTTTTAAGGCTCGACCGCAGCTGCCCATGGGGGCCCAATCTGACTTTTTATTTATTTGGACTATTTCTTTTTTGCCACAAGCTCAGAATTCCTGTGGAAGCCACACCCGCCCCCTTCAGTGTCAAGTAATATATTCTGCAGTTTTTTACATGATGTATGTAATGCAATGACATTTTATGTTCGTACCGCACACGTTCTCTGTAATAAAGATTTTGGGCAGTCCTTCAACTGCACCGCTAGATAGCAGCAGCGCGAATTGATTGGCCGTAAAGCCGCACGCGAAGAAGCTGGGCGGGGAGGGAAAGGCGGAAGTCAGCAACGAAGGAACAACGCTCGATGTTTCCGTAGTGGAAAAGCTGCTGGAAAAATGTTGAGAAAGTTGGTGAAAGAGCGGCTCGTGGCGGCGGCGGACGAAATATTGGCGCTGTTCGAAAGAACGCTAGCGTCGTACGAGGATGAACTTTGTCGAGCGAGAGAGGAGAACGAGCGACACCGACAGCAACTGGAAGCCGTTAGCAAGACTCAAATTGTGCTGCACATTGAAGGTATTTTTACGAACCTTCTACGTCATCATTTCCTACTAATGCATTTAAGAGGAATACTTTATTTCGCTCCTATACGGAGGCGGGGAGACGACATGAACGAGTAGGGTAAATATATAATCCAAGATGGCGGCCAAGATGGTACGCAATTGACGTGTCATGTCGGGTCGCACATTCTGAAAATCCAACAAAGGTCCATTTTCTATATTTTCAACCTTTAGTCCACGTTAGACCTGGTCCCCTTGTAAAACCACTAGCCCTAGTATTCTCAAAATTGGACTAGATTAATAAACAGACCCATAAGGTTCATAAAAACAAACCTTTATTCTACTTGTGAAAATCCAACAAAGGTTCATTTTCTATGTTTTCAACCAAAACTGGACTGGATTCAAATACAGACCAATAAGGTTAATAAAAACAAACCTTTATTCTACTTGTGAAAATCCAACAAAGGTCAATTTTCTCTGTTTAGTTCCCTTTAGTCCACATTAGACCTGGTCCCCTTGGAAAACCACTAGCCTTATACAAACACTCAGCTTACATTTCCCCTTAAGTGGCGAATCGGAAGCCAACCTCAGCATCGAACAATGAAATCAACCGCAGTTTTTGCCTCCGCCCCCCCCCCCCCCCAAAGCAAACGTCTACATATTGGATGTACGTGTATGATCATGTTATGCACGTTTGAGCTGAAGTGTGTTTGTGTTTTTCATGGGAAGCATGACATCCAAAGAAATACAGCCAAATAGGTGCAGACTGTGGAAGATCTAGAAAGTTGTGTGTGCTCGGGGGGGCACCTCGTAGCTTAAGTCAACAAACACTTTTCGAGGTAGACGGTGGACTTGGTTCAGTATATTTGTCATCAAAATAGTAGTCATGCCAAAACATCGTGTTGCTGCTGGATGTTCACAGTATCCTTCAATTTTGTTTAAAATTCATCCTTTTTATCTGTGGTCATGAAAGAGTTGCTAAACAACAAATGAAATAGCGGCCCAAGACGTGGGCATATTCCTGCATGTGGAGTTGTTGGGACTATATTACATATCTGAGCTAAAGTGCGTTTGTGTACTGCAGACGTCCAACAGGGTCGTCAAGAAGAACGCACCCCTCCGTCACAGAGCTCCACTTTGAAGCAGGAGGCTCCCCGGCACCCCCACGTTAAAGAAGAAGAAGAGGAGGAACTCTGGGTCACTCGGACGGGGGAGTCAGAGGAGGTCGACCTCACCAAGTTGCCGCTGACTGTTGTCTCTGTGAAGACCGAAGACCGTGACGACGCACCAGCCGAGTCCTCACAGCTTCATCCCAGGCCCGGTGTGGAGATCAGAGGGGCGGAGCTTCCAGGCAGAAGCTTGCCACAACACGTGGAAGAAGCTGGCGGGGGCTCACACACAGACAACCTCCGAGCGCCACTGTCCGATAGCGACGACACAACGTCTCACTCCGCCGAGGTCGGAGACCGGGACCACAGCCAGGAACCTTGGAGCAGTGATGCGGACCGTGAAGGCAGCACCCATTCTGAACGCTCGAAAAAGAAGATGGGCAAAAGGCCTGTGGCCTGCTCAGTGTGTGGTGAAAGTTATGCTTATTACTGTGATTTTATTCGACACATACGGACGCACAAGGGGGAAAAACCTTTCGGTTGTTCGGTGTGTGGCGAAAGATTCTCTCAGCAGTCTGTCATGGTGTTGCACATGAGAACGCACACAGGAGAGAAACATTACCGATGCTCACTCTGTTGCGACAACTTTTCCAAAAAGAGCAGTTTGAATGTGCACATGCGCTCGCACACGGGAGAAAAACCCTTCACTTGCTCGCTTTGTGCGAAAACATTTAAGCAAAAGGCACATATGGAATCACACCTGAGAACGCACACTGGAGAAAAACCTTTTAGTTGCTCACTTTGTAACGAGAGGTTCACCTGTAAGAGGAATTTTACCCGACACTTGCGGACACACACAGGAGAAAAACCCTTCGTTTGTTCCGTTTGTTGCAGGAGATTCTCTCAAAAGTCAAACATGGTATCACACATGAGAACGCACACGGGGGAAAAACCTTTTAGCTGCTCAGTTTGCGGTGAAAGTTTTGGTCAAAAGGTGTCTCTGATCGCACACAAAACAACACACACGGGAGAAAAAGCCTTTGATTGCCCCGTTTGTGGTAAAAGTTATTCTTATAAGAAAAGTTTGACAGCACACATGCGGACACACAACAGCGAATAAATGTTTTCCTGTCCGGTTTGTGCTGAATGAAGGTCAAACCACCAAAGTGTAATGGAACCTGTCAAAAGTCTATATCATATGATATAGAACAGCATGGAAGATGTCTTCATTGTCAAACTCACGTGGCTGAATAGAATGTAAACAAATACATCTTACTCGTGTAAATTACAATTTTGACTGACTTCTTGCAGCTTTTCCTTCCTCCTCAGCTCTCATCTCGAGCAGTGACCATTACCGCCACAAGATGACAGCAGCGTGATGTCATGCACCCTCCAGCTGCCGTAAAGCCTCCGTCGGTAGACGCAAAAGGCGAAAGCTAGCGACGCTGCTCCAATCAGAGACTACGACTTATCTGGTTAAATTTAAGTTAATTTAATTTGGTTAAAACAGTAAATAATGTTGAAAGAGTTGGTGAAGGAATGTTATACAACCGGAAGCTGCTGTCGACACTTTACGACCCAGCTGCCGTAAAACCCCCTATCAAAGACGCAAAAGGCGGAAGTTAGCTGCTTCAGTGACGACGGCGATGCGGAATCGGGTTCAAATATTACAAGACAAAATGTTGAAAGAGTTGGTGAAGAAACGACTCATGGCGGCAGCCGAGGAAATATTGGCGCTGTTTGAAAGAACGGTAGCGTCCTACGAGGTGGAACTTTCTCGAACGAGAGAGGAGAAGGAGCGACTACGACAGCAACTGGAAGCTGTTAGCAAGACTCAAACTGTGCTACACACTGAAGGTATGTTTACGTGTCTGCTAAGAAGCTACGTAACCAAAACAAATACGTTAACGATTGTAGTTTTATGTATGAAATCACAGTAGCGTAAATGTCGAATCCAAGATGGCGACCAGTGTATATACAGCATGTAGCAGCGATTCCATACAGTCTCTTGTAAAATAATAATTATTCACTTTCATGTCAAAGTGAAAACAGAGTTTTACAACGGGTGTCAAATCATTCCAAATATATCTATTAAGATAAATGTGTATAAAGATTAGTCCCCACGGACCAGAGGCTAAAACAATTCGATTTAGTACACACATTTCTGTTTTACACTTAATCTTAGTCTTGGCCTACTTAGAAATACATCAAAAGGCACAACCAATCATGATCCTTCCAACCTATTGCATGTTCTGCATACCGCTGATGGCGCCACACCGCTAGCTGTTCGGTCTCATTTCCGAAAGGACATCATGGGGGTGACACCTCTCCGCTAAACAAAGTAAACAAAGGCTTCTCCGGGTAGATGCTGGACTTTCTTCAGTATATTTTCATCCCAATAGCAGTCATGCCAAAATGTCGTGTTGCTGCTGGATGTTGACAGTATCCCAGTAATAGTCTAAGTTTGTTTTCTTTTTCCATCCCCTTTCAAAATGTGTTTATGGTGTACTTTGAAGACAAATGGTTCTTGTCAATCCATCTGCCTCTTTTTCACTGCGCTTTCTTAGCCCATTGTTGTCTTAAAACTTCCTCTTACAGCTGCTGTTTGTGTTGCTTTCATCTGGCAGACATCCAGCAGCCCCCCCACTTGAAAGAGGAAGAGGAGGAACTCTGGCGCACCCAGGAGGGAGGGTGTCTTCTCGGGTCGGAGGAGGCGGATCTCACCAAGTTGCCAGTGATTGTCGTCTCTGTGAAGACCGAAGACGAGGACGAGCCACCGCAAGCGGCCAACCTCTTGGCGCCGCTGTCCGATCGCGACGACATGGCATCACACTCTTTTGGGGATGAAGACGAGGATGACACCCGAGATCCTTTGAGCAGCGATACAGACTTTGAACGTGACGCGAGGACTCCCGCTGCCAAGGAACACTCTGAATGCTCGAAAGACGAGACGGGGAAAGAACGCTTTACCTGCTCAGTTTGTGCGAAAAGTTTTTCTTATAAGAGCGCTTTGACACGACACATGCAAACCCACACGGGGGACAAACCCTTTGGATGCTCAGTTTGCGATAAACTATTCTCTCGAAAGCAACACATGGTACGACACATGAGAACACACACAGGGGAAAAACCTTTTAGTTGTCCCACATGTGGTAAAAAATTCTGTAGAAAATCTATTATACTAACACACCTCAAAACCCACTTGGCAGAAAAACCTTTTAGCTGCTCACTGTGTGGTAAAAGGTTTACTCAAAAGGCACACATGGTGTCGCACGAAAGAACTCACACCGGAGAAAAACCCTTCAGGTGCTCACTGTGCGACAAAAGCTTCTCGCTGAAGAGCCATTTGAACGAACACATGTTGACTCACACGGGAGAAAAACCTTTCAGCTGCTCAGTCTGCGGAAAAGGTTTCTGTCAAAAAGTAAACATGGTATCGCATATGAGAACCCACACGGGGGAAAAACCTTTTGTTTGCTCGATTTGTGGCCAAAGTTATTCGTACAGGCGCGCTTTGAACGCTCACATGCAGACGCACACGTGAGAACAAATCTTGTGAGACTCAAAGGCAGCAACAGCAGCCCTTGCAGCCTTTCTGCTGGTGGGCTGGGAGGACGAGGGACGGGGAACACGAGCGGGGTTGGGCATCCAGGGTACCCCCACATTCCCATTCTCACAGGATCGTTCAAATTATTTGTTTTCGATGTCTCCTTTTTATGCTCACTTCACCGACAGGAAGAAACAGGCGTGGGACGGAGCAGCCACCATCAGGGAAATCCAACACTAACGACGTCGGTCTCATGCCAACCTCTGTTCAACGTGCCTTCAAAATAAGAGTGTGGGCTAGATCCTCTTAAATTGTGATTTAAATAATGAAATAGCCCCATGAGAAATTCCTAATAAAGTTGATTTTATAAAAAGTAGATAATTAATGCAAAACTTCAGACATCACATCCAATAAGAATTGCATCTTAAAAGTGTCAGAATTGAGAATCGTTCGGAACCAGATTGGTTGAAATTAAAAGGATGCCCAACCCTTGACTGAACTTTATTCCAAGTTGATGAGGATGAAGGCAGGCCAAGAAGAAATATTACTGGACAAACATATGCTCTGAAAATGTAAAAGCATATGTAAAGAGTGGAAAATGCAGTAAAAAAGACAAATATTTTGTCATTATTTCTGTTTCACATGTCAATGCTGAATTTTTAAAGGATATTACAGTAAAGTCTCGTTATATTGATATCGGTTATAACGAATTACTCCTTATTACGATACTATTTTCATTCCCGGCAAATTTCTAGTCTTTTATGATATAATTAGTTCCGTTAGTAGATACCCGGTTATTATGATGCCCTTTTCATCTCCCGCCAGCCAATTTGGTCTGCTTATATCGATACAAAAGCAGCTTAAATCAATCTTTGCTTAAGGATTTCAATACCAAAAAAGAACACGGCGAACGGCTGCTTCCAGTCAACTTTATTTTTCACACTTCCACCACCAGAGCGCAGCACACACACCGATTCCCGCACTTCCTGGTTCACAGGTCATGCTCAACCCGCCCCACATAGCTGGCCAAACACATGCCTGCAACAGAAGAACCAACTGACATAGCATACACACCTATTCCAACGAAGACACAAGCGTACAAATACATGTATTTAATTGTGTTGTATTCAGATATCTTTTTATTCTATACACACGAGAGTATACCCACTATACCCACTTTTAATGCAGTGCGGCGCAGGATCGGATATATCGACAGTCCGGTTATATCGATATTTTTTCCGACTCCCGACAATATCGATATAACGAGACTTTACTGTATTTCCTTGGCTATCTTTTTATTCGATATCGTGAACGTTGCGTTTTATTCCCGGTGCCCTCCGCACGTACTGTGACAGACTCACCCCGATCCGGCAGTGGGAGCCTGGAGTTTGGATGTTGTTTTGGAAAGGGCCAGTGTGCTAGCTTGAGGTTGTGAACAGAAGAAATATGCACATTAGCACTCAGGTAACAGAGATTCCAACCTGCTAACCACCAGGGCGCCGTGCAACTGAGATCCCTTGTGAAAAATGGACTTCATCTCGGCTCTGGTGATGGATAACATAAAATAGCACAAAAGACAGCTGGGATAGGCTCCAGCACCCCAGCGACCCTCATGAGGATAAGTGGTAGAAAATGAATGAATGAATGTTGGAGTCAACAGGCCTCTCGCCTTGAGCAGATAATCATAACAAATCATAGCAAGTCTGTGTGACGTCAATCCTAAAGCCTGTCTGTGTTGCTTGTCCTGCAGACGTCCAGCAGCTGATTGGTCACCAGGGAGAAGCCCCCCCCCCCCCCCCCCCCATCTGCAGGTAGTGGGCTCCACTTTGATGCAGGATGAATGGAAGTACACATGCAGACACGGTGCAGAAAAAACATTTTGCTGCTCAGTTTGTGGAAAAAGATTCTCTCAAAAGACAAATTTGGTACCACACATGGCAAGACACACGGGAGAAAACCATTTGGTTGTACTGTTTGTGGTAAAGGATTTACTCAAAAAAAATACACTTGGGGTCACACTTGAGAACGCACACTAGGGAAAAACCTTTCAGCTGCTCTGTCTGCGGCGATAACCTTTCTCAAATGGGCAATTTAAATCGACACATGCGAACGCACAGAAGAGAGAAACGTTTTGCTTGCTCAATTTGTGGCGAAAGCTTTATAAGTCTTACATCACTCATGCTGAGACACATGCGCTTGCTAATTTTGGTGACTTTTCATGCATGTTATGGCCCTCAAAAATGGGAGCAAATGTTTCTCAGTGGCTGCTCGGTGCTTGTGCCTGAATACAGTGCACCTTACTGGGCCACAGCAGGTGGCTCCTCCCTCTCTATCCTATGGTTCTCCTGGGGGAGATAGTAATTCGTGATATTTGAGGAGGAGAAATTAACAGGTACAGTTTGTCACATAATCTTTTTAATCACTTTTAATCTCGGGAGATTTCGAGACACCGCCAATTTGTGTGTGTCTTCTGTGTTTATGCTTCCGTTTAAGGAGCATATTATTTAACTGCATACTAAATCACGTTGTTGCAGACAACAAGTTTTCGATGCCGCCGCAAAGTGGCAGCAGTGTGACATCACGACTGCTTTCACGACCGTAAGGCCTCCATCGATAAAGAGAAAGGCGGAAGTTGGGAGTATACCCCCCCACACACACACACACACTCATCCAACAGCTGAACAGTTGAAAAACATTCAGGGCCGAGAAGTGTAGTCGAGTGGGTCAAAAAAAACATTCAAAATGTTGAGAGAATTAATAAGGGAGCGACTAATGGCGGCGGCTGATGAAATATCGGCGTGTTTTGAACGAACGATAGCGCCCTACGAGGAGGAACTTTCTCGAACGAGAGAGGAGAACGAGCGACTTCGACAACAACTGGGAGCTTTAAGCAAGACTCAAAATGTGTTCGGCGGTGAAGGTACGTTGACAAACCTTTTAAATCTTTTCAAATCCTCAGCTCTTTTACTCTGTTAAATCACAGTACGAACGTAGAACCCAAAATGGCGGCTACGTTGCACTATTGACGTGTATACGCGCACATTGTACTACTTTGTGTTTATTAGCAGTACAATTCGAGCATGCGTACAATAGTACACTGTACAACATTAAACGTTCACTATTTTTTATTTCAAAGAAAAGACAATATCAGATGCTAAAAACAAGCAGCCACCGCCTACTTCCGGAAGATGTCCAAATAATATAATAATAGATTACGTTCAACCGATGCATCCATTACTATGTCACATTCACAATTTCAAAAGGTTAATAAAATCCTACATATCATTCTGTCATTCAAATTACTTTGGTAATAAAGATAATTCCACATAATTTACCAAAAATCTGCTCAGAATCTCAATATTGTTTCAGTCAGAAGAGCTACATAAGTTCATGTACAACTTGTACACAGTTCATGTACAACTTGTACACAGATCATGTACAACTTGTACACAGATCATGTACAACTTGTACACAGTTCATGTACAACTTGTACATGGATCATGTAAAACTTGTACACAGTTCATGTACAACATCCAGTTAGCATTTGCCATCAAACATCACAGATGTGCAAAAATGAAAACCAGTATTCCAAAGAAAATGCAGCCAGAGTCAAGGCAACACATAAAAATTACTATTTAATAATAGTTAATACTATTTGATACCATTCGACATGAAATTTAATTTAACAAAGAAAACTATCGAAAAACACCTTGCTATAATGGAGTTGCAGATGCGTAAACAGTACATTTTTTGCACTCCCACTTTGCAGTTTGAAATGAACTAAAATACAAATGCAGTTTGATCTCTGACATGATCCATCATATTGTTTCATTTTTGAAAGCGAATGGTAAATTTGTCCGAAAGTGCCATCTTCAGGGTGAGTAAACAAGCGCTTCTGTAGGAAGATGGTGGACTTGCTTTAGCATATTTGTCATCAAAATAGTAGTCATGCCAAAATGTTGTGTTGCTGCTGGATGTTCATAGAATCAGAGTGATACGTGAAGTTTCTTTTCTTTTTCAAAAGAGGGAGTTTTAAGACAACAATGGACGAAGCAAGTGCAGGAAAGGGGAGAAATGGACGCCCACCTCCAGTTCTGTTCTTTCATTTCAGTGATGACTGCTTCAAAGGAACACCTCGAAAAAATCATGTGTGCAAATTGTGTGACTGAAGTCATAGGAGATGCTAAAATCCTAGCAGGATGTTTTCAATATGTTGTAAGAAGGGCGTCTGTGCGGCCGCTGCGCACCTTATTGCCATAGTTACTTGAACTGTAGAAAACTAGATGGTCTATATCTATACATGTCCACTTGTCAAATATTCATAGTTGATGAACGATATCATATTTGAGATGTCTAAGCTTGCTGGTGTTCCGCAGACGCCCAACAGCCCCCCCTCGTTAAGGAGGAAGAGGAGGAACTTTGGATCACTCGGGAGGAGGGAGAGAGTCTTCTCGTGCCGGAGGAGGCTGATCTCACCAAGTTGCCACTGACTGTTGTCTCCGTAAAGACTGAAGACCAACCACAAGCTGACCGCCTTTTTGCTCCGCTCTCAGATAGCGACGGCACAACATCACGCTCTCCCGAGGTCCAAGACGGCGGCGACACCCGAGGAACTATGAGCAGCAACACAGGGAGTCAACCAAGCAACAAACACACGGGATGCTCTGAAAGGGAGACGCGTAAAGAACATTTGACCTGCTCAGTTTGCGCTAAAATCTTTTCCAAAAAGAGCGATTTCACTCGACACATGCGGACGCACACCGGAGAAAAACCCTTTACATGCTCGGTTTGTAGTAAGAAATTCTGCCAGAAAGAAACTATGGAATCGCACATGAGAACACACACGGGAGAGAAACCCTTTAGGTGTTTAGTTTGCGATAAAAGATTCTCTCACAACGCTTCTGTGGTGTCACACATGAGAACGCACACAGGAGAGAAACCCTTTCAATGTTCCGTTTGCAATAAACGCTTTTCCCACAATGCCACCATGGTATCCCACATGAGAACGCATACAGGTGAAAAACCCTTCAGTTGCTCAGTTTGTGGCGAGTACTTTTCTTACAGATACAGCTTGACCCAACATATGAGAACACACACGGGAGAAAAACCCTTTACTTGTTCCGTTTGTGGTAAAATGTTCTCCCAAAAGGTAAACATGGAATCACACATGACAACGCACACTGGCGAAAAACCCTTTCGATGTTCAGTTTGTGACAAAAGATTCTCTCAAAAAGAAACCATGTTATCACACACGAGAAAACACACGGGAGAAAAACCCTTTCAATGCTCCATTTGCGATAAAAGATTCTCTCACAATACAACCATGGTTTCCCACATGAGGACGCACACGGGAGAAAGACCTTTTAGTTGCTCAACTTGTGGCGAAAGCTTTCCTTACCGATACAGTTTGACTCAACATATGCGGAAACACACCGGAGAAAAACCCTTTGGCTGTTCGGTTTGCGGTAAAAGATTCTCTCAGAAGGTAAATATGGAATCTCATATGAGAACACACGCAGGAGACAAATGCTTGAGTTGCTCCGTTTGTGGTAAAAACTATTCTTATGAGAAAAGCCTAACCACACACATGCTGACACACAACGGAGTATAAACATTTTCATGTCCACTTTGTGCTAAAACTTTGTCAAATCATGGAAGTGGCATGCGACATGTTCTCTCTCTCTGTATCTCTTTGTACTATGTACATACAGTGTGTATGAAGTATATTTTTTAGTATGAAGTACTCTGAAAGGGTTCCTGACAGGATTCAGCCTTTGCTGGCCAGCCGTGATGAGCTAGCGCTCACTGTTCACTCTCATTTCCGCAAGTGATGCCGTCAGAGTACGACCACTCTGGAAAACAAACACGACGGTGTACGAGACGGAGGTCATTTGCACTGATTATCGAAAAGATTTCAGCAATGTGTCAATCGTTTTCGAGGAATGGAGAACTTGCAGAACATGGCCTTAAGCCTTAGGACATGAGGATTGGTGGCCTTCCAAACATGGAATGGTACATGTACGCCTCAAAATGACCCTTTAAGCTCAAGTCGTTATGTGGATAAAACACCACAATCGACAAGACCAAAGAGCTGCCAAGGGACCTCAGGGACAAGAAGCATGTGATGGAGGGACCGCTTGTGCAAAATTTCTCCATCTGCCATTAAGATGATGAGAAAGGTGAGGAACCAGTCCGGACAGTCATCAAGGAAAGCATTTTGGTTTTTAGCATTTAGCGTTTTGGTTTGTTTGAGTTGGACCTTCTGGAACAGATTAATGACGCTAACCAATGCACCACTGTAATGTTAAATAAAGTGTCCAACCACATATCCATGGCTGAATTTGTTTTTCACACCTGCACTAGTTGGAATTGCCGTCAAAGTTCCTCAAGTGGCATTTTTGGTAGGTCAATTGCCGCTACGGACGCTTTTGATTGTGGCTTTGTTGGTAGCTCTTCTTTTTTCATCAGCTCTGGCTTGAAAGGTCTTCAATGCTGCCCCAAGACGGCAGCAGTATTGCCGCGGTATTTTCAGTACCGCCCCAAGATGGCAGCAGTACTGCCACGGAGTCTTCAATACCGCCCCAAGATGGCAGCAGTATTGTCGCGGAATTTTCAATACCGCTCCAAGATGGCAGCAGTACTGCCGCGGAGTCTTCAATACCGCCCCAAAATGGCAGCAGTATTGTCGCGGTGTCTTCAATACCGCCCCAAGATGGCAGCAGTACTGCCGCGGCGTCTTCAATAAACGATAACTGTGTTGAAATGTCTTCAATACCGCTCCAAAATAGTAGTAGTATCCTTGGCTTCAATGCCGCTGTAAGATGGCGGCAATACTGAAGCGTCCTCAATACCTCTGCAATATGGCAGCAGTGTAGCCTCAGGACCCTTGTGTAAGCCTTTGACCTCAATCGAAGAAGAAAAAAGCGGAAGTTAGTCACGCTTCACAAGGAGACGTTCCCTTTAACAATCCCAAAGCCGAAAGCCCCTTAAAGAGGGACGAGAGGTGAAAGCGAGTGAAACTATCACATTGAAAATGTTGCAAGAGGTGATAAGGGAGCGACTAATGGCGGCAGCTGAGGAAATAATCGGACTGTTTGAAAGGACGGTAACGTCGTACGAGGAGGCACTTTGTCGAACAAGAGAGGAAAACGAGCGACAAAGACGACAACTGGAAGCTTTTCACAAGACGCAAGTGATGTTAGAGGTGGATGGTATGTTTGCCTGTTGTTAACCTTCCACTTCCTCATTTAAATGACTTTGCATTAGTAATAGATACATAGAGCCGAACACACGAACACCGGGGCAGGGACTTGTATTTTAAAACGCAGTGCCATACCGGTCAGCATTTGTAAATAAGGGGGAATAACACCCCCTTCACCCAACGTCCCTCAATTGTGGATGTGGAATTCTGGCCCCCCATGCAAAAGGAGAATCAAAAAGATGAAAAAAAACCTTTCTCATAGTTCTCTCTTCTTTAAATACTCTCCAACTGCAAATTTTGCTAAATTTGAATCTACAAGGTTGGACACAAGTGACTCCTCTGACTGTGCCTCATCATCCTGGCGGTGTTTGGCTGTAGCGTTTTTGTATCCTCGTTAAAACTTGTTGCTCCTGCCACGTATTTTCCTCCTCCTCGCTGAACGGAAGACTCATTTTCAGTATTGTGTAATGGCGCCCTACAGCCGCAAAGAAGTCCAAGTCTTCTTTTGTGTGAAGACTGGCTTCCTCCTCCGTTTGGGTGCAGAACGCTTGGTCGACGTTGTAGGTTTTGTCGGGGAGAAACCCTGCAACCACACAGCCTTCGGAGTCACACACGGTTAGCTTTTCTGCTGTACTGGCGGTTCTTCTTAAAGGGCTAGGCTCGGCCTGTAACATCATTCATATGCTGTTTTACTTCAAAAATCTGCGAAACAGAGTCCACAAAATGTGAAGCGCAATGAAACGAGGGAACAATGTATCTTTATTTCACTTGAAATCATGAAAACTTGAAAGTCTTAGATTAGGTCACGGTGGATTAACAGTTGCATCTATTTTTAACGGTGTACTACGCTGGCAGCATGTTCTTCTGATGGGGAAGTGTTGTGTTCAATTCTTTGACAAAGTCACAGCTTGCCTGTTGGAAAAAAGATGCACTTTCATTTGTCGTTTCTATGGCCGGATTCTCTGCTGCAGCCGAGTGAGTGAGGCCGGAAGACCAGCACCTTGCCAGTCTGTGTGTGAGGAGGGCACGGCAAAGGAGCCAAGAATCTCCTGCCGCAAAAACAAAGTGAACATATCGGTTACATATTCACCAATGTTGATTCATCACCGATGCGTCATCATCGTCGATTTGTCAGGCTGTATAAATACTATTTGCCATGTCTGAGCTAACGTGTCTTTGTGTTATTCATTGTCCTGCAGACGTCCAGCAGCCCCCCCACATCAAAGAGGAAGCGGAGGAACTCTGGATCGCTCAGAAGGAAGCGCGTCTTCTCGAGCCGGAGGAGGTCGATCTCACCTCTGCTGTCCCTGTGAAGACGGAAGACCCCGAAGATTTACCACGAGCCGAGCGCCTCTTGGCGCCGCTATCAGATAGCGATGACACGACGTCACACTCTCCTGAGGCTGGGAACCAGGGGAGGACCCGAGAACCTTTGAGCAGCGATACAGACTGTGAAGGTGACATGACTAACAACAAACGTTCTGAATGTGCTGAAAGGGAGACAGGTAAAGAACCTTTTACCTGTCCGGTTTGCGCTAAAAGCTTTTATAAAAAGAGCGCTTTTACTCGACACATGAGAACACACACAGGGGAGAAACCCTTTACATGCTCAGTTTGTGGTAAAAGATTCTCCCAAAAGGTAAATATGGACGCACACATGAGGACACACACAGGGGAAAAACCTTTTTGTTGCTCAGTTTGTGATAAAAGATTCTGTCACAATAAAAGCATGGTATCACACATGAGGACACACACCGGAGAAAAACCCTTTCATTGCTCATTTTGTGGGAAAAGCTTTTCTTACCGATACAGTTTAACTCAGCACATGCGGAAACACACGGGAGAAAAACCCTACAGATGCTCAGTTTGCGGGAAAAGCTATTTTCAAAAGAAAAGCTTGACAACACACATGCTGACGCACGATGGAGAGTAAATTTTTTCTGCGGGATCAAATACTTATTTCACTCAGTCAAAGACGAAAGAAATCATTCTAAGCCTTAGTTCATGTTTTTTTTTATTCTGTCTCTGTTACAATAAACCCAACCAAACTATTCTGGACTGTTTATATCTTTGGAAGTGGGTCGCCACACCAAGCTACGGGGGAGGGGGGGGGCTGCCGGATGGAAGGAGGCGGTGCCCGGCATCGACACCACACTGACCCCCACCTGCGACCTTTTTGTCACCTACCGACAATCGGCCATGATGATCTGGTGAAAATGAAAGAGATCAAACCATAGGCAAAATTGAGCTAAAGGACTCGAACACAAAACTGACGGCAGCCAAGACTGTGAGTAGAGCCACCCTGAAGACGAATCTGGTAACAAAGACATTTCTATTTCCTGTGATTTGATTTCTTTGACCTGCGACTGCATGGGATGCTCTCATACCGTTATTGCTGCTACTGCAAACGCCACATTGTACGTTCTACGTTGCACGTTCTGTAGGCATGTCACCACTATCATGGTAGGTGTTGCATTAGCATGTTTGGTGTTAGCATACATTAGCATGTTTGCTGCTTGGCGGAGGTCTGCTTTTCTGGTCATTATTATTATACATGTTCCTGTCAATGTCATTAATTATCTTTATTCTCATCAATATTATCATAATAATAATTATTCGTACCCCGCCTCACACCCAAGACAGCTGGGATAGGCTCCAGCATGCCTGTGACCCTCGTGAGGATAAGCAGTACAGAAAATAGATGGGTTGTTATTATTATTATTATTATTATTATTATTGTTATTGTTATTGCTCCAGTGCTGAGCTAATCCTGTGGTTCCGGTGATCGGCTCTGGCGTTTGCATCTCTTATATTTAGGCCAACAATACTTTTGTTGCTGTTGTTGTTTTTTTACTAATATGCCATATTTAACCACAAGACAGCATTATTTATTCATTTGGCTATTTGTTTGTGAAAAACCATGATTGTTAGGCCTCCAAATATTGAATGGATGTGGATGAATTGATTGAAGACCTATATTGAGATGGATTAGCATTCTTAACCGTGACAGCCCCAATGCTAAATGAGTAAAGAGCTTAGCTTCCAGAGGCCTCAAAGCAAAGAAAGAAAACACACCATGTCCAGATGTAGTGGGGCCATGTGACTGGCAGAGAAGTGCATCATCAGTGTCCTGTCTCAAAATGAAGGACATGGGAGGGTCGTGAGGTCCAGCTAGCTTCCTTGGCGTTGTGGAGCGTCACTGCAGCGGTGTGTGTTCTCTGTGAGCAAAGTAAGCAAGTGTGTGTTTTGTGCTTTTGTTTTAGATGCCCTCGTTTGGCAGCTTGGCAGTTTGGCACTTACGCCTTTGCACAAGCGGTGCAGAAAAGGCTCCGATATGTGCCGCACCGGACTGGAGGGCTTGGGTTAGGGTTAGGTTGGGTTAGGTTCAGCGAGGCCATGAATGAAATAAAACCTTTTGAAGTTTAGTTCCACTAGTCTGTTGTCTGTGGTTGTACTCCATAAAGCACATTTTCTAAGCCAATAGCATCCTGGCTTTTAATGACATGCCCTATTTCTTCTGGCATCATCATTGCAATATTGAAAGGACCACTAATCTGCAGTCATGCGGGGGCTCCGGAGCCAGTCGCGGCTCTTTTGACCGTATCCGGTTCTGGACGTTTCTTAACACAACAACATGTATTTATTTGTAATTTCCTTTTTCTTCAACTATGTAACTTGTTAGCATATCTACTGCCCGTGTATTGCTTTACAACAGGGGTGTTCAAAGTGCCCCACGGTACATTCTAAAGATACAATGGAACAAAAAAAACACAAATTGACACAAAACTCAAAATCTGGAGAAAGGTTTTCATCTCATGAGAAAAAGTTGTGTTTTTTACGAGAATGACGTAATAAGAAAAATGTCATTTTAGTAGAAAGCAAACATGTTTTTTCAAAAGTGGTACAATGGAAAAACAATAGAGTTGTCGTTTTGGGAATTAAGGTTGCAGGAATGGTTATAAGGTTAGAATAACAAAGTCAAAATATTACAGCAATAAAGTCATAATTACGAGAAGAAAGTTGAAATATTTGTAAAATGACACAAATAGCAGCAGACACAGGAACATTTTTCATTTTAGGAGTCAAAATGAAGAGAAGACCAGAATAAACTTGTAATATATGAGAAAAAATAAAGTAATTGTGGTGGCATAGGGTTGAAAAAAGTCTTTAAAAAAGTAGTCATATGAGAAACTAAATAAAAGAACTAAATATATTTTTGGAATATTAGTTCAGGTAAAAACTACAATGGCAATAATTAAAAAAAAGTTAATAAACTCATTAAATTAATAAGAATACAAATTAAATAGAAATTTATTTTTCTGCAGACATTTGAAAGTAAAACGTTACAGAAATCAGTGTTAAAAATAACATTCAAAATCTAAAACTTTCTACGGCTGTCATGGAAATAATCTTCATGTTGAACTATCTGATTTTCATGGATCTACAACCTTGGACGGTAATTCACTGATAGCTAATGTGGCTAAGTGTGGCTAAATGTGGCTAAGTGGGGCTAAGTGTGGATAAGTGTGGCAAAATGTGGATAAGTGTGGCGAAATGTCGCTCAGTGTGGTGACAGTCCTGGAGCGCCTTCTTAAATTCGTGTTCCTAAATTCGTACCTGGTTGCAAGTGGATGAGTTACTGTGCATGAGTCCTACGGTAGTGTGACCGAGCGGTCTAAGGATTAAGGCTCCAGTCTCTCCGGGGGCGTGGGTTCGAATCCCACCGCTGCCAGCTTTTTCCTGACAAAGGGATCAGTGAAGTGAGGTACACACAAAACAATTGATACGATGGCAGAGAAAATAACGCTGAGCATTTGTGAGGTAGCCACCAAATGGGGGAGGGGGTCGCTGTTGAGTACTCTGCTTGTGGGGGTGTCATACAACTTTACGTCAGGAAATGCCAACTATCCATTCAAGTCATGGAAGCATGCAATACAAACCTTATTCTTATCATGTGTAGTGTTCAAAAGCACCACCAGGTGGCAGTAGTGTGACGTCACGGTTGCATGGCTGCGTAAAACCACCGAAGAAGGCAAAGGCGGAACTTAGCAACTGCCAAAAACGAATGCGACGTCGTGGGATCGACCCAAACGTGAAAATGTTAAAAGAGTTGCTGAAGGAGCGACTCATGACGGCAGCTGATGAAATATCGGCCTTGTTTGAAACAACGATGGCGTCCTACGAGGAGGAACTTTCTCGAGCAAGAGAGGAGAACGAGCGACAACGACGACAACTGGAAGCCGTTAGCAAGACTCTAAAGTTGACACACGTTGAAGGTGTGCTAATGTGTTTACTAATCTTCCGCGTCGTCTTTTAACAAACCTCGTATGTACGCAGCCAGTGAGACGACAAGGAGGCGTTTTATTTCTGGAACTACAGCACCGTAAACGTGTCACCAAGGTGGCTGCCATTGTAGTGGTGATTACAATCAATTCTAATTGTAAAAACTAAACAAAATCATACAGATGTGCTTTGTAGCCTACTTCCAGAAGTTGCAAGTTGTTCAAATACAGACGATTTTTTGTGTAAATTGGAGCTTTGACGGAAATTAGCACTTGAGTCACACGCTTACAATGTACACAGAAGGACGTAAAATGCAGAAAAAACACAAAATACACAACACGGTAAATGGAAAAAGATAGCAAGGACAAGAAATGACTATACTGCCTTGATCATGCTCAAGGATACTGCAGCCACCTGGCAGTAAATATCCCAAGGGAAAAAGCCATCATTTTCAGATCAAAAGTCAACATTTGAGAAAATCCTAACCATGAAATAAAGTCATAATTGCAAGGTAAAACGTTCTAAAATAGAAAATATGAGACAAGAAAGTCACAACGTTAGCTAAAAGTCTGAATATGAGATATGTATTTGAAATGATAAAATAAAAGGTCATAATTAGGAGAAAACAAGTCAAAATTGAGTCCTAATTTTGAGATAAAAAGTCGAAATGACTAAATCAAAAAGCTCTGATTATGAGATAAATGGAGCAGGTCCTTGAACATGCTCAAGGATACTGTAGCAACCAAGCAGCGATAGAAGGTATTTTTTCGCAATAGAGATTGTCCATCAACCACCTCCTTGTTATCCTTGCAACATCCGTGTAGCCGCTGCAATACGGTTCTGATCTTACGATCCTCAGCGATGGCCGCCACATCTGAGTGCCGAGTGTAGCGTGCGTGTAGAAAGCAAGATCAAAGTCCGCTCACTCACACCAGTCATCATAATTAGAGATGTCCGATGTTATCGGCCAGGAAGGCCAATGTCTGACATCCCTGATGATCATAACCAATCGTGTTGATTCCATGTCTTCTGTTCGTCCACTTGGAAAGTGTTCATGTTTCCTGCACTAGAGAGGACTTGACGTGTCCGAGCTGAAGGGTTTGCGGTGTTTGTGTCCTGCAGATGTTCAGCAGCCCCCCCACATCAAGGAGGAAGAGGAGGAGCTGTGGATCTCCCAGGAGGAGGCATGCCTGGGGCTGGAAGAGGCCCATTTGACTGTTGTCTCTGTGAAGACCGAGGACCACCAAGACGAACCACAAGCAGACAACCTTTCAGCTCCACCACCAGACGGCGACGACACCCGAGAACCCGTGAGGGGTGATGGAGATGTTGAAGATGATACGAGGACTCACAGCGACACGCTGATGCTCCCGAAAAGCGAGAGCCACAAGGAACGGTTGACCTGCTCGGTTTGCACGAAGAGGTTTTCTTTTCAGAGCCTCTTAAGCGAACACATGCGGACACACACCGGTGAAAAGCCCTTCAGCTGTTCCGTTTGCGGTCAAAGATTTTCTCACCGTTCGACGATGGCGTCACACACCAGAATGCACACAGGAGAGAAACCTTTTGTTTGCTCCGTTTGTGGTGACAGCTTTTCTCGTACGAGCAACATGGCTCAACACATGAGGTTGCACAATGGAGAGAAACCTTTCAGCTGCTCAGTTTGCGGTAAAGGATTCACTCAGAAGGCACACATGCTGTCGCACATGAGAACGCACACAGGAGAGAAGCCGTTTAGTTGTTCCGTATGCGCTAAAACCTTCTCTAAAAAGGCCAACATGATTGCGCACATGAGAACACACACTGGGGAAAAACCATTCATTTGCCCCGCTTGCGGCGAAAGTTTTGTCGAAAAGGTCTCTTTGATTGCACACAAAAGAACACACACTGGAGAAAAACCTTTTAGTTGCTCAATCTGTGGTAAAAGTTATTCTTATAAGAAGACACTGACGGCGCATGTGCGGGGACACTGTGCAGAATAAACCTTTTCCTGGCCAGTTTGAGGTAAAACCTTATCCTTGTCCTTGTTTTCATAAAAAAAATAATGACTTATTTTTCCAGGGGGCCTTTGAATTGTCTAATGGCGGCCAACAGCAAACATTGTGAATAACTTGAAAAATGTTTAATGAAAGATGTTTAATCCCTGTGATCGTATCGGCCCAGCTCACTCATGGATGATCGGGAGCCTTTTTATCACATGTGATGTTGATTCGGACTTTTCTCTTCTCTCTATTGCAAATTTGACAGCTGGCACGTCGTCTTCTCTTATGGTGTGATTTTAGCTTCCCTTGTCTTATTTCTTTGTCCTTTTATTTCACTTCCTGTACGTGTGCTTGTAGCGTTAGGTTTGTTCAGCACCCGTTCTTTGCAATAAAGATGCTGACTTCCTTGGAGCGCTACTTTCTTCCTCCGCTGTCATGATATAAAAGAATTACAAATTAAAAAGTCAAAATTATGAGATAAATTTATAATTATGGGATAAAATGTTATTGTGAGAAAATAATTTAAATTCCCAGATAAAAAGTCATTTTATGAGATAAACCTCATAATTATCAAATCAAAAGTCAAACTTGTCAGATAAAGGTAGTTATGAGATACAAAGTTGAAATTATGATATGAAAGGTCAAAGTTCTGTGATAAAATTACAAAATAAAAAGTCGTAATTATGAGATGAGAAAGTCATAATTATGAAATAAAAACTCAAAATTGTGAGATGAAAAAGACAATTATGAGATAAAAGTAGAAATGACGATAAAAAGAAAAAAATTGTGAGATAAGGTTTGTAAAATGAAAAATATTGCAAGAAGTAAATTGGTGGAGTTTGTATTATATTTTGAAAATTTGAAAAAAGGAAAAATCAGAAGTAATTTGCCAAGAATAAATTCAAAATCTAGAAAAAGGCTTCATTGAGCAAGAAAAAGTCATAATTTTATGAGAATAACGTGGAAAATTATAGTAGTCATTGTAGTACCAAGAAGATTAAATATTTAAAAAATAAGATCTTATTTTTATTAAAGTCGTAATATCATGAAAAAGATGAAGATTGATGAAGAAGATGAAGATTCCTGAAAAAGAAAATGCAAGTACTTGGGAATTGTGATTGTGACCTTACAGCAGCTCATTTTATCTTCAGCAGTGTTGAAAACCGCCGCTAGATGACAGCAGTGTGACTCAATTTGATGCTGCCGTGAAACCTCCATCGAAGAAGTCAAAGGAGGAAGCGATTAGCAAGGATTAGGGCGAAATAAACAAAGCCTGAAATAGAAGTCGCCGCTCCAAAACAGCCAAGATGCTGAAAGAGTTGGTGAAGGAGCGACTCATGGCGGCGGCCGATGAAATATTGGCGCTGTTTGAAAGAACGATAGCGTCCTACGAGGAGGAACTTTCTCGAACAAAAGAGGAGAAGGAGCGGCATCGGCGACAACTGGAATCTGTTTGTAAGACTCACATTGGGCTGCACGTCGACGGTACGTTCACGACCCCGTTACTTGGAACTTTGGCGCCGTGATTGCTGCGGCTGCGTACAAGAATCTTCAGCAGTAGCGTAGCGACAAACGATAAAACGATACGTTTCCTACTTTGGCCTTCAGTGGGGATTTCAGCGACCCCACCCCCCTCCCAAGACCACCACTCTAACGTCACAATTATACCAAAAACATAAACAATATACAAAATATGGTGTGTGTGCCCCCCCCCCTCATTTTTCTGTTGTTTTCACTCTTTTCGTAAAATTATGAGGTTAGTCTTTATTTTCATAATATAATCACCCCCCCCCAAAAAAATAAATATTATGTTTCTCATGATATTTACATTTTTTAATTTTATATCATTTTTTAATTTGATTTTTTTGAATGCCTGTCATTTAATATTTGATCTTTACGCTACTAAAATGACACCTCATAACATTAGCATGCTATTCCTATAAAATGACACATTTTGGGCGTGAGATTACACCTCAGTATTTTCTGCAGCTGCCAAAACTTTGGAGCAGAGATGTCAGCGGTAACACTGGAGCTTCACTGAGAAGCTCCACTGAGAAGCTCCCTGTTTTCACTGGAAGTCACCAAATTTTTCATGAGTGTCTAAAGGATACGTGAGGTTTTAGGCTGGTTATTTCACATGTCTGAGCTGAAGTGTTTATGCCCTGCAGACGTTGAACAGCTGATCGGTCTCCCTCAGTCCCCCCACGTTAAAGAGGAAGAAGAGGAACGAGAGTGTCTTCTCCTGGCGGAGGAGGCCGATCTCACCAAGTTGCCACTGACTGTTGTCTCCGTGAAGACTGAAGGCCTTGAAGATGGAGCAGAAGTGGACCACCTCTTAGCGCCGCTATCAGACAGCAGGGACATGACGTCTCGCTCCCTGGAGTCAGACATGGAGCTATCAGGGGAGGAGGTGGATGAACGCCGGATAAAGGAGCAGGAAGGTGACGTAGCAGCCTTCGAGGGACCAGGACCTATTGAAGGGGCTCCCCGTCTTCTGTGGACACAAAACCCAACGTAAGCTCCTGTTTTGGACATGTATCGGTTATTTTGGTCTTTCAAACTGTTTCTTCATACTCATGAGCGTACAGTGATTTATTTAACTAGAATGGAGCACATTTACTTGGGAATGGCTTGCACAATGGGCGATTTGTGCATGTTTTCATACGACTGTCTGTCTACACATTTCCCATACCTGACATCAGGCCAATACCAAGCAAAACATTCCATTCTATCAGCCAGCATCTCACATCTTTGATATTGATACCAGCACGTCCATGATGTCAGCCGGGAAAATATTGTCAAGCACGAACTTCCCGTGCGGGCACAAAAAAGTTTCAAAACTCCCACGGGGTGGAAACAAAAGTCATGGAACGGAAAAGAGCGTGCTCCTGATGGCGCTTTTCGCGTGTCGGACCGCAGTGCGCCATGGAAAATGTCTTACGGTACAATTCTTTTTTTCCTCAACTACAGACCCTACGGCGAGATGAATCCCGGAAGGCCAAAGCGGCAATCGTCTCCTGAAGCAGAGCGGGAATACGGGAAAAATGCCCCCAAGTCAAAGAAGACGCAAGCAGAGATCCAAAGAGAGTACAGGCTGAGGTTGAAAGCCGATGCTGACAGGTACCACAAGCAGAAGGAGCGCGACCAACTGCGGTGTCAGCTATGGCGGCTGAGTCGGTCCGAAGAACAGAAGGAACGTGAAAGGAAACTGGCAAAGGAAAGGTCGAGAAAGTACAGGCAGAGGAAAAAGGCATCGGGAAGCGCAACATCGAGAACGCCGAGCAAAAGGCCGACTAAATCTACACAGGGTCAGGTCCAGAAGTGGAGGGAGGCAAAAAGAACTCAAAGAGCATCGATGTCTGCTCAGGAGAGGAGAAGCGTAAATGAAAAGAGGAGACAAAAATATGCAGAGAAGAAGGCTGAGAAGGTCTGCAGAAGTTACCCCTGTGGAGGAAAAGACATGGCAGAAGTATGAAAATCTGTTGTGTGTATGCTAGCGGCCACGCCTCCACCCGCAGAGACAAAGGGCTCGCTCTGGTCATGCCGTTGTTCTGTGCTGAAAGCCTCTTCCTGTCTGTTTGACATGTGGAAGTATGTGCTGACACCCGGAAAACCATCCAGTCTGTCTTCATTTATTTGGTGATGGATCGATTTATGGTCCATGATGAATCTCAGCAGGTCTTGTGACACTCTGATCAGAGACCGCTTGGTTCTTGGCAAACCCCCAGTAATCCCATGGCAGCTTATCATCTCTGCGTTCCATTATAGCAGCAAAGCGCAACGAGATGATTCTTTGTCATCCTTCAATGTGGTTGGAAGTCGGCGTGGCACCACAGCATGAAAAAATATGTACATACGTACATAGACAGACATAATCCCTCCAGCGTGTTTTTCTTGTTGCTGTGTGTTTATATTGGTTTATTTTCTTATTTTGTTGCTTTTGTGGGGTTTTTTTCCCAACAAAAGTCTGTCAAGTGATGTTAAATGTTCTGTTGTCCATTCATTTGTTGAGTGTAATTATTTTTTCATTCTTTTCTGCATGTAAAATTTGAATTATTGTCCATAAAAAGTGTTTTTTGTTTACATTTATGGCTCTCTGGAGCAGATTTTTTACATTTCCATTATTTTCTGTGGGAAAATTTGCTTTGGTTAGAGTCCGTTTTGGTTTCAGTCGGACCTTCTGGAACGGACGAACGATTTTAACCAAGGCACCACTTGGAGTCATTGAACTGTCAGCACTTGTTATTCATTTAAAAGCCACAGTATTCGGGTGTTATATATGATATGTGTTGAATATGGGAATCAGTCACGCCTTAACTGTAAGGGACATTTGATGAGGCATAAATAAATAGCATTTAGGAATGGCTTGTTGTTGGAATATGCTTATTTCAACTACAAACCATCCAGGGACGATGTCAATAATTTAAACATCGAAAAAAATTATGGGGACTCATCTTGAGCAGACTTCAATACCGTCGCAAGATGGCAGCGGTGTGACGCAATGGGCGTTCAAGCGGCCGTAAAGCAGCCATTGAAGACGGGAAAATGCGGAAGTCGGCAGGAGGAGGAAAAACAAGGCAGAAGTTAGCAACCTTTTCCCGTGTGGTTTCAGTCACCAAAATGTTGAAAGAGTTGGTGAAGGAGCGACTCATGGCGGCAGCCGACGAAATATTCGCTCTGTTTGAAAGAACGATAGCGTCCTACGAGGAGGAACTTTGTCGAACAAAAGAGGAGAACGAGCGGCAAAGACGACAACTGGAAGCTGTTAGCAAGACTCGAACGGTGCTACACATCGTCGGTATGTTGACGTATTCACTTTCTGTCGCTTATGGTGTGGTTAAAATAGTCGGACACACGAATGTATTCCTTGTATTCCTCCTGCGTGAGGAGGGATTATAGCCCCCCCCCCCCTCCCAAAGGCGCCCCCCACATGGAGTTGTTTCCCCTTCAGACTACAAATATACCGAAAAAATGGCATTTGTGTGTTCTTGGTTTTGGATTACTTTTGTGTTAATTAACTTCATGTACAGAGCGACTGTTTTTTGGCACACTTCTCGATGTGAAAACATTTGACCTTTCACAAACAAACTCTGCTTTTATGAACCTTCTATGGACCTTTAATCTCTGTAGATTAATCCGGTCCAGATTTGAGTAGTCTAAACCAAGTAGTTTTCAAAGTGGACGAGGTCTAATATGGACTACGGGCGGAAAATGTAGAAAACAGGACCTTTTTTGCATTTTCACAAATACGTAAATTGTGTTTTTATCAACCTTTTGTTCTCTTGGGTGATCCAGTCCAGGTTGAGAGTTTGAGGCCTTGTGTTTTTCAAAGTGAACCAGATCTAATATGGACACGTTTAAATGTGCGTTTATTGGTTTTCACAAATACAGTAAAGATTTCACAAATCACAAACTGTGTTTTCATGAATACGTGCGGCCTGTAGGTTAATCCAGTTCAGATTTGTGAAGTCTAGATCTAGTGGTTTTTCAAAGTGGACCGGGTCTAATGTGGACAAGTTGCAAAAAAAGAAAAAAAAAAACATCTAATTGCGCCTTTATGGCATTTTCACACGTAAGTTTGACAAATCAGCGTGTCAGCTATGTTTTATCTGAAATGGCTCAAATGTTATTGCATTAAGAAGTGAGACAAAAAGGTGGAAGGACCTGGGGCAGACCTAGGACACGCTGGAGGGATTACGCCTCAGAGCTGGTCTGGGGAAGGAGCTGGAGGAGGTGGACGGGGGAGGCTGCTTCCCCCGGGACTAGCGATGGAAGGACGGCAGGATGGAAGGATGGACAAACACACTCCACCTTACACTTCCCTTGTGTCGAACTGGAAGCCAGCTTCAGCGTGGTCTGTTTTGGAACATGTGGACATGGCTGCCCTGTGCGGACCCCCACCCGACCCGCCTTAAGAAGAACATTTTGGAGATCTTTCCAGAACTACTTTGTGATGATGAATGTTATTATGAATTTGTGCAAATAAAAAACCGAAACGTCCCCGTTTGCAGCGGTTGGTTGCTTCCAGACTTTGACTTAATATATAATATTAATAAAATCATATCATATACAAAGAGCTCAAGCCAAAAATCAGTATGCGGATCAAAAAGATCTGCTGTGGCCACTCCGTAATCAGGAAAAGCAGAAAGAAACAAATCATTGAATATGCTTGAACTAGTTGTTTGTGTCCCGCAGGCGCCCAGCAGCTGTTCGGTCGTCAAGAAGAAGAAGAAGAAGGGGGTGGGGGCGCCACAGGATCCGCAGAGGATCCACAGCCCGCCTACGTTAAAGAGGAGGAAGAGGAAGTCTGGACCACTCAGGAGGGAAAGTGTCTTCTGTGGCCCGAGGAAACTGATCCCACAAAGCTGCAACCGACTGGTGTCTCTGTGAAGACGGAAGCGCTTGATGACAAACCTGCGTCCTCAAGTGAGGAGAACAGAGGGGCGGAGCCTCCGCGCAGTAGCTCACCACGGCACATGACATCAAAAGCTGAAGGAGACCACCTCTTCGCTCCGCTCTTAGACAGTGATGACGGAACGTCTCAGCATCCAGAGGACGACACCCGGGAACCTTTGAGCAGCGACACAGACCGTGAAGGCCATGCAAGGACTCACACTGACGATAAACGCTCTGAGTGCTCTCAAAAGAAGACAGGTAAAGAACGATTTACCTGCTCCGTTTGTGCTAAAACGTATTCGTTTAAGAGCGATTTGACTCGACACATGCAGATGCACACCGGAGAGCAACCATTTCGATGCTCCGTTTGTGATAAAAGATTCACTCAAAACGTTACAATGGTGTCACACATGAGAGTGCATACAGAAGAAAAACCTTTTAGTTGCTCAAAATGCAGTAAAAGATTCTCTCGAAAGTCCAGCATCATCACGCACGTCAAAACGCACTTGGCGGAAAAACCTTTTAGTTGCTCGCTGTGCCGTAAAGGATTCACTCAAAAAGCACACTTGGTGTCGCACAACAGGACTCACACGGGAGAAAAACCGTTTAGATGCGCAGTTTGCGACAGGAGATTCTCTCACCACTCATCTATGGTCTCCCACGTGCGGACGCACACGGGAGAAAAACCTTTTAGTTGCTCATTTTGCGGAACAAGATTTACTCAGAGGGCACACATGCTGTCACACTTGAAAACGCACACCGGTGAAAAACCGTTCAGCTGCTCAATCTGTGGGAAAAGCTTCTCTTATAAGAAAACGTACACGGCACACATGCACACACACAAAGGAGGATTGTTTTAGGTTGATGAGCATCCCCTGCTTCAGCTTTACTTTTCAAAGCTCAACGATACATGAAAAGGAAACGCTTCCTTTGAAGGGCCGATTATGTCCGCAGTCGCCACCCCCTAGCTCCGTCCCTTCAGAGGACAAACAGACTTTTTGTTGTTTTAGTGAATTTTCTAACCCTCCCTTATGTCTCACATGTATAAGGCAGACTTTTCCGAGGACAGCTGGTCACAGAAAAGCATCAGGTGGATTCCGACACAATAAAATGCTCAGAAAGGGGAGACCAAGATTGGCCGCATGCGGTCGTTCGGGGGGAATCTCAGGCAGGGGGGGTCCAAATGATTTCCCAGTGAGGGCCACATCGTGAAAAATGCAAGGATGCAAGTTTTCCACTTGGATGTTTTGTAAATATGCAAAGACATTGTTTTTATTCTTCACTTAAAAGCAGAATCTCTGCTTTGTCGTCCTGCAGGGGACATATATATGTCCCAGCAACTCTGTTGGTGGTTATTTTCCAAATATTCCAAATATTAAAAGAAACCAGAAATATATTACTTTATTCCTATAGTATTCCAATATTTCCCCAAGCGGTCTTTCCGTTGACTTTGTTTTCTTTGTTTCTGACTGAATATTTCAACTCTGCCACTAAAACGGTATCATTTTCACTCGTATGACCACTTTATTCTCCTACAATTCATATTTTGACACTTTTTTTTCAATTTTCCACCTTCAACTTTAAATTTATCTTGTAGTTTGGACTTTATCCCCGAAAAAAGACTTTCCTCGATAGACATTTTCTTTTTTTTTTTGCTGTTTTTTAATTTTTCCAATATCTTGCTCATAATAAGACTTTTTTTCTTGAATATTTCAACTCTAGTCTACGCAACTAAAATGACCAACTGTGTTTTTGTAAGTCTTGGGAGTCCAGGTTTGAGAGGTCTAAGCCTCGTGGTTTTCAAAGTGGACCAGGCCTAACGTAGACTCCAGGCTGGAGACACAGGAAGCTCTACCTTTTATCGCCTTTTCACAAGTAGAATAAAGGTTCCACAAATCACAAACTGTGTTTGTGTGAGTCTTTGGGTTGGGGTCTGTCGTTGAATCCAGTCCAGGTTTGAGAAGTCTGAGCTTAGTGGTTTTCAAAGTGGACCAGGTCTAATCAGGACCAGAGGCTGATTAATACTTAACTGTGTTTGTGTTGCTTGTGTCCCGAAGATGTCAGACGGCCAGTTGGTCGTCAAGAAGAACGCCCGCCTGCGACACATCAGGAGGATCCCCAGCCCTTCTGTGTGAAAGAGGAAGAGGAGGAACTCTGGTCCGCTCGGGGGGAAGAGTGTCTTCTCTGGCCGCAGGAGGCTGACGTCACCGAGCTGCCACTGACTGTTGTCTGTGTGAAGACTGAAGATCAAGAAGACAAACCGCAGGCACGATCAGATAGTGACGACACTGAGGATGATGACTGGGACGACCCCCAAGAACCTTTGAGCAGCGACGCGGACCCTGAAGGTGACATGAGGACTGGCGCTGACGGCAAACGCTCCAAATGTTGTAAAAAGCGGACGGGTAAAGAACGCTTCACTTGCGAAGTTTGCGGTGAAAGCTTTTCCTTTAAGAGCTATTTGACTCGACACCTGCGGATACACACAGGAGAAAAACCCTTCAGCTGTGCAGTTTGTGGCGAACGATTCGCTCAAAAGTCCAACATGACCACGCACATGAGGAAGCACACGGGGGAAAAACCTTTCAGTTGTTCCATTTGCGGGGAAAGATTCTCTCGGAAGTACACGATGAGCATGCACATGGTGACGCACACGGGAGAAAAACCCTTTCAATGTGCGGTTTGCGGCGAACGATTCGCTCAGAAGTCAAACGTGAAGGCGCACATGAGGACGCACACGGGAGAAAAACCTTTTAGCTGTCCGGTTTGTGGCGAGAGATTCGCTCACAAGTCGAACATGCTAAAACACGCTAGGACGCATGCGTCAGTTGGCTCCGTTCATGGCCAAGGTTCGCCTATGGTGAGGATAAGCGGCGGAAAATGAATGAACGAATCATCCCAGCGTCATGTCCAACCTGATCATCTGCTGATCCCAGATTGGGGGGGCAAATCTAAGGATCCGGGAGCCATATGCTGAGATGTTTTTTTTTTTTTTGATCTTTAAAGAACAGCCTGGCTCTCAGCTTCGTTAGGGTGATAAAGCGTATTATTGATATGTCTTTTTACATTCGTATTTATTTTTTGTCTTACAGGTTTCTATATGCTCATAATATTTTTACATCACATTTCCCCCCTCTTTATGCTCATATTTTAGCTTTACTGTTGTAATATTTGTAATATTGCAATACCAACATTTCTGTTTACCAGAATATGAGTTTCAAAATATAACATTTTTAGCCATTAATATTTCAACTTTATGCTACTTTTTCCTCCTAATATAATGACTTTTTCCCGACGTTTTCATTTGAGTTTTCCTCTTTCTTGTATTTTTGAATGTGCCGCAATCATAACGTCTTAGTGAAACATAAACATAAGCGAATATTGGGTCCGCTTGAGAATCCATCCACATGTCAGTGTAAACAAGTCCTACAGAAACAGTAATACATCTTAACATTCATCAATTTAACATCATAATTCACTTATATGTAAAATTGGACTCAACGCTCGCTCTTATGGCAGCTAAAATTAAAGTTATTATTTTAAACTGCAGGAGTGTGCATGATTCGTTATGGAAAGGAGTTTGTATTGTCTGAGCTTTTTATCTTATAGTAAAAAAAAGGCCACTTAAAAAATAAACACGATTCCGATTGTGTGACCTCTTCGCTCTTCTCTCTTCCTCGGTCGCCATGTTGAGCAGTCTTCAATATCGCCGCAAGATGGCAGCCGCCGTGACGTCACGAATGCTTGCGCTGCCGTAAAGTCTCGATCGAAGAAGAATGGAAGAATCCAAGTTCGAAGAGACGGCTAACTTAGCAACACTCGGTGTGTGTCCGGTGGAGTCGAACATGTTGAGGGACCTGATAAGGGAGCGACTCATGGCGGCAGCTGATGAAATATTCGGCCTGCTCGAAAGAACGATGGCGTCCTACGAGGAGGAACTTTGTCGAACGAAAGAACAGAACGAGCGACAACGACGACAACTGGAAGGTGCTAGCAAGACTCACACCGGGCGACGAATCGAGGGTATGTTCACCATGAGGTCTTTAAACGCACCTTCGTCTTCTAATAAGATCTCGATGGCGAAAGCTTTGACCAAAAAAACGTTTTTTGAGGAGAAAATATATTGTTCCCGAAACATGGGAGTATGGTTAGTAAACATTATTCGAATCCTCTCGACATGAACACCTTTATACTGCATTACCTACGTTTGTACACTAGAAAAACAAGACACACAAAACCTGTTTGCCACCTTCCAAATACACGTTTTAACATGATTAGAGCCCTCTAGACATGAAATAACACCCCTATAGTCACCATTACACTCCTCTTAGCCAATATAGTCGACAAAACAAGACACACAAAACTTGTTTACCACCTTCAAAAAACAGTTTTAACATGATTAGAGCCCTCTAGACATGAAATAACACCCCTATAGTCACATTTATATTATGTTGAGGAGAAAGATAAAATCATTGAGCTGAAAATGACAATGGATGACATGAATCAGAACACAGGGATGAATGACATCATAGTAACAGGGCTGAGGATGAAACCCAGGTCTTATGCCAGTCCAGTCAGGAAAGGGGAGGAAGCAGACCAAACGGATGGTGTAGTGCAGGGGTGTCAAAGTCAAATGGATGGAGGGCCAAATAAAACATTTGGCCACAAGCCGAGGGCCGGACTGTCCAATCTTCATTAAAACCAAAATTTAACCTACTGAAAACATAACAAATATATTACAATATGATTGGATAAATAAAGCAATATTTTCTTCATTTTTAATTTCAGCAGGCACAAAATACAAATGTCCTTTATATAAAAAACTCATAACATAAATGAAGTGATATTATTTAAGGCACCATCAGTATATTCTCTCATTTAGCAAAAATGGGCTGAATTTAGGCAACTTCAAAGAAATAAATAATAAACAATTTTCTATCATTCACTCAACTGAAATAATTAAAAAGAAATATTGCCTCAAAATACAATAAAAAATCTTTTGTCTGGGCAAAGTTCGTCACAGACTTTAAGCATACAGTTTTTGATAAAACCCCCCTCTGTAAATGGCCGGGCTGATTTAGCGATCTCCTCTGCCAAAATAAAACTGGCCTTGACAGCAGCCTCGCTTTGTGACTGGGCTTTTCTGAACAGACTCTGTCGAGATTTGAGGCCTCGTTTTAATTCCTCGACCTTCTGTAGCCTTTGTTCCATGTCCAGAATCTTGTTTTTGTCTGTGTGTTTTGTTTCATGATGCCGTCTCATATTATATTCTTTCATCACCGCCACACTTTCTCCACATAGAAGACACACAGGTTTTCCAGCTACCTCTGTGAACATGTACTCCAACTCCCACCTTGTTTGAAAGCCCCTGTTTTCACCGTCCACCTTCCGTTTTGCCACTGTTGATGGGTATCTGTAAATTAACTTTTGCTGTTATGCTAATGACTGATGCTGAATGACTGCTGAATAAATTAAGCCGCCTCCCGCTGTGCTCCCGCTCGCGCGTCCCTGTTGCATTGTGGGAAATGTAGTACAGTTTATCTGCGGGCCGAATCTAATAATAGATTAATATCATCACGCGGGCCAGGTAAAACCCTCTCGCGGGCCTTGACTCTGACATATGTGGTGTAGTGTGTGGTTGGTTTGCTAACATTTAAGAGATCGATGTTGACATCCAGTCCATGGACTCGACCCGCTGTATGGCAGGAACAGAACCACGGCCGTCGTCGTCGTCAAGTTCACTAACAGGAAATCCAAGACCACTGTAATGAAGCAGAGAGGAAGCTGAAAGGTACAAACGTCTTCATGAATGAGCACCTACAAACAACTACACCAAAGTGGTAAAGAATATGTCAGTTGCTATTGACAATATCTTAGAATGCATTACTTATTGGCATTTGTAAAGAAAAAGCAAAGACATGTTGTTTATAGAGAATAGAAAGGGATTCCAAAACAGAGAACAAGGGAGGAATGGAATGAAACTATAGAACGGAATCCTAATTCTATGTTTCTGACAAATGTAACAAAAAAGGAAATCAACTGAAATTGTCAAAAATTGTAAAGCAAAAACATCATCTGGTTGTCAATGAATCCAAATGGAAAGTATAAAAACGGTAATCAATGAGATCGGAGATCGCCGTCGTAGATCAGTCATTTATCTTTTCATACCGGAAGATTCCCCCAAGAAATCAAAACGGCTGAGGTTGTTCCAATTATTAAAAATGGAGACAAACACCAATTTACAAACTCCTGCAAAAAAATGAAAAATATTTCAATATTGAACAAAGTAAAATTTGTTCTCAATCAGTTATCACTCCACACTCTATTGCTCTCTGGTTCTACCATATCTTACTAATTGTGTGGAAATATGGGCTAATAACTTTTCAAAACAATCTTCACTCGCTTAATGTACTGCAAAAAAGGTCTGTAAGGATAATTCATAATGCCGCCTACAGAGAACATACTAACTCCTTATTTCTAAAATCACAAATACTTCAACTTGCTGATGTAGTTCATCTTCAAACAGCTAAAATAATGCATAAGGCTAAAAATAACCAATTACCTAAAAATGTCATCCAATACTTCTCTACAAGAGAGGAGAAATATGATCTCAGGGAAGAACTAAATGTGAAACACTTATATAGGACTACGTTAAAAAGCCATAGCATTTCAGTATGTGGAATCAAACTATGGAATGGATTGAGTAAGACCCTCAAACAATGCACAACAATGAGCCAATTCAAGAAACAATACAAGCAGTTGATGTTTGCTAAATACAAGGATGAAGAGTCTTGAACCAGTCATGATGTGCTATATATATCACTATATTGACACTTACTATGGTACCCATTATGTCATTGGATGGCTATATCACCTCATACTTCAGTACGAGACAAAAAATTACAAAATTTAAAAATTCAAAAAAACAACAACCTTAAACTGTATTATGGAAAGCAGGAAGTGAACAAATGTAACAGTTACTGATTGTAAAAGTACCAGATGGAGGGGTAGGATTTAATAAGCTTTGCTTCTTCCTACTCCTTTTGGACATGTGGAACTGTGAACTGATTATGGGATGCATTCAATTGTAATCTGATGCATGTTCAAATGAAATAAAACCATTACCATTCTGTAAAATGATGCAGAAGCTATTCAACAACAGGTTGGATGCATTTATCCATGCCAGTGAATTCCTATCAGGAAGTCAGTACGGATGCGGAGCTAACATTTCCACTTCTATGCCGCTGATTAAAATAAAAATTACAGACGGCGGTTCCCAACCCACGGACCGTCTCGTGTTCCCACGACTCCCCAGCAGCCAGCAGAGGATTAGTATGTCACTGTTTGCTGTGTGTGGTAAAAGGTAGCATGCTAGCATGAATGGACGTGAGTTTGCACACATTATTATATATTAGGGTGGGAGAAAGTGAGATGGCGCCTTCAAGGACCGTCTAACAAAGTGGGACTGGTCACCGCATGCAACAAACAACGTAAACATGCAAAAACTTTGGAACTATTTGTAGCTATGATATAAAATATGATAATGTTTCCGTAAAATGTGATGTCGTTATTTACAAATGTCCTGTGTGTATTTCTTTAAGTCTATCACTGCACCTGAAATAAACAATTTCGTGTTAAAATGCCTGCTATTGCTGCCTTTCTTAAAGGGACCTATGATGCTTTTTCCACTTTTTTGAGCTATGGATGACGTTAGAATGTTGGATCCTGGTCTTAGACGTTTCAGATCATGAGGTTTACGTATTTGGAAGTGATCCCTGAAGACATCTGGGATGGCTCTGAATGCTCGCTTTCAGAGGGTGTGGTAAAACTAGACGCGTGTGTTGTCACACATGGGCGGGCTTCCTTTATATGGCCGTGGCGGTAGGCCCGATACGCTCTCTGGCCTCCCCCGAGCTCTGCTACCATGTTTAGCGAGCGCGCGTGTAGCGGCTCTATAGGAGTCCACAAGTCAATACAAAGGGCCCAAAAAGGAATCATTGGTCCCCTTTAAGATATGGTACACCGACATTTCGTTTTATATTCACCTCTAGGTTTTATTTTATACTTACTGACATGAATTATATCTCCACCAAGACTGACTCAAATGTGACTACATTTTCATTCAAAAAACTAAATCATATGGAATATGCTTTATTTGAAAGCTGGATATTATATACGTTATATGGCCTATATGATATTTAACATGACTAGACTTGAGCTAAAATGTGTTTGTGTCGCTGGTGTCACGCAGACGTCCAGCAGCTGGTTGCTGCTCAAGGAGTTTCCCTTCAGCCGCAGTGGGGCCGCTCTGCTTTGAAGCGGGAGGATCCCCGGCCCCCCAGCGTTAAAAAGGAAGAGGGTCCCCGGCCCCCCAGCGTTAAAAAGGAAGAGGGTCCTCGGCCCCCCAGTGTTAAAAAGGAAGAGGGTCCCCGGCCCCCCAGCGTTAAAGAGGAAGAGGATCCCCGGCCCCCTAGCGTTAAAAAGGAAGAGGGTCCCCAGCCCCCCAACGTTACAGAGGAAGAGGGTCCCCAGGCCCCCAACGTTACAGAGGAAGAGGGTCCCCAGGCCCCCAACGTTAAAGAGAAAGAGGGTCCCCAGCCCCCCCACGTTAAAGAGGAAGATGAGGAGCTAAGCATCAGTCGGGAGGGAGAGTGTCTTCTCGGGCCGGAGGAGGCCGATCTCACTGAGCTGCCAATCACCGGTGTCTCTGTGAAGACGGACGGCCAAGAAGAGAAACCACGAGCAGACCACCTCTTGGCTCCGCTATCAGATCGTGACGCCACACCTCCTGAGGCCCAAGAACCTTTGAGCAGCGGCGATGTTTGGACTCACACTGGCAACAAACGCCCTGAATGCTCACGAACGGAGACGGGTAAAAAGCGCTTGACCTGCTCGGTTTGCGGCGAGAGCTTTTCTTTTAAGAGCTATTTGACCCGACACATGTGGACACACACGGGAGAAAAACCGTACAGCTGCTCAGTTTGCGGTAAAAGATTCCCTCGCAAGTCAAACAGCGTGAGACACATGAGGACTCACACGGGAGAAAAACCTTTTCGCTGTGCATTTTGTGGTAAAGGATTCTCTCAGAATACGGTCATGATATCACACATGAGGACGCACACTGGAGAAAAACCCTTTAGTTGCTCATTTTGTGGGAAAAGATTCTCTCGTAAGGCGTATGTGGTGTCACACATGAGAACGCACACGGCAGAAAAACCATACTCTTGTTCACTTTGAGTTAAATCGTTCACACAGCACACCAACGTCTTGTGGGTAGGATATCAAAAC